>NC_139004.1:12563959-12921459 GCF_964374135.1 Grampus griseus
TGCGCACGCCAAAAAAAACCCCTGCATGCCACAACGAAGATCCCGCGTGCCGCAACTAAGACCTGGCACAGTCAAATAAAATAAATATTAAAAAAAAAAAAAAAAGGCAGGATTGCGATGAAGCGACCAGAAATAATCTGCCAGGAAAGGACAGAGTCAGAACAAGCCCTTCTCTCCCCATAAAGCCTGTCCTCGCGGACTGGATTTCCTGGGGAGGTAGAGCAGGAGGGGTTTTTGTCGAAGTGCACAGTCTGGGTCCAAAGGTGGAGCCCCACGTGGCCTTCAATGAGGTCCATAGCTCTCTCCTGGGCAGATGTCATTCCTCACCAGGAATTCTTATTGTTCTTTTGAGGTTAAGGTAAACCAGGTTTCTTGGGAATTCCTTGGTGGACTCAGCGCTTTCGCTGCCAGGGCCAGGGTTCAACCCCTGATCTGGGAGCTAACATTCGACTAGCCATGCGGCCAAAAAACAAAATAGTAAACCAGGCTTCTCAACCCCGGCGCTGTTGATATATTTTGTACTGGATCATTCCACTGTGCAGGGGGGTTGTCCTGTATATTATGGGTGTTGAACAGCAACCCTGGTCTCTACTCACTAGATGCTGGTAGCACCTCCCCAAGTTGTGACGACCAAAAATGGCTCCAGACAACATGCCTCCTAGGGGGGTGGAGCTGAGATGGGAACCACAGAGACGAATCTTATACAGGGTTGGTTGGTTCCAAGTGGAGATACCGTCTCGTTCTTTGCATGAAGGTTAAACACACACAAATTCATAAACATACGCTCACACGATATTATTAAAGACTCTAAGGACGGGTGGTTCTCATTTCTGATTGTTTTCATACTTTTATCCACCCGATTTGTTGTAAATGCTTCCAAAGCTTGAGAAGAACTTCAAGGGCTCCATTTTCAAAGTGCCCTTCAGTGTTCAGAGCACTGAGCCCTGGAAACTGGGAGGGAAGCTTCAGGCAGGATAAACGCCCATTCTTTCCCTCAGCTTCTGCAAAATAATGCTGCATACATATGCATGCCTTATAATCGGGCTCTGCTGACTGTCTGCACCCAAAAGAGAAAGCAGATGCCTAAAGATGATTGGAGAGGTTTTCCACAGGGCTCTGAGGTTGTTTTGAAATACTCTGATTCCTCACAGATTTTCAGTGACTGGAGGGATGGGTCTGTGGGGCACAGGGTTTGCTGCACTCTGAATGATTTAGCTGACTCAACGGAACAGATCCGTACGTGGCTAGATGCACCTGAGCTGACTTGATATGTATGGATTGGGTCTTTTCTACACGTAAAGTCCGGTTGTGAGAGCTCAGAGCGTGAACAAAATGTGGTCTCTGTTTTCTGGCCGATCGGGGATACTACTGCCAGTATTTAAGTGCTTACGCAGTACTATAAGAGCTGTACGTGCACTCAACCCTCACTACGCCTTTGTGAGGGAGCTATTAGTAAGCCACGTTTGCAAATGAGGAAACTAGACCGAGAAGTTAAGTACATATCCCAGTTACAGCGCTAAAATAGATGGCCTAGTAGAGGGGGGATCTGAACCCAGGGCAGGCTCACGCCAGCGCCCGCACGTCTAACCAGCATTCTGGGCTGCCTTTTCTGCTAAAACAGCTACACAGCAAACTACATGATCAGGCAGGCTGTGCTAAGCATTATAAATTCTGATGGGCTGGGTCAGAAGGAGGGGAAATTGGAGGTGAATGTGCAGGGAATGCTGGAATTATGATGGGGGTCAGGAATGTGGGCTACTGATGGTGAGCAGAGGGGAGAAGGGCTGGGAAGGCTGGCAGAGGTCACCCTGGCCACCAGTCACTGCCCTTGTTCCGTCTTTGCTGTGTGCTGAGAGCTTAGGGGTTTCTGAGGAGAGAAGTAGCACGTTTGAGCTGTCTCTCTTCCTAAGAAACCCATATTCTGCTCTACTACTTCTTCCCCATAAAAAGAAATCCCCCTGTTCTTCCAAACTCCTTTTTCTTTATTGACGGGAGACTTCCCAAATTTCTCATTGGCGCTACCCCATCACGTTTTTAAGTACACGTGCCTGAAAGGCTTGCCACTCAGGCAAAATCACAGTCTCCGAATAAGTAAAGCAACCGAATTCGCCTGGAATGACATTGTTCTCAGTCTCAACACCTGCCACGAAAAAAGAGTTAAATGTTGAAAGGAAAAGAATTCCCGAAACTGACTGATGAGTCAGTTGCTCAGAACCCCCACTGATGAGGTGCTCGGACCCCCGTTCCCGCACTCCTCGGACTACCATTGGACGGAAATGGTCAGATAAGGGGTCATGGGTGGGGAGGCATCTGTCCGCTAGTACATTTCAACATGAGTCACCAAAGCGCCCACATTTCTGATTTAGTTTTCCAGATCACAGCGGCTACTGAAGTAAAGCTATGCAGTTTGTTCAACAAGAACCAAAAAGAATAAAGGAAGGAGGGAAGGAAGATAGGACAGAAAAGAAAAGAAAAAGAAAAGGCCCACCCTGCAGAGGCCACGAGTTATTAAAAAGCCCAGCGTGCGGTCCCCAAAGCTGACAGTTACTATGCGTAATTAGCGCAAAGCAAGGTTCTGTACAGACACACTATCTCCAGACATGTTTTTGAAACAAGGGCTCTGCCTTTTACCATCAATAATTTGTCTTGTATGTTGTTACTTACACAGATGTTCCATAATTTTTTGCATATGGTTCAGCCAAAGAGAGCTTTCTCCCCTTCCATTTTTGGGAAAGACGCAACTGCCTGTGTGAGGGAGAGGAGGATGTCTAGTTTTTACATAATTTCTATGGTGATGATAGGGGTGGATGTGGGGGGGGGAGAGAGTGTGAGTGTGTGTGTGTGTGTGTGTGTGTGTGTGTGTGTGTGTGTGTGTATAGTAACAAGACTCTCTACCCAATCCTGCCAACCGCACTTTATCTGACTCTCTTTACTGAGTCATTCCGATGGGATTTGGGAGTACTCGGTACATACAAGGTTCATGGCGTTGGCTGGGATAACACATTATCGAAAGCCTCTCTGAAAAGGGTTTGAATATTTACAGAACAAAAAAGAGGCGGGAGAGATGCAAATACATTTGAGATTTTTTTTCTTTCTTTCTTGGCGGAGCCTTTGCAACTGAGGACAGCAGATCCCTCTCGTGTTTCTCTGACCTTGCTCGGCACCGTCCAATATGCACATATACGGTATCAGAGAACGTCTCTGCTCCATGCTTTCTTGGGAAGGAAGGTCCGTGTGCAAGTGGTTTATCTGGGGTGGGGGTGGGAGTGTAGTTATCAGAGGGAGGGGTGAGGTCAAATCCAAGCATACTGGGATTTGAAGATAAAGAAATACGACTGGCTGAAGAGAAGAGGAAGAAAGGCAGATTAAAAAATATACATCTTCTTTTTTATTGCCATACCACCAATTGAGAGAACATTCTGCTGGGGGGGATGTCTGCCAAGGACTTCTAATTCAGTTTGTTCCACCGTTTTATTTTTAAACTCAAGTGCAGATTTTATTCCTGGAATGTTATAGGATTGGTGTGGGCAGAAATGGGCAAATTTACTTCGGAGGTGTTTTATAACAACTTGGAAAAGACCCTCTAAAAGCCTTCAAAGTCCATTTCAGGGGTGAATGTCATTTCCTTTTTCTTCAGAAAGCTACCTTGATTTTTTAAAAATTTTGTTACAAAGGAAGACTTGACTATAATTTGGAAAGCATTTCAAAATAACGATACTATCTATTAGGCATTTACTATGAGCCAGGCAGGGTAACAATTTGCCTTCTCTCTCTCATTTAATGCTCACAGCTCTCTCTCACATATGCGTGAGAAGCCAAGGCAGGAAGGGATGCCAGAGCTTAAACTCAAAGCCCGATCTTGACAACATCAAATCCTTCTTGGTCACCATGTAATTATGCTTCCAGGTATCAATGTCTGGCAACACATACATTTAATTAAATAAATATACAAACTCGGCCGTTAGGCTACTATCTATTATTCTAACAGGATGGTGGCACAGGGAGATTCCTCAGCCTGCTTTTCTGGTGTTGATGCAGCCAAAGGAGGCTTGCAAAATTTGTCCAGTCTCTGGGCAAAAGTTTTGGTGGTAGGCGTGTAGGGCTATCAAGAGAGCAGAGGAATTGGTGGATGTATATATATATTTGGTATGCGGGCCTCTCACTGCTGCGGCCTCTCCCGTTGTGGAGCACAGGCTCCGGATGCGCAGGCTCAGCGGACATGGCTCACGGGCCCAGCCGCTCCGCGGCAGGCGGGATCCTCCCGGACCGGGGCACGAACCCATGTCCCCTGCATCGGCAGGCGGACGCTCAACCACTGCGCCACCAGGGAAGCCCTGGTGGGTATATATTTATTTCAAAATGCTGATGGCACTAATACCCAAACTTGTTCACCACCCTACCCTGGCAATATTAAAGATGGATAGAATATCCCTCCCTACCCCCGGCCGCCAAAAGCATTTACTTCACAAATCGATTTTCTCTGCCACCACTTATTGCCGCATTTTGCTCAGTGATCCTGAGAAACCTCATGGAAAATCGCAATGTTACATTTGTTAAATTGACCCTGCAGGGCGCTCTACCACTAGTACATGCATCATCCCAAGAGGTAAAAAGGCGAGTCTGCCAGGCTCATGCTGAGAATATCATCATGAAACCAAGAAGGATATGCAAATCTGTCTGTTCTAGCTCATTTGCATAGCCTTTCATTGGCTTTGCGGAACCTCTATACTAAATGTCAATTTCCTTTTCTTTCCTAAAGCTTATTAGCTGTTTGTGATGTTTACAGTTTGAAGACCAAACAGATTTAATAGCTAAAACATTTAAGCTATATAATTAAAAAGCATGTGAGGAAGAGGAAAAAAGAGGCTCCGATGTAGATCAAACGGAGAGATGTACTTGTGCTGTTAAAATATGCTTTCCAAGTTTGGAAGATGCAGAGGCCTCATGCATGTCTGTGCATGCATAAGCACCACCACAAAATTTGCTTAACTTACTTTTTTTTTTTTTTGCAATGATTTAGAAAAAGTAGAGAGATTTGCTTATGAACAACCAAGGGCTTCAACCTAGTCACTGAGTACACGTTTTACTCATGACAAAGTCTGCCAACATCTGGGCTGGCATTCAAACATTCTGAGTTTCTATGTATTCTGATTCCTCAAAATAATATTTTAAAACTCTTTTGATATTTTCTGAGGCACCACGGAGCTCAGTCCTCACCTCTCAGTTCAGAGTGAATCTATTGCAATAATATTCTCCTGTGAAGAAGCGCAGAGAAGGCCTTTCCCACGTAGCATTTATATACAGCATCAGTGCCACAAATACATGATGGGTTCTGAACCAGAACCCATTTCCCTTGTGTGTCAGACTCAGGGACTGGGTGACGGTTTGGAGAAACCTTGTGTGTGTGTGTGTGTGTGTGTGTGTGTGTGTCTGTGTGTGTGTGTGTGTGTGTGTGTGTGTGTGTGTGTGTGTGTGTGTGTCTGTGTGTGTGTGTGTGTGTGTGTGTGTCTGTGTGTGTGTGTGTGTGTGTGTTACGCGGGCCTCTCACTGTTGTGGCCTCTCCCGTTGCGGAGCACCGGCTCCAGACGCGCAGGCTCAGCGGCCATGGCTCACGGGCCCAGCCGCTCCGCGGCATGTGGGATCTTCCCGGACCAGGGCATGAACCCGTGTCCCCTGCATCGGCAGGCAGACTCTCAACCACTGCGCCACCAGGGAAGCCCTCTATAAATATTTTTAAAGTAATCACCCAAATAGGAAGCAGTATCTTATAGACATGCTTTATGGAATCAAGTGTAGAATCTTTTGTACTTCAAATATGGCATCTGAGTACAGTACCTACTGCTATTAGTCCTTAGTTCAACAGCTCTGCCAAGAAGTAATTGGTGGTCCACACCTTCGGAATACTTCTTTACTGTCAACTTCAGAACAGTTAGCTGATACCCCAAATTTCACATGGGCTACAGGAGAAACAACTATTCAACCTTAAATTAAATTTTATGGTTGGCTTTAAGAAAAGAAATGCCAAACATTCTTAGGAGATTCTGGAGGTGGGCAGAAAACAGCAATCTGCCACTACAAACAGGTTTTTCCAGGTTAAGCATCTCCTTGCCACCTGGAGCCCAGGTGAAGCCATGATAAAACATCACTGGAAAGCTTTAATACCACTGGGGCTACAGGCACATTTATATCTTGATGGAATGCAGCTGTACAGCTCCTTACTGTCATAGACAATCCATCCTGTTTTAAATGCCTTCCTCCCTCTTGATGGTGATGGGCAGCAGAATGAAACAGGTTGCATTCAACATTATGAAAGAGAAAGCAGGCAAGAAAAGCACTCAAAGTAAAGGCAGAAATGGTGATGCTCCAGCCACAGTCCACAGACCTAGGTCTCACTGGCTCTACTGATGAGTTATTTCCAAAGCTCAGGCAAGCCAGTAATTAGCTCTATGCCTCTATTTCCTCATCTGCTAAAGGGTCACCACACATCCTTTGACCTCAGAGAATTTTTGTGAAACTGAGAAGCTTACAAAAGGCACTGCGAACACGGATGCCAAACTATTATCTCATAACTCAATGTGCCCAAATCAGACGGAGACAAGTGAAACCCCAAATTAATTTGATACCATATGCTATGGGCTGCATTTTCCAACAGCCTTCAGAAATTGGCATTTATAATATTTGTGGGTTCATCCTTTGCTGTGTACAGAAACATGTGCACACATCAAAACAGACCCAGTTAAATCTTAATTATCCGGTGGAGGACTGTCCAAGATTCTTACTGTTTCTCCTTTTTCCTGTTGCCCATTTTTTAGCCTCTCTGGCAATTCTTCTGTGATCAAGGAAAAGAGATGGCACGTAAATCAATAAATCCCTTGCCTTCGTCAGTGTAATTTCCATGATCTATGCCCCCTCAGCCTCAATTGGCAGAAATAAGTGAGAAGGCATTATAAGTGTGCTCCCAGCTAGATGTAAACATTTATCTGCATTATTGGGAAATGAAGTATGCACATACATTAACTGAATTGCTCTTCACTTTCTAAAAATTTACTTAGCAAATGGAAATTTTTCTAAGATCTGTTTCTTCCATAGTGCTACATCTAAGTAGCTGCCTTTTAAAATAAAGAATAAATTTTAACCTTTCTTTGATGAGTCAGTGTTATCAATAACCACCCATTCATTATGATGCTATACCACACAGCATAATTTTCTATCTGCTTTTGAACACTCTTTCCTCTTTCTTTGATCTCAGCCTAACATGTGATACATCTCAGTTATTTTTTCATTCAACAAATCAAATACTTACGCAGTATCTCCTATACGCCAGGCACTATGCTACTAGGAGCTAAGGACTGAATGAGGAAAACAGGAGTTGTCCCTACTCCTGGACAGACTGCATTCTATTTGGGGAGAAAAGACATTAACGACACAATTACACAAATACATATGCTTGTATGTGAAAACAGCTCTCAGAGAAAAGTATAGGATGATGGGGAACAGTTGAAATTGGTGTAAGAAGGCCAGGAAATTGGGGCTTCTAGAGAGAGATGAGGGGACTAGCATGGTGGCAGTGGAAACGGAGAGAAGTGGGTGGATCCAAGAGACGGGATCAGTAGGACTTGGTGACAGATGTAGAGGAAGAGAGAGAGAGAAATACCTCAAGGATGACTTTTAGCCGCATCTGTCTTGGGAAAGTAGATGACGCCAGTAACTGGGACGGGGCACGCTGGAGGAAGATGAAGTTCGGTGGGATGGAGAGGCTTATAACCTGGCTTTGAACATGTTAGGGTGTGCCTTTGTGATTTCCAAATGGTGCTGCTGAGCAGGCAGCTGGATGTACAGGTCCAAGATTGAGGAGAAATCTGGAGATATAAATGTGGGAGTCTTGGGGCCATCAAGAAGCTGTGGGTTGGGATGACATCATCTAAGGGAAAAACATAACTTGAGAAGTGGAACGTTACTGGGGACTAAGCTGTGAGGAACACCAACACTTAGGGGGATAGAGAGAGCAGGTAGAGAAGGGACACCTGAAAACTGCATTAAGGAGGAAGGACCAGAAAGGCAGGATGGAAATCAGAAAAGAATGGTGTTAAAGAAGCCAAGGGAAGAAGGTGTTTTAGAAAGGAGGGTGTGAATAGCACCGGCAAAGCTGCTGAGATATCAAGTAAGTGGAGAACTACTATTTTGAAGACTCACAAGAAGATCCAATGACACGGAAGTCACCGACAACCCCAGCAGGAGATGGGAGTGTGGACTGGCAGGGGGCAAAGGCCAAACTGGAGCTGCTGAGAAATGCCATCTCCTAACAGAGGCATTAGAGCATCGTGGACAAGGATGCAGGCTCTGAAGACAGACTGTCAGAGCTGATGTTCTGGCTCCTCCACTCAGCTAGGAGACCTAACGTACGTTACTTACTTTCTCCGGGGCTCAATTTTCTCACCTGCAAAAGGGGAGTCATAACGTCCTTGGGGGACTAATAAATGTAAACCACTCAGCACAGTGCCTGACATATATTAGCTGCTCGATAAATGCTAGTCCTTTATTATTACTGACACTCTCTTAACCGACTGAGTCAATATTTATTGAGCAGCTACCTGTCAGGCACCATACTAGACTCTGGGAAAGAACAACAACAAAAAATCATTATTAGTCCTCATGGAGATAAGCAAAAAGTTTCATGATGAGGTATTTTCTACTAAACGGTGATAAATGTTAAGCAGAAAAAACACAGCAGAAAAGGGGGTTAGGGCAGTGGTCTAGATTGCCATGTTTTAAAGTTTGTCAAGAAAGGCCTGATAGAGACAGTAACGTTCGAGCAAAAGCCTGAAGAAAGCAATGTGGTGATTTAGGGAAGAGCATTTCAGATTGAAGGAATGGAAGGTACAAAGATCCTGGGGTAGGAGGACAGAGGAGGGAGGCCTTAAGGCTGAGACAGAACAAACGGGGACTAGAGAGTAGGAAACAAAGTCAGAGGTGGGAGTGCTTATTGATGTGTTTTTGTTGTTTTTTTTTTTTAATTTTATTTTTTTGGGGCTGTGTAGGGTTTTCGTTGCTGCATGCAGGCTTTCTCTAGTTGCGGCGAGCGGGGGCTACTCTTCATTGCAGCGCACGGGCTTCTCATTGGGTGGCTTCTCTTGTTGCAGGGCACGGGTTCTAGGTGTGTGGGATCCAGTAGTTGTGGCTCGCGGGCTCTAGAGCACAGGCTCAGTAGTTGTGGTGCACGGGCTTAGTTGCTCCTCGGCATGTGGGATCTTCCCGGACCAGGGCTCGAACCCATGTCCCCTGCATTGGCAGGCAGATTCTCAACCACTGTGCCACCAGGGAAGCCCGATGTGTTCTTTTTAGGCCCTGATAAGGTCTGTGTACGATGATTAAAAAAAAGAGGGGGGAGAATGCTAGAGGAAGGAATAAACTCACTAATGTGCACCTGAGTGGGAGTAAAAGGATATTACATTGAATCAAATTATGGGGAGAAGAGGGAAGAGGAAGAAAGGGTTACCTGGAGTTTCAATATTTTTTCCCAGCTTACTGAGATATAGTCAACACACAGCCCAGTGTAAGTTTAAGGTGTTTGGCATAATGACCTGCCTTCCATATACTGGGAAATGGGTACCACAATAGGTTTAGTTAACATCCATCACGTCATATAGATACCAAAAAAAAAAGAAAAAAAGCTCTTTTCCTTGTGATGAGAACTCTTGGGACCTACTCTCTTCACTTTCAGGTACACCACACAGCAGTGTTAACTACAATCATCATATTGTCTATTACATCCCCAGGACTTACTTCAGTCTTATAAATGGACGTTTGTAAGTTCTGACTACCTTCAGCCAATTCCCTCACCTGCTAGCTCCCACCTCTGGTAACCACAGATTTGATCTCTTTTTCTAAGAGTTTGGTTTTTTGTTTGTTTTTAAGATTCCACATATTACACGAGATCATACAGTATCTGTCCTTCTCTGGTTTATTTCACTTAGCATAATCTCCTCGAGGGCCATCTACATAGTCACAAATGGCAAGCTTTCCTTCATTTTCATGGCTGAATAATATGGAATTTCAATATTGCTCAGAGTAGGAGCAATACCCTTAAAGGGGGGCATTAAGGATATAATATTAAGGAATTAATATAAATATATCCATTATAGCAAAAAATAAAAACCTACCTAAATAATTACTTATATGGAAAAACAAAGGCTAGGCATTAAAATGATTATGTACAGAGAAAGGAGAAAATAGATGGGACAGAGAGGAAAGACAGACTTCAAAACTTCACTTGTTTTATAGGTTCAATTTTAGAAATATTTATAAAAATGTTTACATAATTATTGAACAAAAATAATTTTCTAAAAACCTCTTTGAAAAACTTCAAATAAAATAAAATAAATGAACTTAAATGTATATCCAGTTACTGGCATAAACATACGGAGAGGAACTATTCCAAGTGATCCCAACACACTGTAATGTAACTGTATATCCCTAGCCCAAGGGACTGAAAACCAGAACAAAACTAAACAAAAAAAGTGAGAAGGTTTTAGTAAGCATACTGTTGGAGTGTCACTGGCGTTTTTATTCAGAAATTATGGTGCGTGTAGTGTGGGGTAAAGTACATGAGTAACTCGTGTCGGTGTGATTGAGAACTGCTACTTTCAGCTTGAAAAATAAGGAAATACTGGTGTAAGATGAATGAGATCGAGAAGAGTTTTGTGGTGCACACCAGTATAACCTCATGATGTATTTCACCTTAACATATATATATATATACACATACACACACATACTCTCTATATAAATTTATAGATAGAATTGGTTCATTTCCTAGCTCTGGCTGTGCCCACTGAAAAGGCTGAGAAACAATGACAGACCCAGTCATGATGAGCACCCCTGAGCCCAGACTGTGGTCTCCAAACACCATTGCTTGCTAACAGGAAACAGGTTTCCTTGGAAAAAAGCTGATCCCAGGTCTGAGGCAGGAAATGTACAAGATGAGCCTGGAACACACTGTCACGTGAGAAAGCAAGACAGCTATCAAAAAACAACTAGTACGGTATGAAAAGGACTCAGCCGCCAAACTGAATAGGTTGCCCGTCAATAGTCAAAATGAGGCCATTTGAGCATCAGTAAGGGTAAAAACTACAATGGAATGAAACACATCAGATGTATCTTACTTAAATTTATGAGCTTACAGTAATGCTTTTAAGAAATGGTGACTGGGGGGATTATGAAAAACCTTTATGTTGAAAAAAGGCAAAGAATCAAGTATTTACGTTGCTTTTTGTACAAAACCTGAAGCACTGAGTAAACAAATAGTAGATGAGGGGAAGTTTCTCTTCATGAACAATGATTCCTGCTAATAAACGAACAAAGAATAACAGAATTAGACTAGCACCGTTTTGCAATCCCCTGTAAATTTATGAATTTAAGCAAACATCTCATTGCAAAAGGATATACTACTAACCAGTGAACTCCTGACGGAAATACACAAGACCGACTATGAAGTTGTCAGGCAAAACAAAGCGAAGCAAACCGAACAATGCCTCAAGGACTTCCTAGCAGTTCCCAGGAAGTGCAGGAGACAAAGGAACGTGCCTAATACCACCGCAGAGATACAACCATCAAAATCCAGATGGTGGATATTCTACTGGACAAATGATCTGGTTTCTTGAACAGAAAAAAACTAAAATAAAAAAAGAGATGGAACCAGTAGCTTAAAAGAAGCAGCTTAAGGGACATAAATAGACTACTTGTATCCTGATTCATGTAAACTGTAAAAAAAAAAAAAAAAAAAAAAAAATCCTACAACATAGCAAAAAGATTTTTAAGACAACTAGAGAAGTATAAATACTGGATATTTGATGATATTAAGGAATTATTGTTTATTATGTTTTAGGTATGATGATGGTATTGTGGCTTTGTATGAGAAAAAGAATCCCAACGGTTTATATACATACTAAAATATTCACGGATGGTATGATGTTGGGAATTTGCCTCAAAACAGTCTGGGTACAGGGGTGGGGTACATGAAACTGCCCTGATGGCTGTTGAAGTGGGGTGATGGGGTATGGGAGTTCGTTTTATGATCTCTCTACTTTTGGATAGGTTTGATATTTTCTATAACGTAAGATTAATGTTCCTTCAGGAAGTCAACAGTGTTTCTCAAGTGTGGTTTCCCACAGCTGTCACTTGGGGTACTTATTAAATTTCATATTCTGCACGTTAGTCTACTCGGGGTACTTAATAGCAGTAAAAGTCTGCCCAATCCTGATTTCTGAAGCACAATGCCTAGGTGTGAAGCTCTGAAAATTGCATATATGCAGGTGGGTCTTCTGCACACCCCATTTCGCTTTACTTATTTGCATGAAATAAATTATTTCTACTTTCAAAGAGTTTTAAACAATTAAATCTCAAAACTTTTTCCTACTAAAAAACCTTAGAGTAACCTAAAACATCCTTCACACACTGTTTAATTTCCAATAAAAAATTTCCTCTCCATGTCACATGTCAACAAGCCAGTGATTTTCACCACCTATTACGGGAGTAGGGTATCAGATCATACTTTTTAAGGTTTGCTGAGCACTGGGGGTTAATAAACTAGAGCAAAGAGCCTAATATAACTTGGACCAAGTCACAGAAATGTGCCTCTTTTATGGACGACAAGCTTAGCGACAGAAAAGATGAGCAAAACCCTAAACAAAATAAAAAACCTGATCCCATCCAGCTACATCATCAGTTCGACAACTGTCCCCTAGAGTCACAGTCCCCTAGAGACAGTGCGGGGCCACTGTCCCCTAGAGTCACAAGAGCTGTTTTTCAAAAAGCGGGGCCACTGTCCTTAACACAAAAAACGCACTTCTGACGACGGTACTTATCTTTAGAAGCTAGCAATCTGTTGAATGACTCAGTTTCTTCCGTGAGCAAACAGTTTACCAGGATGATGAACAGTCGCCACCAGACAGCAATAGCACAGGTGTGGACGAAGAACAGAGAGTACAAAGGGGCAGAATCAACACTTACTGAGCGTCACTACGGTGCTGGTGGCAGTCTTTGAAGCTTTGTATAAGTTTTCTAATTTAATCTTTCCTGAAGCATGTAGCTTTTTATACTTGTTTTAAAACGCCAAGCATTTTACCAAGGGGCTTCAGAGCATCCGCATTTTTAAACTGAATTTCTCACTATTTAGCAACTAATTAAATTAAGCATTCCATGTGTCATACGGTAGACTAGCACTTAACACGGGTTAGTTCTAAAGTTCCCACCCAACACGAAGTGTGTGTGGGATCAAAATCAGCCTTAAGATTTTGAGATTTTGAGGTGTCAAGCAGATCCTAACACTCTTCCACTCAAATGTTTCAGTGGCTTCCTCCACGTGTATGGAGAAATCTACAGGCCTGGTCCTCTTCAAGGCTTAGAAGGCCATGTACGATCTGATTGCAGCCGCGAGATACTCCCTTATTTCCTGCCCATCACCATCCTTTGCTCTGCTCTGGCATCCTGGCCTCCATGTTCTGTACCACAAGCCAGACACAATCCTGTTCCGACCCAGATTTCTTCTCCTCTGGCAAAATCACACAGTGTGTTCCCTTCATGGGAGTTTTGCTCAAATGTTGTCTCTCTCTGTCTGAGGAGCTGCCCTACCTCTTTCCCCCCCCATTCTGATTCTTCTTAGCTTACAATCAGAGCGTTTCAATCAGAGCGTTCATCACAGCTGACCTTGCAGCATATATTCCCTGTTTGTTTGCTGTTTATCTTCCACTCTAGAATGAAGCTTCTGAGAGGCGGGGGACTTTGTTCACTGCGCTGACCCAGCACCTGTAAGAATGCTGGCACAGGGAAGGCACTAAGTATTACTGAATGAATAGAAAAGTCCCCTAGAGTCTAGGGCCTGGACCATGCTTCAAGGATAGTCTAGAAGGTTTTTGTTTATACCACCATGTGCAATAATTACCTCAAACACTGAAGTTTAGAAACCACTGAGCTAGGCTAAGCCACGAGGGGAAAGTCTGTAGCAGGTGTGTGTGTGGGCGTCCAAACCGCTGTGCCTCGAACATCCCTGGTGGAGAGAATTCTAAAGCATTCTTGCTAGCACGAAGCATTTCCTTAATCCCGCTTTGACAGTAAGTCTCTGTATCTTAAATATTTAGTTGATTTTGCTGTTGTTGTTATTGTGAGGGTTAAAGGAGATGATAGCAGAGTTCTCCAGAAGTGAGACTCTTTTTTTTTTTTTTTTTTTTTGCGGTACGCGGGCCTCTCACTGTTGTGGCCTCTCTCGTTGCGGCGGAGCACAGGCTCCGGACGCGCAGGCTCAGCGGCCATGGCTCACTGGCCCAGCCGCTCCGCGGCATGTGGGATCCTCCCGGACCGGGGCATAAACCCGTGTCCCCTGCATTAGCAGGCGGACTCTCAACCACTGCGCCACCAGGGAAGCCCCCAGAAGTGAGATTCTTAGTCATCCTGATAATTAAAGGTAAATTCCATTCTGGCGTGCTGGAAATTACCCATGGACCAGCACACTACCAGGTTTCTGCATATCTCAAAATGTTTCTCCTGTCATTGCAGCACATATACTGCCATCCTTTAATTAGAAAGGTTGTAGCTCTACCCTTATTTTTCCCTTTCTTAACATATAAACTTAAGATCTTCCTATGGCCATTTCCATGTAAGTGCACAAGTAAGCATCCTAGCATAGCATGGGTACATGACATTCAATTACTAAGGCCAAACTACACAGCCCGAGTTCTTGTCTTCAGTGAATTTTGGCATAAGAAGTGTGTGGTAGAAAATGGTATAACAAAATTGAGATATTGGCACTGGAGTGACCTAGGTAACCATGCTTACGTTAGCAAAATGTCAGCATGGAAATCAAAGATTGGACTCGCCATGCAGAACAAGGTTAAGTGGTGTCTTCTGAAATGGAATAGACAGAGATGGGTCCCCAGGCTTGTACGTTTCTTCTTCTTTTTCTCTTTTTAAAGACATCATTGAGAATCTCATTAATGTTATAATTTGAAAGGTGTTTTCTGCCTCTAATGGAAGATTTAGACTAGCTGAGGAAACTATCACTGGTTCCCCATATTACAGCCTTACCAATTAAAAAATGCAAATTGTTTCATACTATTAATGATTTCAACTTCGAAAGAAGCCACTTCTACTCTTCCTTTTAAGTGAGTTAAGTTTTAAGTGGCTAAGTTTAAGTGAAAAAAATATCCTGAGATTGCAAGGTAGCTGTTTTTAAAAAATACAATACCCTGTCATTACTTGCAAGTCCTTATTTTAGGGAACCAAGATTTTCTCAATACTGTGCAACAATATTAAAAAAAAAATCGTCAACAAAAGGGAATAAATTGGAAACTGAAGTTAGAAAAGCCTACAGCTGTCATCCATAACACTGATTTCAAATTTCTGTGTTCATCCACAAAGGCTCCTTGTTCTTTTTCTGGGTTTTATAAGTCAGCTTTATACATTGAAATCTAACAAATTTTTCCTTTATCAGTTTTATATATTGAGGTTTCACCTAAGACTGTGTTTGAAAAAGGAACTGATACTAAAAAATAACAATAAAGTGAACAGGGCCCTGCAGGGGTGGATATCTTAGAATTTGGAAAGTGAAGAAGAGAATATTGTTTGCTGACCTGTTTATTATAATATTAAATTCTATACTTTTTTTTAAATGATTCATCACTGCATGTAATATATTATACCATGGAAAATATCAAGTCAATGCCTTAAAATAAATATTTTGGACTCAACTGCAAAAAAGAAAAGAAAAGAAAAGAAAAGAAAAAGAGCTGGTACTAAAAATATTTGTAAATTGTCAAGTAAAGGCAGTGGATGATATCTGTACCTGTGGGTGATTACTGCTGTAGCTCCTGCCTAAATACGGGCAAGAAAAGAAAAAGAAAAAAACAGAGTTCTTGGGCAACTTTCCTCCCACATGATAGCAAACACTTGGATGTAAGTAATGTCTCCATGGTCTATTTAATCTTCTTTTTCATGTTTGGAGTTAAGCAGGCAAAGGGCTGGAGGCATCATGGATGCAACGTGTTTGCACACGTGAACAGTTCTCAGAGAACAGAGGGATGGGGGTAGAAAGAGTTTCATCTGCCTGTGATACCATGGCCCCTGCCATCACCTTTCCCATTGGGTACTTTCTGATTCAAGGGAAGGAATGTGCTGTGGTGGAGAGGGCATGGGTTTTTTATTACTCAGACTGACTTAAGGTCAAAACCAGCATGTTTATTATTAGTAGAGTAACTCTGAGCTGACTCACTTCCGTTTTGTCTAGCCTCTCTTATCTGCAACATGGAGATGGCAATATCCACCTTGTCGAGCTACCTCTCCATCTTACAAGAAATAACACATGAGAGTCACCTAGCCCCAGACTCAGGGTTCAATAAATAGCTTCTGCCCTGCTCTTGGGACCTTGGAGGAATGCCGACCAGCCTGCTGCAGCCACAGGGATCGGAGTTCTATCTGCGGAAAGGACTTTCCAGGCAAGAGATGCAGCCCACCCTGTTCCTGAGCGCCACGAAGAGGCCCTTCCAGAAATCCAGCCATGGGCCTCATTCTAACCTCCTTGAGCCCCACTTTGGTGGTAGTCTGTGAACACGCCTGATCCAAGAGGAGAAAACAAACAAACAAACAAAAAGGGCGGGAGAGGAGCAGACTCCTCCAAGGGCTGATGCCGGACGGAACAAAAAGGCGGCGTCGACGTTTTCTAAGCATTCAATGGGGGCGCCTTCTCTCCACATTTAAAAGCAGGCGTGTGCCACTCCAGCTGTTCAAATCATATGGGGCTGAAAATAGTAGAGCGGAAAGAAACGTGGCCTTTGTAATTAAGAGTTCTTTTTTTTGCCCCTTCTCAAAGCCAACAGGAACAAACTGAACTGAAACTTGGTTGTTTAAAAGGTTAAAAAGTTGTCATCCCCCTGGGTCCTATCTTTGGCCTTGCTTTCTTTGTCTTTCTAAGATGCTGAAGATGTTTGCTGAATGTACAGAAAATGCGAGCACACATGGGGAGTGGCATTGGCAACGGCTCTCCTAGCATCACTGGGGCAGGGCAGTCCTCTTCCCAGGAAACCAAACAGCACGCTACTCACTGATCCCTTTTTTTTTCCTCTAACTCATGAGCTTGTAATGTGGTTAACGAGTAAGATGGCTGCTTACTACAAGCAGGGAGAATTCTGCAAACAGCATTCAATTGTATCCCCAAACAGAAAGCTTGGAATTTGGTGGAAGAGAAACAAGGTGTTTGGTGAGCCCAGAACCAGAGTCAAGACTGTGAGCTTCTTCAGGCCAAAGCTTCTAGTTCCTTCTCCCGGTACAGGGCCTGTGGCTGGCACTCAATAAATATTTGGAGAATTACAAAATGCAGGAATGAATAAGGGATGTCCAGAACTGCTAGTGAATTGTACCTTATGGGAAAACCTTTCCGGGTTTTGTAAATAGTGTAAAATTAAACTCAGCTAACAAAACAGGAAGATTTAGGGGTATCCATCTCATGTCCCAGTCTTCCGAGAAAAAAATATTAAATATTTCTGGATATATATATTGGAATATTACTCAGCCATTAAAAAGAACGAAATAACGCCATTTGCAGCAACATGGATGCAACTAGATAGAGATCATCATACTGAGTGAAGTAAGTCAGACAAAGAGAAATATCGTATGATATCCCCTATATGCGGAATCTAAAAAGAAATGATATAAATGAACCTATTTACAAAACACAGACTCACAGACTTAGGGAACAAACTTATGGTTACCGGGGGGAAGGATGGGCGGAAGGGATAGTCAGGGAGTTTGGGATCGACATGTACACACTGCTGTATTTAAAATGGGTAACCAACAAGGACCTACTGTGTAGCGCAGGGAACTCTGCTCAGTGTTACGTGGCGGCCTGGATGGGAGGGGAGTTTGGAGGAGACTGGATACATGCATATGTATGGCTGAGTCTCTTGGCTGTGCACCTGAAACTATCACAACATTGTTAGTCAGCTACACTCCGATATAAAAAGTTAAAAAAAAAAGGGAACAAAATTGGCTCATGTGTAGAGACATGGTTGGACCTAGAGTCTGTCACACAGAGTGAAGTACGTCAGAAAGAGAAAAACAAACATTGTGTATTAACGTATGTATGTGGAACCTAGAAAAATGGTACAGATGAACTTATTTGCAGGGCAGATGCAGAAAACAGACATGTGGACACGGGAGGGGGGTGATGACTTGGGAGACTGGGATTGACATATTTATAACTACCATAAATAGAGCTAGTGGGAACCTGCTGCATAGCACACGGAGCTCAGCTCCATGCTCTGTGGTGACCTAGATGGGTGGGATTGGGGGGGGCGCGTGGGAGGGAGGCCCAAGAGGGAGGGGATGCATGTATACATATAGCTGATTCATTTCTTTGTACAGCAGAAACTAACACAACATTGTAAATCAACTATACCCCTATTTAAAACAAAAGACTTTTGCAGTCAGTAGGGAAAATTAAACAGGCATCAGAAACAACATTTAAAAAATATGCTATTAAAAAATTTAAAGCATAGAGTCAAATTTAGGAATTAACGCAAACGGACCAAGGAATTTCTGAAACTTAACACCAGATTCAGAAATGGACCTAAACACGGTGATCCATGTTATGCTACACTCTTGATTCTTGCTCTTGTCTTGGATATTATAACAAAGAAGCGTCCTGGATACATAAAGAGGGAGATAACCTCACATTCAGGAGGACTCAGAAGTGAACATCACTGTGGGAGACACAGGGGTTTATCAAGGAAGGAGAGCACGCCTTCAAGCAGCACACAATCTAACGAGCAGTAAGAACCAGCCTGATCTAACGAAGAAATAACCACAAAAATAAAGCTATAGGAAAAATGATACTATTAGAAAATAGACAATCCAGCTACAAATATAGGCAAAAACCCTGAACAGACGCCTTACTACGAAAGATCTGTAGGTGGCAAAGTAAGTATATGAAGAGATGCTCCAAATCACAGGTCATTAGGCAACTTCACGTTAAAACAACGAGATACCACCACTCACCTACCAGAATGACCAAAATCCCGAACACGAACACCACTAAATGCTGGGGAGGACTTGAAGCAACAGGAACTCTCATTCACTGCTGAAGGGAAGCAAAATGGTACAGCCACTTGGGTGGAGAGTCTGGCAGTTCCTTACCAGATGAAACATACTCTTACCACGTGATCCAGCAATCACACTCCATGGGATTTACCCAGGGGAGGTGAAAACTTATGTCCAAATAAAAACTTTTATGTGGAGGTTTATAGCAGCTTTATTAATAACTGCCCAAACCTGGAAGCAACCACGATGTCCTTCAGTAGGTGAATGGATAAACTGTAGTACGTCCATGCAACGGAGTATTATTCAGCGATAAAAAGAAGTGAGTTATCAAGCCACGAAAAGATATGGAGGATCCTTAAGTGTACATCACTAAGTGAAAGAAGCCAATGTAAAAAGACTACATACTGTATGTATTGGTCCAACTATCTGACATTCCGGAAAAGGCAAAACTAGGATGACAGTATAAAGATTAAGCGTTTGGGGGATGGGAGGCAGGGGGCTGTGCTCCATGAATAGGTGGAACACGGGATTTTTAGGGTGGTGAAACTATTCTGTATGATACCGTAATGGTGGGTACAGTATCATATACCACTGATACCAATGATACCATATATCATTATACCTTTGTCAAAACCCACAGAATGTACAACAGAAAGAATGAACTCAACTGTAAACCTTCGACTTCAGCTAATAACAATATATCAATATTGGTTAATAACAGGGGACACTGTGCTTGGGGTAAGGGCAAGGCAGGGAATGTGGCAACTCTCTGTACTTTCCCATCAACTTTTCTGTAAACCTAAAACTGCTCTAAAAAAATTAAAGTCTGTTAATTAAAAAAAACAAAACTGTACTGTCAGCTGTTTGAGATTTTTCCCTCCAGATGACTTTCCAGATACTGGCTGGGGCCCAGTGGAATTCATCAGAGAAGATGCCATCAAGATGACTCCCAGCCAGGCTTTGAAAGACCAGCAGGGACTGGTTTGTGAGTCAAGAACTGGGAGGACATGGTGTTTCAGATGGAGGTGACAGGCAAGGCTTAGAGGTAGAACCCACTGGGAAGAGTGGCCAGCAGAGCACTGCACTTGACCACAAGACAAAGGTCACAAGTTGACAAGTAACTGGAGGTAAGAGTGGAGGTGTTGGATGGTACTTAGGAGTTCAAAACGGGATCTGAGGGCTTCCCTGGTGGCGCAGTGGTTGAGAGTCCGCCTGCCGATGCAGGGGACACGGGTTCGTGCCCCGGTCCGGGAAGATCCTACATGCCGCGTAGCGGCTGGGTCCGTGAGCCATGGCCGCTGAGCCTGCGCGTCCGGAGCCTGTGCTCCGCAACGGGAGAGGCCACAGTGGTGAGAGGCCTGCGTACCGCAAAAAAAAAAAAAAAAAAAAAGGGATCTGAAAGGTGAGTGAGGTCACTCTGGACAACTGGGAAGGGACATGACAGAGTCAAAATGAGGTACAAGGAAGCATCTGTTAGGTTTAGGCCAAGAGACACGAGAGAAAGTGAACCCCACTACAGGTGAGGTTATCAGTCATTAGCCCTGAAGGAAAGTCAACAGAAGATACTGGGAATCTAAGGGAAAGTAAAATTTCCAAGAAAAGACATGCTGAGCTATGTTAAGGAGGCCAAGGTGGAAGAGTAATACTTTCTCAAAAGTCCTGACCAGGAGGAGGGAACCCAAGAGCGTAGCTCTCTATCAAGCAGGGTCCCTAGATCTTCTCCTCATTCAGGTTTCTCATCTTACCACAATTAAGGGCAGAGCAAGAGACCTACAGTGGATCCCAGCAGGAAAGAGAATGAGAGGGAGGAGAAAGGGCACCTGCAATTGGTGAAGCCAGAGAATGGTCACTCTTATATCCATGCACTGAAAAACTCAGAAGCCATAGATGTTTTCAATACCTATATTTATTAACAAGGAAAAACGTTCACAACAGATTCCTAAGTGAGAAAAGAAGGTTCAGAAGAGTCTACCAATTATGATGCCATTTTTGTAAAGCTGCCTCCATTTATTTGTATATGTATGCATAGAAAATATTCTGGAAGAAAACACTCAAATGCCAACATTTACGGGCGACAGCAACATGGTAGGTTTTTTATGTTGCTTCTCTGTAGTTTCCTAACTCCTCTAAAAGCTATTGCAGAGATTACTTCTAAGAGACTAATTTTTTCAAATGGAAGAGGTAACGCTCTTTCCATCTCGTAACTCAAGCCTCCAATAACGATCTCCTTGTTAAGAGTAGAATAGCCAATGCCTTACACAAAAGCCAGTGCTCGCTTTAGATCACCGTGGTGCAGCCTCTCGTGATACAAATTACGTCAACAGCCACGTCTGATGCCTAAGGGAAAAAAGCAATGGAAATTCCAGAGAACTAAAGTTAAAAAACGTAACGGCAGGAGCAGCAACAGCAGCGGCAAAGAGAAATGTCTGGAGAGGGAAGGAGACAGACCTCCACATATTCCCAGCACTTGTTTCCTGGACTCTGGAGGAGGGTTTCTTGATTAGTCTATTTAAAAAAATTGTTACTGTAAAAAAAAAAAAAAAAAAAAACCTCCTGGCTAAAAATAACAGTAAAATGCACAAGACATGCAGAAATATCCCATGATGCAAATTATTTATGGAGATAATGTAGCAACGTGACCAGGAATTAGCATGCCTCACAGTTTCTCCTCAGCTGAGATGGGTTCCCCAGCCACAAACCTGAGGGATGCATGGTCCAATCACCAGTGCTGGATTGCGATGTTTGTTCTTATCCATCAGAACTGTTGCTTTAAGCGGGGGGTGGTGGTGATGGTAGTGGTCCTCAGGGTAGGGAGGAATGGTAGAGCGAAACAGGTATCTAGCACCAGTGCTTTAAAAGATTATCTTTATCATCTTTCCTAAGCTGACAGTTTCATCTTGAAATCTGTTACAGGAAATACCTTTAACCAAAAGCCATCTGTTTGGAATTCTCCCTTTCTATGGGCATAAATTCACTACAGCTATTTACTGTAGTTCAGTTTTTAGGCATATTGCAATTATCTTTCCTGTAACTTTCATTTCTATTGCATTAAAGTAGGAATATAAGAGAGCCAGCAGGGAAAACTTTTTAAGAACAGTTCACTTTAAACTTTATTACCTGCTAACAACCCTGTCCAAATTCTAGTAGGGGAAAAAGCCAAACTATTTTCTAAAAGAAGACTAAAAGATTGTCTGAAGATTCCATTTATTCCTGTTTTTCTCTGTTCCTTATAAAACATGGATATGCTCTTGGTAAAGCTATCCAATTTCTGTTTCAATCTAGTGACCACTGAATATTTAACTCTGTTTACCTACCAAACAGGGAACTGTAGCAATAATCACAGAATGACAGCGGGAACAACAATATAAACCAAACTGATAATTTGTCTCCTATTAACCTTGATAGTAACATCACTGAGAACTAACACACTCTGAGGCTAGAGCCTAATCATTTAGTTTGGAGACAATAAACTCATTTACAAGGTAATAACCACTACCTGATAAAGGGGGACATACTGTGAGGGAGTGTATGTTATCCCTGGGCTATGAGTATACAGTGAGGTACACAGTTACAACTCAACACACATCATACTAACCAAAGGAATCAAATCCCAGCCCCCTTTCCAAGGAGATTACTATCAACAATGTGCTAAGCTAATGCATGCGTTTATAAAATGTCCGTGCCTGATACTGGAGATACTGAGATTTAGAACCACCAGAAGTCCTCAGTGCTGCTTGAGAACGTACACTGAATCATTCCTCAGCAGCAAAGGGAGAAACCCAGTACATTACAAGTCATGCCCAGAAGGTAAAAGGGACATAGTCTCCCGCCTTGCTGTCTTAATTTTGAATGGAAGAATGTACACTTACTTAGATTAATGCTGCTTCTGAACAGAAGCACAAAATAGTGGGTAGATTTGTGATAGAAAACTATTTGAGAGGTTGAGTGATCATCTGGATCAAGTCTCTGCACCTAAAAATATAGGGAGGCAGATTTGAAGGTTTCTAAAATCTTCCAAAACTGTACAGTGGACAGAGTTGCTCTTCGGCCACCCAAAACTAGAAAGGCAGAATTTTTTTTTTCGCGATACGCGGGCCTCTCACTGTTGTGGCCTCTCCCACTGCGGAGCACAGGCTCCAGATGCGCAGGCTCAGCGGCCATGGCTCACGGACCCAGCCGCTCCGCGGCATGTGGGATCCTTCCCGGACCGGGGCACGAACCCGTGTCCCCTGCATCGGCAGGCGGACTCTCAACCACTGCGCCACCAGGGAAGCCCTGAAAGGCAGAATTTTAAGATTCACCTGCAGACACAGAGTGGGCACTCAATAAATGCCTGATGAATAAATGAATGAATGTTTATTTAGAGCTGTCTGTGTGTAACATTTACTAGGGCCTGAAAAACCAACACAAATTGTACAAGGGTCCTGTCCTTAAGAAGCTTCTAATCTATCAGAAGATGCACAATATAAATGAGCAATTTTAATACAGTGTGATGCTTGTAGTAATAAGGCAAGGCTATAAATATAGTAATATATGTCTAATATAAATTAAAATAAAACAGACGCAACAGGGAGCCAACAGTTAAGAACAAGGGAGAGGGACAGATAAAGCTTCTAAGACAGGATTTGATTAAACTAATTCACACCAAGGCACTAAAATGTTATCTATAGCTTCTGTCCCAGGGTCAATTGCATTTTAATGTAAAACAAGAGGAAGGTTTGCTCAATTCTAGAAGACTAAACTGCTCTTAGTGGCATTTCAGGTATCAGGTGAGAGATTGCAGAGAAGATTCTTCGAATAACACTATTGGGCAGAAAGTCTACCTAGTTCGATCATGAAAAAGGCTCAAAGAGGGTAGGTGCATGTCTTCTTCAAACAACTGTATCCAGCAAGCACATAAAAGAGAGCTGGTGAGGGGCTTCCCTGGTGGCACAGTGGCTGGGAGTCCACCTGCCGATGCAGGGGACACGGGTTCGTGCCCCGGTCCGGGAAGATCCCACATGCCACGGAGCAGCTGGCCCGTGAGCCATGGCCGCTGAGCCTGCGCGTCCAGAGCCTGTGCTCCTCAACGGGAGAGGCCACAACAGTGAGAGGCCCGCGTACCGTGAAAAAAAAAAAAAAAAAAAAAGAGCTGGTGAAGTGTCTTGAACAGATGTTTGCACACCCATGTTCACAGCAGCATCATTCACAACAGCCAAGAGGTAGAAGCAACCCAAGTGTCCATCAATGGATGAATGGATTAAAAAAAAAGTGGTCTATACATACAACAGAATATTATCCAGCCTTAAAAAGGGAGAAAATTCTGACACATGCCCCAACACAGATGAACCTTGAGGGCATTATGAGAAATGAAATCAACCTGTCCTAAGAAGACACATCCTGTATGATTCCACTTGTTTGAGGTACCTACAGTAGTCAAACCCATAGAGACAGAGGTAGAATGGTACTCGCCAGGGGCTTGGAGGAGGGAGGATAGAGAGTTAGTGCTTGGTGGTATAGAGTTTCCATTTTGCAAGATGAAAAGCATTCTGGGATGGCAGTGATGGCTTCCCGACAGGTGAATGTACTTAATACCACTGAACTATACACTTAAAGATGCACAGTTACGATGGGAAATTTTGTTGTGTGTATTTTATCACAATTTCAAAACCTGGGAACAAAAGGAAGTTGGTGGAGTACACCATAGCTTTGAAATTGATATGCAACGTTTTTAGAGCATTATAACGATTGTTATTAGTTATTATATGTGGAAAGCTATTGCGGAGACAGCAGAACAGATAGCGTGTGTTGATTAGATGGGCAGCTGCTTGCTTCGTAATGTGTTTGAGAAAATGACACCCAGAAGACCTCCTCCAGGATCAGCTGCAATTCCACCATTAAAAAAATTCAATCCTTGGGTCCCCGAGCTTTTGCCAAGCGCAACCATCCTGGCCAAGGTCCCTATCAGCTTCATATGTCTTTATGAGACTGTTTCTCTACAGGTCAACCAAGGTGCATGAACTGATTTGAGGTATTCGGGAGAGGGGAAAGATGAGGTCCAAAAGGAGAAGAGGAAGTCCAGACAGTGAAAAAAACAAGCCTGCAGGAACTGGTGAAATCAAATTGTGCTCCTTGGAAATTCTCTCCATGCCACTGATGACCTTTCGCCACAGGTTTTCATAGAAGCCTAGCTCTGCTCTCCATCCTGACCCCTCCCTTCTATCTGAAAGACTCCCAGCAATACAAAAAGTCACGAGGCAAAACTCGGAAGGAGTTTAATCCTAAAATCAACTTCTGCTAAACAATTTTCAACTGCGGCTACATATTTCATCATGGAAACTAATTTGGAGTTTCCAGTTTCACAAAGTGTGGTCAGCAAATCTAAGAGTGAGATGGAATAAGTAAATGGACAGGCTTCAGAACTCTGCATTTCTGAGTCAGCTGCAATGAAAAGGTTAGGTTCAAAGAATCTAGATATGCGAGCGGTATAAGAGATAAGAGAGTGGATCAGAAGGGCTTTCATGTAAGCTATGACTTTATGCCCCTTATCTGAGAATCTGGGGCTAGAGAGCCAGCTGAATGCAAGGCTCCTGTGCTTTCTGGAGTCAGGCTGCTCCTCTGTAGCTGGGTTGCCTTCAGGAGAGCACACCAGGGATATGGGTGTCTGTGTGCGTGTGTGTGTGCACATTAGAGAGACAGAGAGATCTACTGTGATATCAGGAGAGTTTACTTAAAAAGGGGGAGAAGCAACAGTATTCTGAACCAGGAGAGCCTCTCTCTCGTTATAAGATCCTCAGAATACTTAGCAGGCATTATGGTCTCCACACCATCTGTCAGACCTTAGCTGACGTGACTGCCTCTGTACATTAATAACGGAGGTGATCAAGGGTAGCTTCAAAGAAAGTTCCCCTCACTCAGACTTCAGCGTATTATTAAAACTTCTCAAAAAGTATAGGGGGTGGGTTTCTTTTTTTTTAACATCTTTACTGGAGTATAATTGCTTTACAGTGGTGTGTTAATTTCTGCTGTATAACAAAGTGAATCAGCTATACATATACATATATCCCCATATCCCCTCCCTCTTGCATCTCCCTCCCAGCCTCTCTAGTCCACCCCTCAAGGTGGTCACAAAGCAACAAGCTGATCTCCCTGTGCTATGCGGCTGCTTCCCACTAGCTATTTTACATTTGGTAGTGTGTATATGTCCATGCCACTCTCTCACTTAGTCCCAGCTTACCCTTCCCCACTCCCCGTATCCTCAAGTCCATTCTCCACGTCTGCATCTTTATTCCTGTCCTGCCCCTAGGTTCTTCAGAACTTTTTTTTTTTAGATTCCATATTTATGTGTTAGCATACGGTATTTGTTTTCTCTTTCTGACTTACTTCACTCTGTATGACAGACTCTAGGTCCATCCACCTCACTACAGATAACTCAACTTCATTTCTTTTTATGGCTGAGTAATATTCCATTGCATATATGTGCCACATCTTCTTTATCCATTCATCTGTCGATGGACATTTAGGTCGCTTCCATGTCCTGGCTATTGTAAATAGTACTGCAATGAACATTGTGGTACATGACTCTTTTTGAATTACGGTTTTCTCAGGGTATATGCCCAGTAGTGGGATTGCTGGGTCATACGGTAGTTCTATTTTTGTTTTTTTAAGGAACCTCCATACTGTTCTCCATAGTGGCTGTATGAATTTACATTCCCACCAACAGTGCAAGAGGGTTACCTTTTCTCCACACCCTCTCCAGCATTTACTGTTTGTAGATTTTTTTTTTTTTTTTTTTTTTTGCCGTACGCAGGGCTCTCACTGTTGTGGCCTCTCCCGTTGCGGAGCACAGGCTCCGGACGCGCAGGCTCAGCGGCCGTGGCTCACGGGCCTAGCCGCTCCGCGGCATGTGGGATCTTCCCAGACCAGGGCACGAACCCGTGTCCCCTGCATCGGCAGGCGGACTCTCAACCACTGCGCCACCAGGGAAGCCCTGTTTGTAGATTTTTTGATGATGGCCATTCTGACTGGTGTGAGCTGCTACCTCACTGTAGTTTTGATTTGCATTTCTCTAATGATTAGTGATGTTGAGTATCCTTTCATGTGTCTGTTGGCAGTCTTTCAGGAGGTGGTTTTGATCAGTGTTAATTTTAACTGTGTACTCATGTCCCTTGTGGATTTATTAGCCTGGTTACATTGCTTCAGGTACCACAGAAAGCACAGGTGGGTGAGAAAATAAGGTGACAAAACCCAGTGAAATACACAGGTGGCAGCATACACACACCTGCATCTTCACCCGCTTTTCAAAAATAAGGTTCTATTTTCCTCCTCTATACTCTACATGTTCTCAGACAGATTGAATAAGCATTTGTAAAGAGACATGTATTATTTTGATTAATATTTCACACAAAACCTCTTATTGTACAGAAAGAATATGGGAGTTGGACCTTCCTTTACCTATATGGCTGGGCTCTCTCCTTCACCTGCCACTGTTCTAGACTCTGTGCTGGAAACCAGACCAGGTGGAACACAGCAAACCGTATTTTCCTTTCAAGATCAGATGCAATGAGTCAGTGTTTGTGCAGTAATCTGCTAGTAAAGCAAACAGGCAGAATTGAGAACTCCCAAACACGCCGTGTCTTCATTTCCATTTCACAAGACAATGAAGCTCACCACACAGGGACATTTTAAATGAGGTCCCCTTCCACACATCGACCCGTCCTTCACGTAACCGTTTGAGACTTTCTGCTAAGAATGTCTAAAATGCTTGCTGTTTCTCAGCAGCAAACAAATGCCTTTAGCCTCTGACCCAGGATCGGGGTTTCTCAAACCCTCTCCTGTCTGAAAATGTGTCCCCAACCAAGTAGCAGTACCTGGCGATCACCCTGCCAGACACGGGGGCCAAGCCTCTAGCCCCAAAGGGGCAGAGCCATTCCCTCGACCGATTTCAGAGCTAACCCAACACCTGTATCAGTGAGCACAAAATGAAGAGCTAATACCATCAAGTATCCTCACCAGAGGTTGGTTTTAAAACTCTGTAAGTGGAGAAAATGTAGGACTCTGAGCTACAAAATTGGCCCGCCTGCTCCCAGAGGACCATGCTCTGGGCTTTTAGCCCTCCTTGCCTTGTCTTCCTCTATCCCCTTGATTTTACTTGCTGTCAACTTCACGGTCAGGGAAGGTGGCCCTCAAAGCAAAGAGCACAACTCAGGCCACGCAGCAGCCTGCGCCACCCTGTCTACGCTCTCTGTACTTCCTATTTTTTACTGGAAAATTTAAAAGAAAACAAGGCAAATTTTTATCTGCTTAATGCACATTTAGGTGTCCCCTGCCCCCATTTTTTTTGATCTAGAAAAGATAGCACTTAGCACATGGGAGTTATAACCCCAAAGCCTGAAAAGGACCCTGCCAACTCCCACCCAATATCGTGCAGTTTCGGTGACAACAAACTGGGTCCCAAACGGAAAGGTGAAAACCACAAGTTCTCAGTCTCAGTGAGTTGAATTTAGTGAAATGAAACAGTCATTTCTATTTTAGTATTTTTAAAGAGTGACACTTAATAGCACAGTTAAAAGGTCACTTCTTGAAATTAACGAGTGAGCCCTGGTCCCATCCGAGGGTAAAGAAGGATTTTTTTTTAGAGGGTCTGAGGGCCCCTGGAACACACTGCCTATTTTGAGGTGTTACAGGGAAACCTGTTGGAAAGAAGAGTCTTCAGCTGCGGTGGCGCTGTAATATTACCTGTCAGCCAAAGACACTTTCTTTATGGGTCTTTAAATCAGCCCATCGGTAGGTATTTGTTCAGAAACCCCAGTACACAGGAGCGGGCAGGACCCCACCAGGAAGTGATGCAATAAACGTTGCCTGCAAGGTCTGACTCCCTTAATGTGTTCTGAGCCCTCCCGGCAGACTTCACATAGACACTGCGCATGACCTGAGCGCCTCTGCCCTTCTTTGGAGGCTCACCATCCTCTTTTCTGGTTCCACTGTTTAGAAAGCCCATGTCAACCTGGAACCACCTCTCAGTTGCAGTGTTTCTCTTTTCTCCAATGATCCCTGGGATGCCTCTTTGGAAACCTTCCTGAATTGCCTAGGCTAACAAATGCTTTTAGGCATTTGCCATTAACCGAGTTTTTACATAACGAATTGATGATGTCAACATCCTGCTTAAAATCTTTCAAGGACTCTCTCCTGTCTTCAAGATACAATGCAAACTCCTCCGCAGAGCTTTCTGAAAAGACACTTGGTGATCTGGCCCCTCCCTTGGCACTTCTCACCTGCTCTGCTCTAGCGGCTCTGGACTATTTGCACTTTTCCAACATGTCATGTTCTCTCTCCTCTCTGAGCTTGGCACACGCTGTCCATCATGTGACCAACTAAAGCTGGCATTTCTCCCATCCCTTGAATCTGGACTTACTGGGTGACTTGCTTTAGCCACAGGGAAATTAGCAAAGATGCTGCAAGGAGAGGTTAAAAAGCACTTGTGTGCTGGAGCTCATCTTCTCTTGCTGCTCCCGGGAGCCCTGAGATCGCAATACGAAAGCTCAGACTAGCCTCCTGGAGGATGAGAGACCACGTGGGGCAGGGACCAGCAGTCCCTCTCCCAACCAGCCTTACAGCTGGACATACGAGTGAGGCCATCAAGGACCAACCAGTCACAGCCAAGCTGGCTAGCCTAGAATAACCCAGCTGACTCACAGAATCATAAGAAATAATACACACTTGTTGTTTTAAAGCCACTGAACACTGGGGTGGCTTGTTACATATATATGCCAACTGATACACCCACTTTGTTTCCAGGTTAACACCTGTCGGTCCTTCAGGTCTGGAAATGAAGAGTTCTCTGAGGCCAGAAGATGCCACACTGGTTTCCATCCATGGCATCCTCTGGGTACCACTAAAAGAGCCCTGGCCACAGTGTAAAGGAGTTGCCTATTTTCTCATCTCTTTTCCCACTGACTGGAAGCTCTTTTTAGCTGTGGTGGATGCCTTCCCTAGTGCACACACCTAGTAAATACTTGCTGAAAGAAGACACAGGAATGTATACCTCTATCTTCTGCTTTTCTCTATCTTTAATTTCAAAGAATTAGACCAGGTAACTTTCACCTATCACCACCTAGACATGGTAACCACATCAAAATATTATAGTTTTTCTTTTTTTTAGAGTTCCACTCATATCAATAGCCTTTGGGAATCTCCCTAACTCTTTTTACAGATGAGACTATTGTATCTTCCAAACTCACTGTACCTTTCAGTTTGACTAATACGAAAAAATTCACCTAAAATTCCAAGGCCCCTTAGAGTATGCACATGGATAATTCTGACAAATGCTCCTACCTTCACCATCATAATTACTCTACCATATATGTCAAAGAAGCAGAAGACTTTGACAATACATAACTGACTTCGCTGGCGATGCAATGACACTGACAGTTCATGACAATTCCTATTACAGAGGAAACATCTCTACAACAAAGAGACTAGCGAGTAGCAACTGTTCACCTGTTCATTTCAGCAACACATCACGATAGATTTTGTTTTGTGAAATTTATTATCCTAACAGCATTATAGCTGCCACGGTGACTAGGGAGCAATCCCTGGGCTAAAATTTAACTCACATTATCTCATTTAATTCTCTCAACAATCCTGCAGCATAGGTATGACCAGCCCTATTTTACAGACGAGGCAAATAAGACTCAGAGAAGGGGGTCAATTTCCCCAAGGACACACAACTAATGAGTGGCAGGTCTAGGATCTGAACCCACAGATGTGTCCAAAAGCCCTTATTTGGACGAATACCTTTAAATCTCATGTTAGCAAATGGAAGTAAGAACTACCTTCCTTCGGAAGGCATGGAAATAGAGGCACTGAGAAAGAAAGTAGCTTGCCCATGGTCTCAGAGGGCTGGGAAGGAGAAGAAAACCCAGGCGTCCATCCTTAGCCTGATGCTCCTGTTACTGGACCAAGCCCAAGGAACCCCCACTGTCTCCTTAGTTGTTAACAGTTAAGATTCACACCTACCTCTGTGACTGACAACAACAAATTCAACGGGGAGAGATAACAGGTTCTTTCTCTTCTAGATGTGCTTCCAATTACTGTATATCTAGATAGGTTGTGAAAAAAAACAGTATGAAGCATGAAGCTCATGAGTCGTAACTGGGCTATGACCTGCTTTACCAGATTTCTTTTAAAAAAGCAACCAACCTAGAGAAGGACTTTAGTCTTCCAACTTTAATGAAATTCACGGTCTGTATCTACTATTCATATCAATATGACAGAACTGATTTCCTTGCCTGTGTACCATGAAGAACAATGAACACTTAGCATTAAATATTGAATTAAGAGTTACATAATGATCCTTTCCAAAAAAATCAACTCTGCTTCTCCATCATATCAAAATGTACCTGAGGGCTTCCCTGGTGGCGCAGCGGTTGAGAGTCTGCCTGCCGATGCAGGGGACACGGGTTCGTGCCCCGGTCCGGGAAGATCCCACAGACGGCAGAGCAGCTGGGCCCGTGCGCCATGGCCGCTGAGCCTGCGCGTCCGGAGCTTGTGCTCCACAATGGGAGAGGCCACAACAGTGAGAGGCCCGCGTACCGCAAGAAAAACAAAAATGAAAACAAAATGTACCTGAGATATTTATCGTTCTAGAAACACACAATGTCTTCCACAGTTTAAACCGTTTCAACGACTTAACGTAATGACCTGTTGGGCACACCACATGCTTGTCAAACAAAACTGATTTATTTAAGAAACATCTTGGAAACACAGGATGCTCTGAAAGTACAAACAACTCCCTTGGAGTTTCTTTTTTGTCCAAGTATTATTTCTCTTAGTTCCAGTTCCAGATATTCATTATCTATCCTTATTCTAGGTATGAAAGGGGCATTAATATATGCTGAGTATATAAAATGTACTAGATAGGAGTGCACACCACTGCTTGAGTATACAGAATGTACTAGAAATGCTCGGTTACACCCTAACTGGCTTCCCCGTCCTGAAGACACAGGTACATGCTGTTATCTCAGCTAAGTCTGGTCATTCTGTGGAGCAAATACTAAAAGGTCTCTGCAAATACAAAAATTCTTTTAGTAATGAAAGGTACTAATGATATTTTATGTCACTGGTGGGCTTCAAGTGTTCTGGGGACGTCCCTTTCACCAGATTCCCTGGCTCCCCAGCACACTTTTTTTGTGAAAAATGTCCTGACATCTCCATGCCAAGAGAGACAGAGGTACTCCCTATGAAAAAATGTCAGTCAAAGGCACTGGCTAGGGGCTTCTCTGATGAAATGGCTATGGAGTTAAGTCCCCAAGATATCCACGGTCAGTTGACTGCCCAATTTTAGACTTAATCTAGGCAACGCCAACTAAGTTAGGGGCTTTAAGATAGAAGGCTTCTATGTTCTTTTGGATCCAAATCAGAAGAGGGGGAAAAAGTCATTTAATGCCAATTCAATTTGACATCAACGGCGGAGGAGAGTAATTAAAGAGGACAAGGGGTGTTCCTTTGCAGTGCTGCGAACACCGATAATCACTAGAGCCCAGTCAGAGAACTCCAGTTACACTCAACTGCTTTCAGGCCACACCTGTCAACAGGAAAAGGAGCCAAGATTGACTGGGGTGTTCCCCTTTATCCTCCTCCCTTAACCTCTGATTCCTCCCAAATATCTACCCATGTCCCCAACTCTGAACACCAGTGCTGATAAGCAACGGGAACATTAACCCAATTCACAAGAAAAACTGATACCATCTAATGTTCTGAGATCACCTAACATCCTGGCCCGGCAGTCCCCACATTCTGCCTGGACTACCCATTAATCAGTCTGTTATTCTCCATGGGATGCTATCCACACCAGAAAGACCATGTGGTCCACGATCCTTAGTAAGTGACACTCCCATGATACTGACATGCTCTTCCTGGAGGCCTGCCCAGATGAAGGAAATGGAAAATCCTCCTTGAGCAAGGTGACCGCCACCTCCCTTCTGACCCTCTGGAGGCCTCCGTCTTCCACTGCCAGTCCTCTTCTTGCCTTTAGGGAAGTGCCAGCCAGCAGGTTGCTAGGACAACGGGCGTCATTGCTGGGGCTCAGAAATAGATCGCCAGCAGAGTGGGCAACCTGGACTGTAAATTCTGATGACAGCAACAAGATACCGATTGGCAGCTAATCTGCTCCACTAAAGGAATGACAGACTAACATTACCCAGCGGACAGCTCTCACCTTGACATACTATCCTTTAATCTGCACTTGTACTTGATGTGGTGGTGACAGAGAAGGGGTAAGAAACTCACTGAAGATACAGGCTGAATGACTATTCTGAATTATGTGAGCTTGTAGATATGCAGGAACCAACTGACATTTATATATTTATTAGTCTCCTGAAAGTGGAGGGAGGGAGGTTGTTCATAGCAGAAGCAGGAGAGCCAGAAACAGGTAGAACAACTGAGGTTGCCAAAGAAAGGGAAGGGAAAAAAATCTGTTTGCACAGGCAATAGCTGTCCCTGTTCTGAACAACTGCATCCTAACCTCATACTCCCTCTTCTTGGAGAACAAGGAAGAAAAGACAAAAGACACTGAGAAACTAGGGCTTGCCATGGTAGGAGAAGGGAACAATCTTTGTGTCCAGTTCTCTTTGTTCTGCAGGGTAAGGTGTACAATGCTTACAGTGGATAGCAACTTGTAGGAGACCCAGACATTAAGACTGCCTATCAAAGTCTTGGATTTTAGCCCTGGAGAAATTACAATTTTTCAGTTCTATGCAAGCTGCAAAGACTGCAGGAAAAAAAAAAAAGAAAAATGAAATGAAGAGCAACCTAATGGAAATTTTCAGAAAACAATTTTAGCAAGAGCATTTTCATTTCCAGATATGCAGAACATTGATGTCCCAATGTCTGTAAGGATGGCTGATGTACAGAATGAAAGATGTAGCACAGCCCAGTACCCGTGCAGGGGTCCCAAGCAGCAAATCCTGTTGGCACCGTGGACAAGTCCTAGCGCTAGACAGTCGTGGCCGGAAGGGAGATGGTCACAGGACGTGTGTGATAAAGGTACTGGGAAAGAAGTAAGATTTACAGGTGGAAGCAGCTGGTGAAGAGTCCAAAGAGCATGACAGGAACTTGAGTTTTGGAAACAAAAAGATTCTGAAGGAGGTTGCCGTTTGTATCCCATTAACGTTTCCACTTTGGGGGATTCTACTTAAGGAAGTTGTTTCAGAACAGAAGCACAAATAGAAAACTGACATTGGACTTCCCTGGTGGCACAGTGGTTAAGAATCTGCCTGCCAACGCAGGGGACACGGGTTCGAGCCCTGGTCCGGGAAGATCCCACATGCTGTGATGCAACTAAGCCCATGTGCCACAACTACCGAGCCTGTGCTCTAGAGCCCGTGAGACACAACTACAGAGCCCACATGCCACAACTACTGAAGCCTGCGCACCTAGAGCCCATGCTCCGCAACAAGAGAAGCCACCGCAGTGAGAAGCCCGCACACCACTACGAAGGGTACCCCCTCTCGCCGCAACTAGAGAAAGCCCGTGCACAGCAACGAAGACCCAACACAGCCAAAAATAAATAAATTTATTTTTTTTAAAAAAAGGAAACTGATGTTGAAACACTAAAATCCCCCAACATAGTAAACTTAGCTGTTTGAAACCCATCTCACCTAAAAAGCATTTTATGCTTGTAGAAAATGACTTTTTTGAATCATGTAACATTCTTATTCAGGTGTCTGCAAAAGGTTAACATAATCCTCAGGACATAGAGAAGATGGGTTAATTCTTTCAATCTAAGAGTCCCCCCTCTTGGAATTTATTACATAGTAAGCACTGGAAATTTAATGTGAATATATGTTGAGGAAAGGAGGGGTTAAATGATTTTCTGGTCTTAAAAAAATGATTATTTTACAAAAGTGAAAACGTGGGAAATTAAAAGAATGAAATTATCTGTTTCTCTTTATACATTAGTCCCAAAGAACAATTTATTTGCTGATAACTATCAGATTTTGTTTTGGCTTTATGACAAAATGTCATTTAGTTCCTATCTGTGCCTTACTTTTTCTCTAAGAAAGCAAAGGAGAAACAACAATCTTTTAGAGGAACAATGAAAATAATTTAAATACTATGAGATGATATACTTGGAGAGAAAAGACTTACAGTCATTTCTATACAGTCATACTCATTTATATTTATAACAAAGATGGTAGAGCTGATCGATCTCTGATCTCTGTCTGGAAGAACTTTCCGTGGCTTAAGATTCCCCTCCCAGGGCAGCACTCCCACCCAGTCATCCTCGCCCTTTCTTCTTTCTGTGTGTACCGCTTCTTCCACAGCAAGTGCTTCAAAGAAACACCACTTGAGAAATACATTTTTAGTTTCGGGTGTGGTTTCTGTCCGAAGTTCAGCTGAAAACACTACGTTTTACACGGGTTGGGAAGGCACCATTTCTTTAAGTGGCTCAAGTTCTCGCTTCAGCTTTTGCCTATAAATATTTATATAAAATGACCCTAAAGAAGAATGGTTCCCATGTCCTCCAAGTCCCCACTCTGTCTTTGTCAGTGGTCACGGCTCATCATTCCTGATGGAAAGACATTTCTGGCTCTGAGGTCTCATCTACCCAGATGAAGAAGCAGTTAAAGAAAAGACTAGGTTGGGGGCTTCCCTGGTGGCACAGTGGTTGAGGGTCCGCCTGCCGATGCAGGGGACACGGGTTCGTGCCCCGGTCCAGGAGGATCCCACATGCCGCGGAGCAGCTGGGCCCGTGAGCCATGGCCGCTGAGCCTGCGCGTCTGGAGCCTGTGCTCCGCAATGGGAGAGGCCACAGCAGTGAGAGGCCCGCGTACCACAAAAAAAAAAAAAAAAAAAAAGGAAAGACTAGGTTTATCATGTCTCCCTCCCTCCCTCGCCTTCTCAACACACACACACAGACACACACACACACACACACACACACACACACACACACACACACACACGGCGTTGAAATCCAGCCTCTGTTTCAAGACCTAATTCAGACACTCAGCACTCTGTGAAGCCTCCCTTCCCTGAAAGCCCAAATCTGAATAATCTTACTCATCACCCCTTTCGCAGCACCCGACTCTGCCCCTCCCAAAGTGATTGGAGAGAGGAAAATCCCAGCGAGCAGTGAATGCAGACTACCCATCCCTGCATCCCTAACAGACCTGAGCACACCTTGGCACACAACCACCTTTTCACACACAGGATTCATTGAGTTCGAAACTTAAATAGAACATAAAACCTTTTTACGTAACGGCAACTACTCAGTTAGAAAGCAGTCTGACCAGGCTGTGGACACCTTCTCTTCCCCCACAGGACACGGATATTGTAGAAGGTACAAGAACATTTGTCCTTCCACACCTTCTGAGGGTTCCAAGTATATCCCTTTTCCCTTCTGAGATGCTGAGGGGAGCAGGCTGAGCACGAGGGGAAGACGACACGAGCGGACGGAGGTGCCTGCGATGGGCCACCCTCTGCCGAGACTCAGCAAGTAGGGCTGACGTCAACTCTCAGAAGTGGCAGCTCATGCAAGGCCCCCCACCCAACTGCAAGGCAGCAATGGCCAGGAATGAGTGACGCCGTCGGTAAGAAGCAACTGGAGGAAGTCTGGGAAAGGGAAAGACATGGGTGAAAGAGAAAATTCCAGAAGACTCGAGGTTACACAAAGAACACCCAGAGTACCTGCATGAAATATGAGAGCCTCTTTGCCTTTATAACACGCAGGTCCACTGACAGGGCCATTACAAGCCAGGATTAAAAAAAATGAGACTTCCCCCCTCATTTATCGAATAGTAAAATCTCCCCTTTCCTTCTGATCCCCTTATCTACTTAAGTTTTTTTTTTTTTCTATGAGAGCACTAGAGATCATTAAAAAAATCTGGTATCACAGATGGCAAATCTAAAAGGTACAAATTGACACACAGGGAAATTCCCCAATTGCTCTGATTAGAGTGTGTATGTGTAATTCCCTCACTCTGGAGACTAGAAATTCAACTCCCATTTTTCAAAGCTTATAAAGACAGCATAATGCTGTCTAAATAGGCACAGAGGTGTTTCTTTGAGTCTTTCCATTTCTTCATAGGAATAATGTAACTCCTGCTCTCAGAGCAGTTACTCTGAAAAGGGGTCAATAAACACAGAAAATTCAAGAAACCTTGACCCCTGTGATCTCAAAAGCCACATAGGATGATGCCTCCCTAAAAAAGTGTTTGTCAACTTCTCCTTGCACACCGGAGGGACGCTCAGTGGACTCGGTTTGTACCGGTGCACTGTTTTTTTTTTTTTAATTCCGAAGAGTGCATCAACCAAAAGAAAAGAAAATGAAAATGATGCCATTCAGTAAACGGTGAGTTTCTAGGTAGCCTTGGCACTCCAAGTCCATCTGCCACTCTGAAAATAGATGTCAACATGAACAGTGATCAAGTGATAGGATTATAAGGCAACACTCCAACCCTTCACAGAATGCCAGGGCAGGCCGTTCACAAACAACCCATACAGCAAAACACTCAAATGGAAAAGGAGAGGAAACACACACAGTGTAGAATTCAAGCATCAGAAAATCCCCAAACTCTACTGATAGTTCTATAAAACGCTTCTTTTAAAAAAAAACGGCTTCCTTTCCCACATTGACTTATACACATAATAAACATTTAACATCTACTTCTAAGGAAAATACAATGAACTGGTCTCTCCATCCCTGCCTCTACCTGACCAAACTCCTATGAGATTGAAGCAGCTCTCATCAGAACCATGTTTATGGTCCTTTTCTGAATGGCTTAGGCCCACACGTGAGAAGCCCGGGCATGTGTTTATTCTGCGCTTAGTTGCTCAGCAAATATTTACTGCATGCCCACTACAGGACAAACAGTATTTTAGGTGTCGTGGATTCACCAGGAATAATGATGATGATTATCCCTGCTTTCATGGAGCTTACAGTCTAACTGAGGAGACGGCTGATTAACAAATGCACGTATAATATGCAAGGTGCTTCAAAGAAAAATAAAGTAGGCTAGAGGATGAGAGGGGTGGGGTGGGTGTTATTTCATAGAGGCCAGGGAAGGCTGCTTTAAAGAGGCAACATGGAGAAGACCTACTTAAGGAAGCTTAAGAGACGCTTAGGAAAGAATTACAGATCGCTGACTCCTTACCTATATACTTAATATTTGAGTACAGAGGTGGACTGTTTTTAAGAAGTTAAATTTCCAAAGTGGTTCATTTTTAATTTTCAAGAAGACCAACGAGTATGGATCCTAAATTTAAGTGACTAAAACTCTATTCTCAGAAAGCACTCAAACACCTTTCCATTGTCACATGGTCCCTGGGAGGGTCCTCTGTAAAGGGTAACGGGATGGTGACAGACATAATAATTCTTTTTTTGTTTTTTTAACCACAAGACTGTGCTCAATGTTTCAAAAGCACTTGTAAACTGAAGTTGTACCAAATCACTGACGCTTAGAAGACAAACGAGAAAACGAAGGTCCAGTCGGCCTCATCTAGGCTGATACTTGAAGCAATGTTAGACACCCAGAATGACCAGAGCTCACTAAACTCAACTTTCTCATGTTACTCAGGATAAAATGGGTCCCCAGGGCTTTAGGGGGCCCCAGGTTATACAGGCAACTGCAGCATCATGGGTAAAACCCAGGTCTCCCGACTCCTAGGTCAGTCTTCTTGCCACTCCTCTCTGCATAAGATACCGCACCTCACAGCCAATCTGAGACACTTTCAGGACCAAAGTCCATCTGCTAGAAAGATGGTGGCAGATTTGAAAGGTGGTTAATGGGGCAAACAGAGGAGAACTACACGGGTAGTGAGTCTAGGGCACAGTGTGCAAGGGCTGCTGAGGATGGACACCACTAATTCCAACGGCTGCCACGACTATTACTCAAATGTTCTTGTACCCACTATCATACCCCATCTACGTGTAAGCACACATCCTTTGAAAATCTCCTGCCTTCCCGATTAAAATGGCACAGCTTTGGGGTACCCAGGACACCAAAGTAAGAGGAGACTGTGAATTCAGTGTTGTAAAAATGCACCAAGATTACAAAAGGTTACTAATTTCAAAAGTTACTGAGAAAACTGGAACCTCCCCCACCTCCCCAAGTGAACGCAATTTGGAAGAAAAAGTTTCTAGGAGTTCAAAAGAATCTAGCATTTTCTTCCTCTCTCTCAACCCACTCCATTTAAAGAAAGATTTTTAAATGACTCCAAGTTGGCCATGTGGCATCTTAAGGTTTACACCTTGGAACGTCTTTAAAACCTCACTTCATGTTTGAGATCTGACGGTTATCACATAAGCAGTTCAAAGCTATGGTTTAAAGAGAAAAAAAAACACACCAAATTCGAAACAAAAGCTATCTTGATTATAGTAACTGCAGTGTTCTTTTAAATGTAACCTGAAACCTAAAGCACTTTTCCATAAGACACTTGTTTCCTAGGATAAAAATGCTTTAAAAAACATTACCAGAAGTGCACTCTACCAGCTGCCTGACTGGGAAAATACTTTCAAGAAAAGCACACTGCTACTGTAGCACCCAGATCCAACAGGACCCACAAATTATTCCTCAAGAGTGGTAGCAACCTTTAGAATATGAGATGTTTTTTAGTAAGATTAAAGTGTGTTGCAAGAGGCTCTGCTCCTTCTGGGGAGCCCACACCAAGATGGCGACATCAGTAAACAAGCAGCATAGAGCAATATACAGACTCATAAACCAACACTTCATGGGGGTCAGTGACTTGCCCAAGGTTGCAGACTTACTTGACCATAGGACCAGGAATAGAATTTAGGTCAGTAATTCCAGGAGCTGTATACTTTCTACCACAGCCAATGTGAGCATATGTACAAAATGAAAGCACATGAAAAAACCAGCATCTTCCACATCCATTTACTCTGAGGCACTGGGAGATTCTGAGTTCAATAAGCTTATTTTAATATGACTATTTAACCCTCAGGAAGTATGGAGAAATATGCGTATTTAATACAAATTTTTAGAAAACCAAGAAATAAAAGCTCAGTGGAAATCTTTCTTTTCGATGCTTTTCCCCTGATATATGCCCTCATATTATTGCATTTTGCTCATTCAAAATAGCTCACATAACTGAAACATATGGTGGTATATGCCTGGAAAAGTTTCTTGACCAAATTATTAAGAAGCTGAAAACTTAATATAAAGTTATTTATATATATATACACACACATATACATACATATATGTATATTATATATAAATACATATTTGCATATATAATACATACACACAATATATATTGTGTCTATATATATATTATATATTTAAAATATATATTTACACACACACACACAAAAAAAAACAAGTCGAAGTTGGCTCTTCATTTTCTAAAATTTCAAGGTAATATGTTCATAGGCCAGCCTGGGTTTCCTGTAGTTTTACTCTTTCCTGGTCAAAACTCTTCTAAACTTTTTTCTTTTCTGACACAGTCTAGCAATGAGGTAAAGCCTCCAGAAAGCAGCAGAGCCGGGCAGACCCGTAAGTTTTGTGCTGGATGAGCTTCTCGAAGCCTATAGCGTGCCTTCCCTTCAATTACTGGATCCTAAACCTCCTCATGAAAGGTGACCAGCAGCTGACACACAAAAACTACTAATCTCAAAATCCCAACCCAGTAGCCTGATAAAAAGCAATAAATCAGCCAACTTTAAGCAAGAGAAGCACCGAACAGCTGACTGTACTCGCATACCTCAGATTTTTGAAAGCCAGAAAAACATTTCATTCCAATCAAAAACGTCACATAAATAAAATAATTGCAGGGTGCAAATCCTGGTTGGGAAACCTTAGCCTGGAAGAGTTTACCTCCTACCCACAACCTAAAAGAACTGCCAGAGCCCAGTTTAAAGAGGCTGCTCTGAACCTGATACTATTAACCGCACCAGGAGAAAGGGCGTGACCGCACCAGGAGAAAAGGGCGTTCCTACACTGAAAAAGTCACTGTCTCCACACTTGATCCATAAGAAGATAATGAGCAGTGCCCCACAGAAGCTGAGAGAAAGTCAAGTTCATGGTAAACAAAAACAGAACCTCTCCCCTTAAAAAAAAACGAAATTAACTGGAGGATCACCTAGAGCTAATGCTAATACCACTTCAGCACCCTGGCTCCTGCATCCCATGATTCACAAATCGTTACAAGGCAAGTCGCTGCAGAAGCGAATCTTGTTAACTTACAACATTCACTGTGCACAGTTCACAGGTAGCCCCAGCCTGTCCTTCACCATGGAGACTTCCCAGAAGAAGCTGGAGCGCTCCTGGGCCCAGGCGTGTCCTTTCTTCCTTTCACAGGGAAGGGAGAAGTACCTAGCATAGGAACAGAACAAAAGAAAAAGAGAAAGGTGAATACATCGTCAAATCCCCCGTTGTCTCAACAAACGAAGTTCACGATCAATTAGACTGATGGATAATTCACCAAAGACCATTCTCCAGTATGCTTTGCTGAAAAAGGAAATGCAGTATTTTTGCTCTTGTCCCAGGAGACAGCACGGTGCGGCCAAGCCTGTCCCCCACCCCCATCCCCACCCCAAGTTGAAGCCAATTCTGGGAGACTTCAGATGGCAACCCAGCTGAGACGCACACTTGCAACACAGCCTCAAAATAAGCTACTTGAGTTTGCTCTCTTGCAAGGAGGAGGGAGCTAGAGCGATCACCTTCTGCCATTTTCATACCTCACTGGGTGGCTGGGAAGACCAGTAAGCTCACTCTGGCGAAGCACTCACAGTTCCCGAGAAGAAAGGCGCCACGTAAACACAAAGGATTATTAGCAGTCAGAAGCCTGTTACTGAGCTTGGAGCCAGAATATAAAAGCCAGCTTTGGCAAGGCACCCATATCAACCATCCCCGGGGCACCCAAACGTCCAAATGTTTCTTCTTTCACCGAGGGGTCAAGGGAAGCAGAGGACTGGAAACAGAGGCATCTAGAATCTCAGGGAGAAGAAAAGTAAAGGCCTGGATCAGGAAGTGAACAGGAAAAGGAGATGAAAACTGGTGAGAGAGGCATGTGCAGGAACATGATGATTTGGTCCACACCCCTCCCTCGGACTGCTGTTCTGCAGTGTTGAGTGCACTGGACATTTGCAGGGCTGTGAAATTTTCCACTTGGCCATTTGCCATTTCCACCCACCGAAGTGGCACATTGAGGTCCTGATGGAAAAGGACTGGGTGATTTTTGTGTGTGTGTTGCTTTTAAAGCAAAGACCTATTCACATCCTGATTAAGTTTACTCTCAATATCTCATTAATAATTTCCACACCTGGATTTCTTGATTTTTTTTCCCCCTCCTGTAAGACAGGGCCAGGAAAAACTTTTCCTGGGCCAATATTATCAAGGTGTTTGGACTTGTGTACTTTTGAGGAGCATGCCTGAGGTATGGAAGCTTACCGGAGTGGCTTTGGGGATGACAAGAAACAGAATTTAAATGCTACTCTGGAATCTTGTTTGCTTCCCAAATAAATCATCCACAAGTACCAGTCATGTTTTTCTTTCAAAGTCATAAGCGTACATTGAACAAAAATGGGAATCCCAGAATTAGCACTGTGGGTATAGGAATATTTTCGATGGAAAAATGTGATCTCTTATCTCAAAAACAGGCAAGAACGAATAATATCAAATCTTAGATTTGGAACTGGCAAAAAACTGACAAGTAGACCTCAAAATAAAGAATTTTTTAAAATGCAGAGAAAAAATTAGGACGAAAGGGAGAAAGGTGTCTGCTATTAATACAATTAACCATGACTTTTATAGTGAATTCAGTTTATAAAGTGTTTTTTAATCGAGGTATAACTGACATAAAACATATTAGTTTCAAGTGTACAAACTGCTTTCTTATTCATTCATTCACTGGACACATTTTTACTTGGTGCTCACTATATCCACCAGGTTCTATGTTCATAATGGTGAACAAAACAGACAGAGGACTATGCCTTTAAGAAGCTCATTGCTGCAAGAGGAACAGATATTGAAGAATCAGAGTATACTATTTTTAATATTTGCATAAAATTCGAAAAGCAGATAGGCATTAAGAAGGACAAATAAACACTGTGATCTGCAATCACCCCATAATGGGGTAACGTCACTTAGAAGAAAGGTCTTTCTTCCAAAGTAACACTTCAACAGGGAAGTAAACGATGAGCGAGAACTAACCAGTCATCACGTTTCCGGGCAGAGGAAACAGCCTCTGCATTATATAAGTGCGCTGACTAGACCTGTACAATTAATTTCTGTTATTTCATCTTTTTCCCCTGACTTTTCGTTTTTCAATTGGGTCCTCTTGATCAAGAAATGAACGACAGAACTGTTCTCCATACCTTGAAATAAGAAATGATTCTTCTTTCCAACTACTGGGCCATCAGAGCAACAAACTAGTAATTTCTGCTAGAGGAACATTATTCAGTGCAGGCATGACACTTGATGTGACAGAAAGGGAAGACTCTAGCTTCCTAATTCATCAAAAATAACCCCATCATCACAATGAAATAAAACGAAGCTTCCTCTTAAAACCTCCCCTAAAAGGGCTAAAGACAGATCATATTACACGTAAACTTCTAAAAACAAAAAACAAACAAAAAACCACCTCTTAGTACCTTCTATTAGGTTCCAAATTCGCTGGCTTCCTCTTGACTATTAGGATGTTTTTATTATTTCTCTCCTGGACCGAAATGGTATTTTTCCTCACTTTCTAGAGTGTCCTGTGCACCTTCGCTTTTGGTTCTTGGTTTGGTATCTATTTACCCAGGTATGCAGCATGGTGCACAGAAATAAAAAGCGACGGAAATGTTGTGTTCATCTGAACTGTCTTCTTGTTCCCTACCATCCCAGAGCTGGTGCAACTTAATGTTTCCACTAAGGAAAATCAGGAATTTGCTTTCTTCATCCTACAAAACGAAGGCATCCTCAGACAGGCTCATTCATGTTCTCCTGTGAATGGAGTAAGTTTGAAAGTCTGTTTGCAATGAATATGCCAAACGTCTATTTGAGCCTGTTTACATTTAAGACACCGGATGAAATGCAGTATCTCCTACGTATCTGGTTCCTCATATAACTACCAAAATATTAAGAATCCTCCAAGTTCAAAGTCGTGAAATCCAAACCCCCACTTTGACTTAGGAGTCCTGACAAGCTTTAGCAAACTCAGGAAGAAAGAGCAAGAAGAAAAACTTTCTGAAGCCGAGTGGTCCAAAACCCTGCCATGAGACCTGGGAAATTATGCCAGGCTGACAGCTGCATCCTCCGTCCAGAGATGAAAGTGACACAACGCCGATTTCTCCTTCCCCTGACTGCCCACAGCACTTACAGCCTTTAGCGAGCATTCTGACCCGAGGTTCTTTTCAATTCAGCACTGTTAAATAAATCCAGTGAAGTATAAAAAGACAATGTAGGCCTTGAAAGGCTCCAAAAGTTTACAAGCTCCTCGATGAAAGAAACCTTGCCATGCCCTTCTTTTGCAGCCTCCTGGTAGTGCTGAGTAGAAGAGCCTGCACTTAAATTAAATGATCCATATCGCAAACCAGTTCTACGACTTAACCTTTATGCCAAAGGAAGCACTACTCTACGGCTATAATTTAAGCCCTTCTCACTTTTCTGCCCTCCAGGGACTTGGAGGTCCTACATGCCTATCATCCGAGTGAAAGTCCTGCATGAACTCAAGAACAATTAAGTTATAACTTACCCTTCTCTCTCCTGTTCTTCCAATCCATTATATTTTTGGTCACTAATGGCTTTTGAGCAGTTGCCATCTCCTTTCAAGATTTACAACCCCTCCCCCCCACCACCAGGAGACTTTATCCTCGATCCTCCTAGCTTTTCAAAAGCCACCATTAAGGAAACCCTCGTGGTCCATGGAGGAGAGATGCGGATGCTCTGAGGCAGTGGCTCTCAAACCTGAACCGTCATCAAAAACACCTGGAGGTCTTGTGAAACCATGTTGCTGGGTCCCACCCGCAGAATTTCTGATCTAGGAGGTCTGAGGCGAGGCCAAAGAACTTGCACTTTTAACAGGTTCCCAGGTGATGCTGAGGCTTCTGGTCCAGGAACCACACTTTGGGAACCACTGCTCTAAGTGTAAAGTCTTTCTGTCAATTACATGGCCAGACAGAGTATATTTAATCACTTTAAGATGGGTACATTAGAATAAACAGGTATCATTCCTTCCAAAGAAGTGACAAATGACCAAACAACCCAAAAAGCCCACATCACTTTATAATCTGTGAAAACTCTTTGGGGCTCTTAGTCTGTCTCCTACTGGCTCCAAGTCCTGTTGGGGTCAATTCTGCCCTCTGTCTCTCCTACAATCTTTTCACCCCCTCTACCAGAAACTTCTTTGCAGCCTAAAACGTAATCATTGCTATCCCTGAAAGATCTTCCCCAGACCCTAATACATTCCCAAATGGCTGTCACCGCTCCCCTGTTCACCATAAAACATGTTAAAGTGTAGTATAAATTCAACACTGTATTTCATCGGGTACCTCTTAAAACCCTTAGAGTTTGATTTCAACACTTTTTTTTAAGTAAACTTCCTTCTCTTTTAAAGGCCAGGAATGGCTCCCTGTCTTCTAAATGTAGTGGCCTTTTCCTAACTGACTCTCCTAGAATACTTGATAAGGTAGTTCCTTAAATTTTCTTTTTATTTAGTGAACTAGCATTTTTGCCTGGACAGCATCTTTCTGGAATGACCTCTCCCCCCATTTTCTTTGTTATTTGGGCTGGGTTGACCTCATGCCTTGGGCCCAAAGACGGGCATATGCAAACTATTATATATAGGATGGATAAACAACAAGATCCTACTGTACAGCACAGGGAACTATATTCAATATCGTGTGATAAACCGTAATGGAAAAGAATATAAAAAGAGCATGTATGTATAACTGAGTAACTTTGCCGTACAGCAGAAATCAACACAGCATAATGAATCAATTATACTTCAATAAAATTTTAAAAATAAATAAAGATGGGCATATGATCTAGGCTTGGAGAATCAGAATACATATCCCTCTTGCCATGATGACAGGATGTAGGGATGGGCATGTAACCAAAGCCACACCCATCAAAGGTCTCTCTCAGACTGGCTGGAACTAAGAGGAATGAGATGCCCTCTCCATGGAAGCATGGTCTCCTCAGAGCTAAGTTTACCACCTTGTGAGGAAAGCCCACATGAGGGTGAAGTTCTGCAGCAGGGGATGAGACTGAAAGACAGAACGTCTGAGTCCTGATGACAGTGAGGTCCCTTGGATGCAGCCATGCCAAAAGTTACATTCATTCCTGTATCTTTTAGTTACATTGTGATAGACAAAATTCTAAAGTGGCTCCCAAGATTCCCTGTCCCCTGGTGCCCACACACCCTCTCCTAGTTATTCAATCAAACACAATCTGGGTGCTGCTGCTGCTGTGAAAGATTTTGCAGATAAAATTAACATCCCAAATCAATTGACCTTAAAACAGAAAGCCCAGCCTTGGTGGGCCTGACCTAATAAGGCGAGCCCTTCCAGGACAAGCTCTTCCAGGAATGAGATTCAAAACATGAAAGAACACATTTGGGGGTGGGAGGGGGGCATGGCTCTCACCAGGAGCTAAGACTGGTGCCCATCCCATAGCCAGCAAAAGAATAAGGGCCTCAGTCCTACAACCACAAGGAAGTAAATTCTGCCAATAACCAAAGGAGCTTGAAAAAGGACGGCAAGCCCCAGATGAGAATGCAGCCCAGCTAACACCTTGCTTTCAGCCTTGGGAAACCCTGAGTGGAGAATCCAGCTTAGCCACGGCTAGACTTCTGACCTACAGAAATGGTGGTTTTAAATCACTATGTTTATGATAATCTGTTCTGCAGCAATAGGAAACTAATACATAGGTGATACAATAAATTCTTTTTTTGTTTGTTTAAGTCACTCTGAGTTTTACTTGTCTCTTGCAACCAAAATGTCCCAGTACTACTCTTGATTTCTGAAACAGTACTATTCTGATGTTCCTAACATCACTGACTGCTGTTCCTCTTGCTTGGGTTTTGTCCCTTCCTGTTATTCCTTCTAACCCTAGGCTATGTACTCTCCAAGGTGACGTTCTCGACTCTCTTCTCCTTCTATAATAATTGCCTTGTACTGCATATGACTCTTCAATCTGTATCCTGGCTTCTCCCCCAGTAAGCTGCTGGATATATGCAGTATAAATAAATTATGTCTGTTTCAAAAGTTCTATTTTTTTCCACCAAACCAGTCCTCCTTTTATTTCTGATTCATGCTAATGGCACAGTTGTCTTCTCCTCTTTTCTCCCAGAGTCTACCAGTTGTCAAGTCCCATTAAGCATGCACTCTACGCCCACGCTGCCATGCTGGCTCAGACTCTGTCCTCTCACGGCAGCCTGATAATGGTCTTCTTGCCTTCAATACTCTCCCTGCAAACCTCTGAGCCATCCCTGTCGGATCCTAAAGTAGATTATACAACTCCTCCATGCTGCACCTTCACGGGTTCCTCCAGCTTGCTGGAAGTCTCCTAAAATCTGATGTTTAAGACCTTTACCATCTACCCCCAACATGCTTTTCCAACTTCATTTCCCACTTCTCCCCTTATGCGTGTTGTACCAGCCAAACTGAGGTCATCTCTTCATCTCCAGGAGCTCACATTTCTACTCTCTATGTAAAAATTCAAGCTGTACCTACTAGGACCAGCTCAAGTCCTACCTTTTCCAATCACTCTTTCCTTCATCTTCCTGTGCTACAACTTTCTCAATCAGAAGTACTTTTTTTTTTCTTGGATGTGAACTCCTATGGTTTTTATTCCTTTTCCCGAGGATACTAATCACTTTATTCCTTATCCTCAAACAGGCACCATTTCTCCAGACTGTAGTGGACTCTGCAAAGGCAGGGTCTGTGTCTGTCTTCTCTTTGTAAGTGCCACAGTGCTTCTGCAAAGGGTAACCCTTTGACGAATACTTGTTGATTACCTGACCAAGAAGGTGGTATTTTCCTTTCTTCCCTCTGACGTGTCCTCAAGTCTCCTTACTCTGTGAGCTCCTTGCTGGTGGCTTGGAGAAAAATCATGACATAAGCCAATATGGAAACTGCTCAGTCAACTGACGAAATGCTCTATAAGGGCCTTTTTTTTCAACTCAGGCCCAAAGCTGACTCTTGGTATTTTCTTTCTGAGGGAGAAAAGAGCAGCCAAGGTTGCTGCCAACTGTAGAGTCCAGAAAAGCCTCCTGTGGATCAGCTCAGCCCAGCAGGTCCAGAGCCTCTGTCTCCACCCTGCTCACAAGGGAGTATCCATGGCAATGGGAGGGGGGGGCGCCAAAACTCCCCTTTCCCAGGAACGGCAACACAGTAAGACTTCAAGAGGAGCTAGAGGGAGCTGACCAGTGGGAGGAAGCCCAAACCTAGGGTATTCTGAAGAATATGACTTGTTCATCACATCACGCCATCCCTCTTCAATCAACAAATCAGTAAGCTGTGCGATGTATCCATTGTAAAATCTTATTCCGAACTGGCAGTCCCTGAACGTCTAGCACGCACTTGGGACATTTCCTATTGACGTTCACTGGTTTGTGCTTAGGTGATGAAAACTAAAAGGAGCATCTGCCGAAAGAACATATCATCAGAGATAAACATGCTAGAAAAAAATCCTATGATGAGACGTTAAAATAAAAATTAATTCATGTTGATCCATGCCACTGTTTCCTAGGATCAGCGCAGCTTATCACAAAAGGTAAGGCTTTATCCACACACATATAGACGCGGCAGGTGTCTGTATGTGTATGCTGGTTATATCTCCTTACTGCTATAAAGCAAAGTTTGCTAAGAAACACAATTATGCACCCAGAGAAAAGTATGTCTGCATATCGAGAAGAAAAGGGAAAAAATAAACAAGATCTACCTAATCTGCACTGAACAGCCATAGAATGACGTCTCCAGGAAATTAGGATTTTAAAGACCAAGATGGCTTGTGCTCCTAATTGACAATTTCTCCCTGGCCCTGTTTAATACTCTACTCCCAAAGGGGGTTGCTAAAGCCCAAGAGAAGGCACTGTGGCTCAGGAGACAGAACCATCTGGATCAAGAAGAAGCTCAGAGACCACACTGCGGCTCTCCATCCCCTGGGTTACAAGTCCCTTTCAGGCTGCCAGGAGCCATCACACACCTTCTCCTGGGAGGAGAGTTTTATTCATGCCTGCTGGAGAACGTCAGTGATTAGTCTGGGTGTTGCAGAAGCGCCTGGTAAAAATGGGGACGGTGGGGACTGAGCCTGTGCTCCATGCCTTGATCGCTTATAAAGCGTTTATAAATCATGAGCTGTTATGGTTCCTGAGTAGCCTCTGCGAGGAATCCCCTGGCTTTACATTTCATTCTGTGTCTACTCTACTTTTCTCTCCTTTTTATAATAAAATTAGTAAAAATCCTCAGAAAAAAATTTGAATATGTGCCTCTCATTCTCTTCTTGCCATAATATTAGGAGTTGTATGATAGTATCCTCAACTCAAGTATTCTGTTGGGCCTGACTTCACAAAATACCAAATGGTAAGTCAAAGTTATTATAAAATGACAAGACAGAATCCCCATATACTCTCCAGCCCAATGCTTTTGGACAGATACAGAATTCACCAAAGGTATTAAAAGCAGAACTTTGGAAGCATCCTATCAAAGCCATGACTTTCTTTTTACTTAATGAAACGTTTCTACGTAAAAGCATGGCTTCAACCAGGACCTTCAGCCATGCCTTAAAAGTTATAGTATTGGGCTTCCCTGGTGGTGCAGTGGTTGAGAGTCCGTCTGCCGATGCAGGGGACACGGGTTCGTTCCCTGGTCCGGGAAGATCCCACATGCCGCGGAGCGGCTGGGCCTGTGAGCCACGGCGGCTGAGCCTGCGCGTCCGCAACGGGAGAGGCCACAACAGTGAGAGGCCCGCGTACCACCAAAAAAAAAAAAAAAAAAGTTATAGTATCGTTACGTGATTAAAGGCTATGCAAAGATCTTTTGAAAAACAGAATTATTTCCCCAAATTCAAAATCAGCAACAGTTTAACTATCCAACGTTGCATAATGTTTGGATCAACAGGATTGCCATAATTACATTAAATCAACCTCATTTGTCTTCTTTCTGTACGTTTTATTAAATTGAAAGCCAAAAATATAATGACTCTGTATTTTATCCTTTTTTTCATACTATTCCAGGTCGCTGCCTCCTTGTTTAAATATCACAACTTTCTGATGCAATCAGAACAAAAGCATTAGAAGACAAAGGCACTATTTAAAACTTCTCTTTTGGAGGAGGCTTAACGAAACTATTCTAGCTTAAAACTGAGATTTCAATGGTCTCAGCTGCGAAGACCAAGGAACAGAAATGCCACTTGGCATTAAATCTAGGGATTACCTGTTGAAACACCAAAGGCAGGTAGACTTTGATGTGGGTTACTTGGTGCCAGGAAAGTACCGAGAAATACAATTATTCTTTTTTTATGAACATGGAGTTGAAGATTTGATACTGTATTTGGAGCAAAGATTTGTTGCGTGGAGGGTGTGGGTAGCACCAGGGAGGGAGGCTGGGAGCAGGCACACGCACACATACCTACTTGAACCACATACAAGTAATGCTGTATAACAAAGTACCTCCTATTCCGTTAACAGGGAAGAAACTCCGTATATTCTATTACAAGTTAATCGCCACCAAAGGAATGTTGCCTATAAGCTTCAGTTACACATAATGGCCCATTCCTGGGAACCCTGCCTCCCAGGTAATGAGCATTAAGCTAAAGTACCTTTGTTTAGCTACGGGAAACATCCTCACCACACCCACCTGTGAAAGACTGCAGGAAGGGGGCTTCCCTCGTGGCGCCGTGGTTGAGAATCTGCCTGCTCAATGCAGGGGACATGGGTTCGAGCCCCGGTCCGGGAAGATCCCACATGCCGCGGAGCAGCTAGGTCCGTGAGCCACAACTACTGAGCCTGCGCGTCTGGAGCCTGTGCTCCGCAACAAGAGAGGCCGGGATAGTGAGAGGCCCGCGCACCGCGATAAAGAGGGGCGCCTGCTTGCCACAGCTGGAGAAAGCCCTCGCACAGAAACGAAGACCCAACACAGCAAAAATAAATAAATTAAACCACATTAGAGAATGACTGAAAACACTTTAAAAAAAAAAAGAAGAAAGACTGCAAGAAGGAAGAAATTAACACATCGGGAGACTGACCCGAACTAGGAAGTGTTTGACTTCACTCCCTCCCCTTTTAGTAGAAAAGAAGCCTGCATTGTAACTCAGGCAAGATGGTTCTTTGGGACACCATCCACCATCTTCCTGGTCTGCAGGCTCTCTGAATAAGGTTGCTATTCCTGGCCTCAACAACTTGTCTCTCAATTTATTGGCCTGTCCTGCAGCAAGCGAAGGAGCTTGGACTCAGTAACAATGCCACTTGCGACAATGTTTTAAGGTCAAATAAAGGGCAATATCAACTAGCACAGGACCCCAGCAAGATACATCCAGAGTTGGCCTGCAGAGTCCTGAAACTCAATTAAAATACCTGATCACATTTCATTAAAAATCACACGAAAATTCCTTACATAATGAGGATCTTAAAAGTTTCCTACATCACTTTAAAAATAAACTTAAAACTCTTCAGAATTAGCAACACCTGTTTGTCACATGCCTCTGGAACCCACATGGTAGGGAATGGCGCACCCCCATTCCTACTTGAAGAAGGAGTAACAGACTTTCTCCCCACCATCTTTGTCTTCCAGGTTTAGGGGGTTTATCCTAATATCATGGCTCAGGGGATTCTCACACTTAGAACTCCTCCCATATCAAAAGAGGAGAAAAATCTCACTCCTTAATTGTTTTGTCGAATAAGCTCTCCAAAGTTCATTTTTGTTACCTTTTTCAGGCAAAATAAGAGGCCTTTTACAAAAATTCTATTGCTAAAACAATGGAATTCTCCTGGGAATGACTTCGTTATGGAAATGAAGTGACAGCTTCTTTTATCTAGCCAGGCAGAAAGTCTGCATTTATAAAAGGCATTCAGAGCACTCAAGTGCTGTGCGTGGGAGGACAGAAAACGCTATTTTTAATTCAGATCTCAGCATTCCTCCCATACAGGTCTTTCAGTATAATCATACTAATACTGATCTAAAAGGAAAAAAAGATTCCCAATTTCTGCTGACCCCAGCAGAAAAAGAGGGGGTGGGAAGAAAGAAATTAAGAGAATGTTGAATACAGCTTCCTTCCACTTTAAGACCACTGCCGGCTCAGAGATCAACCTCCAAGGCTATCAGAGCTGACTATTATCCAGAATGAAAGGGACTTAAGCTCTGTAACAGCCTTACATCTTTCTCATACAAATTTACATTTTCCTACCTGTGACTTTCACTGTACTGAGCTTGCAGGAGCCACCTGGGCCTGCCAGGAGAGGCTATGCGGCTTCTCTCATCTGTCCCCAAGAGTTTACATTCTGTGGTGATGCTGTGACGGATGAGTCCATTGAAACCCAATTTCAAATTTTAGCAACTGGAAGCCCTCTTGGGTAAAGCGGGAGGCACCTGAGCTGCTGCGTGGGCAGATGCAGAACTTTCCAGCTCAGGTGTGGAATCTGCAGAGGGACCTTTTACATGGCTGCCATGTTCCCCTGGCTCTGCTGGGGAACCAAAGCCTGAGGAGGAGTGATGAATGCGGTGCTGGTAAGAAGTGAAGACCAGTGCAGATGACTCTCTGCAGAAGCTGACATTGGAGGAGAAAAAGTAGAGGGTGAGAGTGGAATCACAAAGGCTAAATGACAGAACAAGATCCTTTAGTGATGTCTAAGGGGTTGGTTTAAGACCAAAAGTGAAGAACAGATGGGGACAGAGAGAGTTTCTAATCGAGGTAAAATTCACATAACATAAAATTCACCATTTAAATCATTTTTAAAGTGTACAATTCAGTGGTTTTGATTACATGCACAATGTTGTACAACCGTCACCATTACCTAATTCCAGAAGATTTTCATCATCCCCCAAAGAAACCCCATACACATCAGTCACTCCCCATTCCCTCCTCCTTCCAGCCCCTGGCAACCACTGGTCTGCCTTCTGTGTCTATAGATTTGCCTATTCTAGATGTTGCATCTAAACGGAATCATACAATACACGGCCTTTTGTGTCTGGCTCCTTTCACTGAGCATAGCATTTTCAGGATCAGTACTTCATTCTTTTGTCTGAACACTGGCTGCATTGCACGTATAAACCATAGTTTGTTTATCCGTTCATCAGTTGATGGACATTTGGTTTGTTTCCACTTTCTGGCCATCATGAAGAATGCTGCTATGAACATTCTTGTAGATGTTTTTGTTTGAATGACTGTTTTCAGTTCTCTTGGGTATATACCTAGGAGTGGAATTGCTGGGTCATGGTAATTCTGTGTTTAACCTTTTGAGGAAATGCCAAACTCTTTTCCACAGTGGCTACACAATTTTAAAGCAATTTATGAGGGTTCCAATTTCTCCATATCCTTGCCAATGTGTTATCTTCCTAACTTTTTATTATGGCCACCCTGATGGACATAATGTGGTATCTCACTGTGGTTTTGATTTGCATTTCCTTAACCACTAAAGACGCTGAGCATTTTTTCAACGTGCTTATTGATCATTGGTACATCTTTTTTGGAGAAGTGTCTATTCAAGTCCTTTGTCCATTTAAAAATTGAGTTGTCTTTTGGCTGTGCAGTTCTACGAGGTCTACATATTCCAGAAACTAGACTCTTTATCAGATACATGATTTGCAAATATTTTCTCCCATTTGTGGGTGGTCTTTTGACTTTCTTGACAGTGCCCTTTGATTCACAAGTTTTTTTTTTAATTTTGATGAAGTCCAATTTACTTTCTTATGTTACTTGTGCTTTTAGCATCATATCTAAGAATCCATTGTCAAATCCAATGTCATGAAGATCTATTCCTATGTTTTATTCTAACAGTTATATAGTTTAAATGGATTAACAACCTAAATGTTAGAGCTAATTTTTTGCATATGGTGTGAAGGGTCTAACTTCATTCTTTTGTATGTGTCCCATGTGTCTTTTCCAGCTGTCCCAGCACCACTTGTTGAATAGAGGTCACAGAGATTTGAATATGGAGTGATTTCAGTTCATTCTTTTTTAAAAAGTTTTTTTTTCTTCCAAAAATATATATCATTTTGCAAATTTACTTAACTGACTTTTGGTTACAGTGAACACAAGTGAATAAACTTGTTTTCCTCATCCCACATTTTGAGAATGTAGCAAGTCTTCAAGAACCTTGACTCACCAGGGCCATAATCCTGAGCTTTAGGGGTAGTCAACAAGCTCTCGGTGGTGCTTTTGCAAGGACTAATTTCCAAAAGCAACAAGTAGCTTGAAATTGCTGGAATTTCCATTATTTTCATTCCACTTGTTGCCATGTTTCTTCTGCTCTAGTGAGCTGCTCCCGTCCTCAGCTTTCTAGAGACCTCTGTTCTTGTTCCCACCCCAATACCTGCTTATTAATACTGGCTCTTTGCAGAGAATTTAGTAATCTAACTCACAGTAAGTCAGGTATAATATTCTTCTAGCATGATGTTTAAGTCCTTGTTTTAAGCAAAAAGAAAGAATAAAGTACAGGTTGTAGAATTCTAGGCATCATCCAGTCAGCCAGCAGAAGAACTGGAGACGTTCAAATCCCTCTAAATCATCATGTCTCAAACTTGGCTGCACATTGAGATCACCTGGGAAGCTCTAAAAATACTGCTGCCCGGGATCCACCAGCAGAGCTCCTCACTTCATTGGTCTGGGGTGCAGCCCAGGCAACAGGATTCTGATATGCAGGCGAGGCGGGGAGCCAGCGCCCTGCAGTCAGGCATTGAGGTCACTACTTACTCCTCCAGGTCTCAAAAGTCAGCTCCTTCCTGCCACTGCTCGCAGGCAGTTAGGAATGTACACTCATCCATTTTTTTTTTTTAAGTTTTACAATTTCAGATTAAAACTAACAAAAACAGTTCTCTATAGTCGTTCTCATTTAATCTTCCCCAAAACCGTGGGAAAGGAGATTTTTTTTTTTTTGTGGTACACAGGCCTCTCACTATTGTGGCCTCTCCCGTTGCAGAGCACAGGCTCCAGATGCGCAGGCTCAGCGGCCATGGCTCACGGGCCCAGCCGCTCCGCGGCATGTGGGATCTTCCCGGACCGGGGCACGAACCCGTGTCCCCTGCATCGGCAGGCGGACTCTCAACCACTGTGCCACCAGGGAAGCCCAGGAGATTTTTATTATTATTATCAATGACTGCTGAGGAATCACACTCTGACAGATTAAGCAGCAGCCCCAGATCACAGCATTTGAAGTGGCAGGGAAGGGATTTTCAGCGCAATTCTTCCAACCCCAAAGTCTATCATTTATGCTGTCTCTCTCAGTAATTTTAAAGGGGCCAAAAGTTATGAATGTGGTCATATAATTTGGTACTGGGGCCCATGGGGGAAACAGCAACTGTACATCTTCCGTCCAGCACGCATTTTGCCAGATGGGGCTCGGGAATACATACAGAAAAGAACGGTGGGCACTGTCCCTGCTATTCACTGTTCTTTCTCTCTGTTGCATGTACGTGGGTGTGTGAATGAGTGTGAGCGTCTCCATACAAGGGAAGTGGGCCTCAGGGGTACACCCGAATTCAGGAAGGTATGACATGACTCCAAAACTGTAGCTGGGTAGGGTTTCCAGAGATGGTGGGACAACAGTAATTCTCTCCAGTATGGGATAAGACTGGCAACAGGCCATGAAACACCTTTATTGTGGTACAAAAGCAACGAACACAGAGGAAACTAACACTTCGTTCACTTGTGAATTTAGTCTCATGCCTAAATCTGATTACCAAGCTCAATCAGTGGGAAACAGAAAGACCCAAGGATATCAGGCAAAAATGCCCATACTTAAATATTCCTATTCTTAGAGTAGAGAAGACACGACCTCCACATGATATCATCCTGCCTGTCAAAGCATGGGACACGTTCACAAGCCTTTCCACCATAGTAGAAAGTAGAAAAAAGAATTGATAAAACATATTGGTTATGGTAGGAGAAGCTGGGAAGTGAATTTCAAGTCACTTTTCCCTCCTCTTTCTAATTGTTGCACTCAAATGTGTGGGTCCATACATGAATGTGTGTGCAACTACACACATACACACACATACCAGGCCTGTAGGAAAACAGATTTCAGTCTGGTCATTTTGCATAGATCTGAAAGACTAGGGGCAGTGGGCTGCCATGCTTTAATTCTGTATCTGTGTATTACTATGTAAGGAAACTGGGAGAATTTCTATACAACAGATTGGGAGCTGGAAAGGAGTAAGAATGTGCTGGAGGTTTTCTTAGGCCAGTGTCAGAAGTTGGTTTGATGAGAAAAGTTTTCACAAGTGGGAGTTGTAGCTGCTTGTCTCTTAATTGTAGTGAATCTGTCAACTTTCTTTCCAGTGTATCAAGACTTTACTCTTCAAAATCATTCTCTGTGTGCCCTGAATTGCTATACTTTTAAGCTAACTACTTCTCAAAGTGCTGTTTAAAAACTGACATCTCCAACCATATCCCAGGCTTAGAATATGTCTAAATTTGCACAGTCTCATTGGCTCTCACGAGAGTGCTACTTAAAAAAATACACTTGACAGCCAATCTCTTGAAAATGACTTGTGCAGAAATTGTGTTCAAATTACTTTTTATCAAGAGATTTAAGAGAAAAATGTGGTTTTCTTTGTAATAGGCTAAAAATAATGATATCCTTTATCTTCCACTGAACACGTACATATGTTGTATAAGCTGCTGCATTTAAACAAATTGAAAAACAGTAGGATTCTGGCTTCCGTCCAGAAAGAAACAGAACTTGCCCAGAATATCACTGTAAGCATTAAAAAATACAATTAACTATTATTTTCCACCAAGTTCAATCCCACATACAGAATCAGATTGTCAACCAGGTCCAAGGTATCAAACTATAAAAGCTAATGTCTCAACAACAGACAGGAAACTCAAAAAAAAATGACTGCAGTACAATTTTACATGAGGAAGAGAGAATGAGAGGAAAGTGAGTTTATATTTCTACAAATTCCTTTTGAGTTACTGGGCAATATGTTATTTAAATTCACCCTTATGGCAACAGTACACAAGTCATATCCCTAAAATATTCCCACTGAACATTTTATTGAATATTTATGATGTGCAAAGTGCTGCTAGGTAAGGTTCAGAAATGGAGAAAACATGTTCATCTCTCTGAATACTGCTTTGTAAAACATAAAATAATTGTTACCAACTCTAATAATTTTTGGTGATCCTTCATCACCAGTGATTTTCAAATGTGTTTTTTTAAGTCAGAACAGTGCCTTCAAATGAAATCTTATATATCAATGGAAACCTAATACATAAGATAAATAAAACAGACTATTCACATTGACCTATTGGTTTCTCCACCTGCTACCTGCCCTGCATCACCACCAAAGACTTCTGGAGGCATCTGGGAGGCTTTGAGAAATCCTTAGGCCACTGGTCTGGGGAGTCTGAAGTCCTTAACATGGCATACGGTACCCTCTGCACCTTCACTCCTTTATTTCACAGCGTTATGAGCTCACCACTCCACCAGCCACATGACACATCGTTAAGTCATCAATAATGGAGTGCCAACTGTTCACTGCATGCATTATGCACCACCCGTTTGTTCCCCATGCTTTATCCAAGCTGTCCCTCAGCACGTGAGCCCTTCATGTCCTTCACCTACATGACAAGTGCCAAGACACCACAACTCTGCATAGCTGGGTACTGTCTTAAGTCCATATATGCATTCATTTTTGCCTCACCATGATGGGTGGTAGTTATTGTTCATGTGGCATTCATGTACACTAACTTGTAAATAAGTCAAGGACAGAGAGTATATTGTATTTTCAATTGTACAATACAATTTAGCACAGGTATTAGCACTTAGTAGGGGCTTAATAAATGTTTGTTGAGTGAATGAATGAAGACGGATGGATGGATGGATGAGTGACATGGGTTGAACCATTTTCATCCAACCCGTGGAAAACATTTATATAAGTATACATAGACATATATAGGTACATACTTCACAAATTATGGCAAAATACACAGAGCATAAATTGTACCATCTTAACCTTTTTTAAGTTCAGTGGCATTAAGTACATTCACGCCAGCTTCTTCACTTCCCCTTTGCCCCACCTGCTGTATATCATCTCACGCCTTTTCATCCACACTTGGGACCTCCCTTAGTGCGAAATGTGGTCAAGACATATGGTCAGTGAAACTTCCTAGCTACTAGCTAGCAGTTTAGGTTGCTAGAAATGAGTTTTCTGGATTTTTCTCTTAAGCCCTCGCTGATCCCTATTAACAGGAACTGTTAGGAGTCAGCTTTCACCCCAGGACTCTTTGGGGCTCCACGGAATGCATGCCTTTAAGAAACAGATGCATGTGTGTCAAAGAGCCTATACCTAATACACATAGCTTATATGTGATATCCGGACGATTTTATGTTCCATATTTTAACATTTCTGAACTTAGGACTGGTTTTATATATCATGAGCACATAAAAAAAGTGAGAGCATGTCTTTCATTCTCCCAGGAAACTAATCATTAAATCTATGGAGCACCTTATCATCAGTGGATAAGAAATCAGAGAAAGCCGGTATATATTCTGTATTTGTACAGTTAGATTTCTAGTTTAAAGTGTTTGCGTCTCATGATCACATTTTTGATCTTACACTTAGAGGACTCAAAGTAGAGTAGAAGGACTTAAAAAGGGTGACAAGTCATTCTGGTGGCTGGTAGAGGCCAGCAGGTGACCCGGACGCCAGGCTGGGATCCCATGCTAACTGCTACGCCCTAAAAGTCTCCACTGCTCTGGCCTCAGGTTCACCGTGTATAAATTACACAGGGCAAATTAACATTCAAACAGGGTTAAGATATTCCTGACCTCCTTCCTGCACCAACATTCAGTACCTCTCTGGCTTCGCCAAGAGTCCTCAAGGGGAAGAGCTGAGATACCCCCCACTCTGCACGGCTGGCTGGGGCCAGTTGAAGGGAAGAGCCCACCTCTTCCTGTGTTCAGCTCCCCTGCTTCCACTTTTGTAGCTCTCGTTCTATTTTCCGACTTGGATCACAGATACTACCTTCCACTTCATATCAGCTAACTACATACACCCTCTGGGGAGCCTAGATCACTGAGCAAGGGGCCAAAACTCAGCCAGACACAATCTAAAGCTCTCCCTCTCGGCTGCGATCAGCTTGGATATCTAGATACACATGAGGTGGGCAACCGGCCCTGATTGAAAGAAGGCAACAAGCACATCGCAACCCACATGTCAACCTTGACTCATCAGTATGCCTACCAAGTTTAACCAGCCAGCACCAATACCACCAGATTTTGTTTTTTTACCAAGAAATGAGTAAACAGCATGGAAAAGGTCCCTATCAGGTGTGCCTAGGATGCTGGTATCAGTCCTATTTTTGAGTTTCTATCATTAGGGTGGGCTGGACATCCCAAATCTTAAAGTTAATAAGGTAAAGAACACCTGTGGGCTTCACAGGAAGAAATAAGGGCACCAGCAGCCTACTAGGAAGTTAGCCACAGCAATGAGATCTGGAGATTTCCCCTTGCATAAAAAGGGGGGAGGGTGGCATTTAATATGAACACAAGACAGATGTGCTGAAAAAGTAGGCTTTGTTCCTTAACGAAACTGCAGCTGACTGTCTACAGCGTATTTAAATTTCCTGAAATTTTGTACTATAACCAACCCGTGTGCATTGTCACGAGGCCCTCATTCCAAAAGCACGGTCAGGGAGAAGGCAAATGAGGGTCTCGGTGATAACTTCAGATGAGTGAGAACAAACTGCTGTGCTTCTATCTTCTAGACATTTAAGGAATTTTATTGTTACTTCACTTGCCAGACTAAGTGAATTATAAAAATCTCTGCTTTCTCATAAAAGCCTCCACAGACCCAGGCACTGTGAACGATGTCACAATGAGCAGTACACTATCCCTTTTCCTCCCAGAAGAAATAATCCTCTTTTTGTGATTCTCCTTTTCACTTCATCTGCGGGACAGTGCCTACTCCCAGGCTGAGAGGATCGTGGTTTGGGCAGGGAACTGACCGAAAAATCTTGGCATCAGGGTTTACTATAAACTGAGTTACACAGGAATGGAAGACCATTGGAAGCCCTGGAAAAAGGAGAACTATTACCAGGGTGACAGAGAGGCTGGACCTTTTAGCTGGTGATTCGTTTTCCTTTGTTCACATGCTGTGATTCATCCTTTGGGCGACAGCAAGCAGGCTGTATCATTTTCAAGTTCATCATTTTATTAAGAACCGGATCCAATGAAGAAAGTGTTTTAAGGAAAATGGTCATTTGGAGGTTCTAATGATTTTTCTCTAGTATGGTCTTATTTAATACTTTTACATGAGCAAAGCTGATGCTTGCCCACCCCCTCCCCCTTTTTTAATTTCCAGAAAATAAGACATTTTCTGTAGGTCAGGTCACCAAGCAGTAGTTTAGAAAAGGACAATTTTAGCTTTAATTCTTCTCCTCACTTCTTATTTAATGGTAGCAAACCATTTAGATTCTCTGGAAAACAAAGAACCTATTTTTATGCTGAGTTCAAGAATTCTGATGTCTTGTTCAGAAGTGTTAGGAGGATGGATGAGTTACGGTTGGTAAATCACTTTGCAATTCCCAGGTCAAAGACGTGAAATGAACAGTATTAGTATTTGTTTTAGGGAAGTCAAAGTGATGAACTCTGCCCAGTGGGCCTAATTAGGATGCAAAGCTTGTAACTTAAAGGTAAGAGGAAAAATATTTTTGCAGTACTTATTTTTACCTAATTCTCTTCTATGCTAAGAGAGTAAAGGGCATGCTTGTGATTACTGATGACACTGTATTAAGTTGATAATGGTAAAAATAAATTAAGATGGATGGATGGGTAGACAAATGACCAGCTGGCGACCAAATACATATATTCCTCCCATATTATATATTAAGGCTGCTTCTTCAGAACCCTCTCTTCCTTACCCAAATTATCACTGCAGAAACAGATCATCATGCTTCGAGTCTTAAAATATAATGGAATTCCTAAATCAAATCTATGAGATTTGGTTAAGAACTTTCAATACGGATTTGTCCAGTTTTTGAGGTAACAGCGATACAAATCTGTTTGGTTTAAATATTTGTTGCTATTCCTCCCTTTCTTGCCCAAACTGATAAAAATAAAGCTTTTCTATTACATTATGCTTAGAAATTCTCTAAACTGTAGAAGGTGCCTGAAATTCATGAAGAAATAAATGGATGGACAGATGGGTCCGCTTTGCGAAGTCAGAATGAACCCTGAATGGTTTCTCATGCCTCTAGGAAAGACTGAACTTCAAACAGGCAGGACAAGTATTTTTCTTAGCAAACCTTTATGGGAAATGGGCTCAGTCACTACTTAGTGTTTAAGGACTTTCACTGTATGGAAACTTCCTTACACTGAAGTCTCCAAAGCCAAGTTTATAATTGACAATGTATGCCTGAGTATAAGGCGAAGGGAAGGTTCTTCACAAATGTATCCCTCAGAAAAGATTGAGTTCTAGTTTTGCATGCTTACAGAGTCACCTAGCAGCACTGCTGTTTTTTTCTTTTCAAGGAAGAAAAGAGATTTAGCTAGTAATTATTCTTGGGAGCACGATTTTACAGTTGAAAAGAATGAATGTCACATAAATAAAAAAGGATTTTAAAGACTGCTTTCTAAAGCAACACAGTAAGTGGTTATGCTGTATAGTTCGTAAATACATACTCACTGGAAGGATAGAAAAAAACTCTCTCAATATTGTTTGGTACCCATATTGTTATAGTAATGGTCCCCAATATATCATGCCTCCTTGTCCATGTTCACGTAAACTGAGCTTGGCTATGTGATTTGTTTTGGCTGGAAAGGTATTTAAAATGTAAGCAATAGATATAGACATGGGTACTTGTGGCTTGGGATAAAATTCTTGGTGACAGCATCACACACAGATTCAAAACATATCTGTATCTCAAATGACTTAGATGGAAGTCAAGATAATCTGCCCTGGAATACTATATCAGATGACTTATAAAGTGGTTCAAAAGATGACAAAGACACTAGCACTATGAAGTTGTAAACAAATTATTTTTGTTTACAAAACTAATATGAAAGTAGAAAAAAAAGGAATGTTTTTAAGTTAATCTACTATGACTTCAAAACATGCTTGTGGGCTTCCCTGGTGGCGCAGTGGTTAAGAATCCACCTGCCAATGCAGGGGACACAGGTTCAAGCCCTGGTCCGGGAAGATACCACATGCCGTGGAGCAACTAAGCCTGTGCGCCACACGTACTGAGCCTGCGCTCTAGAGCCTGTGAGCCACAACTACTGAAGCCCATGCACCTAGAGCCCGTGTTCTGCAACGAGAAGCCACCACAATGAGAAGCCCGCACACTGCAACAAAGAGTAGCCCCAGCTCGCTGCAACTAGAGAAAGCCCGCGCGCAGCAACAAAGACCCGACACAGCCAAAAATTAAAAAAAAAAAAAAAAAAAAATGCTTGTGAGGCTAAATAGTTTAAGTATAAATCTGATTCTTTGAGCTGAATCTCTAACTTCTTAAAATGTTTACAGTCGGGCTTCCCTGGTGGTGCAGTGATTAAGAATCCGCCTGCCAATGCAGGGGACATGGGTTCGATTCCTGATATGGGAAGATCCCACATGCTGTGGAGCAACTAAGCCCGTAGTGCCAGAACTACTGAGCCTGTGCTCTAGAGCCGGCGAGCCACAACTACTGAAGCCAGTGAGCCACAACTACCAAAGCCTGCGTGCCTAGAGCCCATGCTCCACAACAAGAGAAGCCACCACAATGAGAAGCCCATACAGCAACAAAGACCCAATGCAGCCAAAAATAAATAAATATATTTAAAAAAAATGTTTACAGTCAAATTGGCAAAAAAAAAAAAAAATCTCACTGAAAGGATGGATGATAGCTTAAACTTGAACATGTATCTCACACCCAAACCTCTTCTTGATCTGTAGATCTGAAGACGGAACACCTTACCTGAAATATCTACGAACAAAATAAATGTCTCACCACCCCACACCCCTTAAGATAGCTACTATCAAAAACACAGAAAACAAGCACTGACAAGGATGTAGAGAAAGTGGAACCTTTGTGCACTGCTGGTAGGAACGTGAAATGGTGAAGCCATTGTGGAAAACGGTACAATGGCTCCTCAAAAAATTAAAAATAGAATCACCATACAATCCAGCAGTTGTACTTCTGGGTATTTTCCCAAAGAATTGAAAGCAGGAACTTGAACAGATATTTGTACGCACATATTCATAGCAGCATTATTCACAAAAACCAAAAGGTGAAAGCAACCCGAGTGTGAATAAACAAAATGTATATACATACAGTGGAATATTATTGAGCCTTAAAAAGGAAGGAAATTCTGACATACGCTACAGTACGGGTGAACCTTAGGAAAGTTGTGCTAAGTGAAATAAGTCAGTCCCAAAAGGACAAATACTTATATGGTATCTAGAATCCACTTATATGATATACTGAGAGTAGTCAACTTCATAGAGACAGGAAGTTAAACGGTGCTTGCCAAGGGCTGGGGGAGACGAATGGGAAATTATTATTTAACGAATGTGGAGTTTCAGTTTTACAAGATGAAAAGAGTTCTGGAGATTGGGGGCACAACATGTGCAGACTTAACACTACTGAACTGAACATCTTAAAATGATTAAAATGGGAAATTCTGTATTCCACCACATTAAAAAAAAAGAAAAAAGAATCTCATGTACACCTTAAACTCAACATTTTCAAAATTCTGTTCTGTGCCTGTTCTCCCCATCTCTGTGAGCGACACATTCATTTCCTTACTTGCTCAAGCCAGAAACCTAGGAATTATCCTGGTGACCACGTTCCTATCCTTCATCCACATCAGAAAACTACAAGTCCTGCACAGCTGACCTTGAGAACACAGACGTCTTGAACTCACCTACCTCTCTCTGAGGTTGCTACCACCATTCAAGTCCAAACCACTATCACTTCCTCTCAGGCCAACTACAGGTTTTCCTTCCCCATTCCCTGCTTTCTTGCCATCCTCTAATCCACCCTGCGTGTTTAAGCCCTCACGTGGCTTTCCAGGTACTTAACAGAATCGAACCTCCTTGTCAGTTCTAAGACTCCTCACTATCTGTGGCTTGCCAACTCTAACTTCATAGCCCTCTAACTCACCCTGGTCTTCAGCCACATGGGTTCAAGATCAGGTTCTCTGAATGTGCCAAGCACTCCTTATCTCAAGGCTTTTGCATATGCCAGTTGCTCTGCCTATCTTCAGGTTAATGTCATCTCCTAAGCCAGGCTTTTCCTGCCCACCCAGGCTAAAGTGGCTCCATCCCTCCCCCTTGTTATTTTTTCTCATTTTCCCTTCATTTCTCATTATATATATTCGTTTACGTATTTACCGTCTACCTCTTCCAGTTGACTATAAGCTCCTTGAGGGCAAGGCTTGGCCCTACTTGCCATTCTTGGCACAAATAAAAAATCATAATGTCAGATGGCAAAAAGTGTTATGAAAAGAGCAAAGCAGGGTAAGAAGCTATTTTAGACGACGCGCAAGGATGGAGATTCGTTCAAGATGGCAGAGTAGAAGGACGTGCGCTCACTGCCTCTTGCAAGAGCACCAGAATCACAACTAACTGCTGAACAATCATTGACAGGAAGACACTGGAACTCACCAAAAAACATACCCACATCCAAAGACAAAGGAGAAGCCACAATGAGGCAGTAGGAGGGGCGCAGTCACAATAAAATCAAATCCCATAACTGCTGGGTGGGTGACTCACAAACTGGAGAACACTTATACCCAGAGACAAATTACAACAAAACACGATGATCCAAAACCTATGAGATGCAGCAAAAGTAGTTCTAAGAGGGAAGTTTATAGCTATACAAGCCTACCTCAAGAAACAAGAAAAATCTCAAATGAACAATCTAACCTTACACCTAAAGGAACTAGAGAAAGAAGAACAAACAAAACCCAGAGTTAGCAGAAGGAAAGAAATCATCAAGATCAGAGCAGAAATAAATGAAATAGAAACAAAGAAAACAATAGCAAAGATCAATAAAACTAAAAGCTGGTTCTTTGAGAAGATAAACAAAATTGATAAACCATTAGCCAGACTCATCAAGAAAAAGAGGGAGAGGACTCAAATCAGTAAAATTAGAAATGAACAAGGAGAAGTTACAATGGACACCACAGAAATACAAAGCATCCTAAGAGACTACTACAAGCCACTCTGTGCCAATAAAATGGACAACCTGGAAGAAATGGACAAATTCTTAGAAAGGTATAACCTTCCAAGACTGAACCAGGAAGAAACAGACAATATGAACAGACCAATCACAAGTAATGAAATTGAAACTGTGATTAAAAATCTTCCAACAAACAGAAGTCCAGGACCAGATGGCTTCACAGGTGAATTCTATCAAACATTTTGAGAAGAGCTGACACCCATCCTTCTCAAAAGCTTCCAAAAAATTGCAGAGGAAGGAACACTCCCAAACTCATTCTAGGAGGCCACCATCACCCTGATACCAAAACTAGACAAAGATACTACAAAAAAGAAAATTATAGACCAATATCACTGATGAATATAGATGCAAAAATCCTCAACAAAATACTAGCAAACGGAATCCAACAACACATTAAAAGGATCATACACCATGGTGCATGGGATTTATCCCAGGGATGCAAGGATTCTTCAATATGTACAAATCAATTAATGTGATACACCATATTAACAAATTGAAGAATAAAAACCATATGATCATCGCAATAGATGCAGAAAAAGCTTTTGACAAAATTCAACACCCATTTATGATAAAAACTCTCCAGAAAGTGGGCATAGAGGGAACCTACCTCAACATGATAAAGGCCATATATGACAAACCCACAGCAAACATCATTCTCAGTGATGAGAAACTGAAAGCATTTCCTCTACGATCAGGAACAAAACAAGGATGTCCACTCTCACCACTACTATTCAACATACTTTTGGAAGTCCTAGCCACGGCAATCAGAGAAGAAAAAGAAATAAAAGGAATACAAATTGAAAAAAAAAGTAAAACTGTCACTCTTTGCAGTTGACATGATACTATATATAGAGAGTCCTAAAGATGCCACCAGAAAACTACTAGAGCTAATCAATGAATTTGGTAAAGTCGCAGGATACAAAATTAATGCACAGAAATCTCTTGCATTCCTATACACTAACAATGAAAGATCAGAAAGAGAAATTAAGGAAACAATTCCATTCACCATTGCAAAAAAAAACCTAGGAATAAACCTACCTAAGGAGGTAAAAGACCTGTACTCAGAAAACTATGAGACACTGATGAAAGAAATCAAAGATGACACAAACAGATGGAGAGACATACCATGTTCCTGGATTGGAAGAAACAATATTGTGAAGATGACTATACTACCCAAAGCAATCTACAGATTAAATGCAATCCCCATCAAATTACCAGTGGCATTTTTTTTAAAAACATAACTAGAACAAAAAATCTTAAAATTTGTATGGAGACACAAAAGAAGACCCCGAATAGCCAAAGCAGTCTTGAGGGAAAAAAACGGAGCTGGAGGAATCAGACTCTCTGACTTCAGAGTATACTACAAAGCTATAGTAATCAAGACAATATGATATGGTACTGGCACAAAAAAATATAGATCAATGGAACAGGATAGAAAGCCCAGAGATAAAGCCACACACCTATGGTCAACTAATCTATAAGGAGGCAAGGATACAGAACGGAGAAAAGAGAGTCTCTTCAATAAGTGGTGCTGGGAAAACTGGACAGCTACATGTAAAAGAATGAAATTAGAACACTCCCTAACACCATACACAAAAATAAACTCAAAATGGATTAAAGACCTAAATGTAAGGCCAGACACTATAAATCTCTTAGAGGAAAGCATAGTAAGAACACTCTCTGACATAAATCACAGCAAGATCTTTTTTGATCCACCTCCTAGAGTAATGGAAATAAAAACAAAAATAAACAAATGGGACCTAATGAAACTTCAAAGCTTTTGCAAAGCAAACTACAAAGACAAAAAGACAACCCTCAGAATGGGAGAAAATATTTGCAAACAAATCAACGGACAAAGGATTAATCTCCAAAATATATAAACAGCTCATGCAGCTCAATATTAAAAAAACAAACAACCCAACCAAAAAATGGGCAGAAGACCTAAGTAGACATTTCTCCAAAGAGGACATACAGATGGCCAAGAGGCACATGAAAAGCTGCTCAACATCACTAATTATTAGAGAAATGCAAATCAAAACTACAATGCAGTTATCACCTCACAGCAGTTAGAATGGGCTTCATCAGAAAATCTACAAACTAAAATCTACTTGATTTTAGTCCAGAGTTTTCATCCTACACTGCCTGACAGTCCACAGTATCACTTCTACTTACTTTTCCAACTGTATCTCATACCTTCCCCACCCCAGGCAAATGGGCTGCTGCTTGTTCCTTGGACATACGCTTCATTTTCCAGAATCTATGCTTTTTGACTCATTTGCCTTCACCACCCCTACCCACCGCTGCTGCAGACTAACCGAAACCTCAACTCCAATTTCAAAAATCACCTTCTCCATGAAAACTTTCCAGATCTTCCCAAGCAGAAGCGATCATTTCCACCTCTAACTCCCTAAAGCACGTTTTTACTTTCATTGTACATTTCATTACGTTCTGTCTTATGCCCTAATTACTTGTATACTTTTTCAAGTCCCTTTTTAGCTCATAAGATTCTGGAGGACACAGACTGCATCACCTACCACCTTGCTACTCAACTATTCTTTTGTTTCTCTAAGTGCGGTCTTTGGCATCACCTGGGAGCTTCTTAGAAATCCGGAATCTCGGGCCTCACCTCAGCCCTGGAGGGTCAGAAACTGCATTTTAACAAGACCCCAAGGTGATTCCTAGGCACTTGATCAAGCTCACACTAGCCACTCATTTCATACTTGACTGGTTGAGCTGACTAGAAAAAAAATTCATCAGAAACAGAATTTACACAATTCCTTCAAAAGATAATCATGAGTGAATAAAGCTTTCGTTATATAAGACTATATTAAAGCTCCAGAGTCAGCAAGCAGAAGGTTAACTATATATATCAACCTTCTGCGTGAGGAAAACAAAGTTTGCCTTGGCCAACTAAACGGCTGAGAAAATTCTGAAGTTTTATAAAGCTTGTCTACTTAAGGGTAGGAAGCCAGCAGGGGACTTGCCCACTATTGCCAATAGTACAATTCTCCTTTAGTGCATCGGTTGGCCGTGAAAATAGTTACATCAAAGCTTTAAAGGGTCTTCTGTCACATCCAGTAGACTTATAATACAGATGTGCTACAGACCTAAGAGTTCTCCTCCTTTAGTGGAGCAATAGTACTTCTTTCTCTGTTCTGTAACAATGCTTTGGATTTTTTTCCTACGTGGTAGACAAAGCATAGTAAGGAAATACAGACTTGACGTGACACTCAACTCCTGTGAAGTGGGTGTTGCGTTTCCTTGGGGATGGGAGGCCGTGGCAGTTGGGACCGTCCTTCTTCAAGGGCCCCGTGCTGGCCACTAGGGGGCATCCGCACGCGAATCAAATTATCCTGAGTTCAAACAGGAGAAACCGTGCATGGGAATTTACAGGGCACCTGCCTCTATCTTCCACTCCCCCTCATAAATGGACAGGCAGCAAACGTAATAATTCCATAATAGGACTTATCCCTAACCTTTGTCTTGTAACACAAGAGACACTAAGTGAATAAGCTTGAGTCTATTGCAGGACTAGGGGTAGAAGCCTGGAGCACCCACCTTCTTCTCCAAACTGCTCACTCATGATCTCAGAAATTCAAGTTAATACACCCACTGCAGAAGTGGCCTTCAGGGAGCAGGGGACAGAGAAGTGAGGCTGCGGAGGCTTGGAGCAAACAGGATGGACTCTGTGGGGCATCAGCAGGGGTGAGAAGGTCAGTCTCAGGCCACCACGCTGCCCGAGTGGCTGAGCCACTGCCAGAGGACCCTCCCAGGTGGCCTGGCTTCCTCCTGCACCTGAGCTGCTAAGCGTGCGGCTCTGACCTTGCTCCCATCCTTCTCCTCACCAGGTCCCTCTGATGTCTGTGCAGACTCGAGGGGAAGTCTAGTGACAGGACAGGATGCCCCGAGGCAGCCAGGCGTGAGCTGGCAGAACACACGGGGCACCCCCTCCCCTCAGCCTCACAGCGACAGGAATGTTCTCACCCTCAGAAGTTCTGCCACCCAGGCCGATAGGAAAGGTTTCACCACAGGGTTTTAATACACTGTCCCCCTTCCTCAGAAAGCACCACTTGTTTGCATGGCCCTAAATAACTCCTGCAGAAGACACAAGTGACTCTGATGTGGAGCCATGGAATCTACCACGGTCACAGAACCTGGAAACAGCTGCATGTGACCACAGGCGCATCTCCAATCCGCCCCTCAACTCTGTAGGAAAGGAAAGCACTTTACAGTAACAGGGAAGCGACTGCTTTGTTTACTGTTCTCTTTCAATTAGGAATCTGTACTCCTTGGACACCTGTTTTTCAAATACTAAATTTATTTTAAAAACAGCATTTCCAAGTTCTAAACATTTAAAAGGCACTCTTCTCTTAAGACAGAATCAACTTTAGAACCCAAGCCTTTTTTTTTCTCCCAATATGTCAGCAAGCAAAGAGCAACAGAATGGGCTGAGCAAAGCCTATGGCTGGCCCTGCGACCTGCCTTCTAGATTTCTCCCCATAGGTTTTCAGACACCAAGAAGCGCAGTTATACTCTCCCTCCTGCAAGTCAGAGCAAGAGCCAGAGTCAGTAGCAACAGCAGAATATGCATTAAAACAGTGACAAGAAAAGCGGCTCAGACCCCCTGCCCCACACGGCCACCATCTAACCAGCAACAAACAACAAGCATCACTTTCTAGGAATTTGTTAGCGGCTGTGATCACGTGTCCTCCTTACACTCAGGTTTCCTTTGACCAAATATTACATAGCAACAACTTGGTTGAAAGGCCCCTGGGACTCACCATTGAAAAAGAAGGCTTTGTAAATGACATATCTGTTCAGTATCTGCTCTTTTTAGCACAGGCACATTTCAGAAGTTCAGCCAATGGCTGGAGAAATGTTTGGGACATTGAAAATCCCCTCTCTGGCAACAGGGCTAATCTCACGTATGAATTTTTCAGTCCCTGAGTTGAGAAGACGTATTAAATACCCAGCAACGTGTTTATCTTCATTAAACAGCAAACGCCCTTTCAAACAAAATCCGACAGGACAGAGATTACCGTTCATGCTAATGGAAAGTGATCAAAAACCCAAGATGCTTTCGTTAGCTTACTCTGAAGCCTGTTCCTGCTTGAGTTTCTCTGCAAAGTACATCAAAAGAATATAGATATCACTGGAGACTCGAAATGTTTACAGTCTTCTAGTAACAAGTGAGAAACTACTCTTGAAACTATACAAGGTGGGGAACAAAGCTTACTGCCACCTTCTCCCTGAAACATAATACAGCACAATCTATAAATAGCTCAGCGTTTCTGTTTAAATGTACAACCTCCCCCATCCCAAACATGATGGAGGTTTCCGATCATCTTGCTATTTCAAAGGAATCTTAAGAATCAATCTAACAAATTGTGGTGATTTTATGGGCTGGTAAGAGGGCTTGAAATAATGCGGAATGCCAAGTGTCTCCCACTCGAAGCAGGGCCCTATTCCTTGCTCAGATTGGAGATGGGGCAAAGCTTTCATAGAGAGGAGCAGTTCTCTTGCCAACTAGGGCAAGCGGGAAGGTCTACCCACCAAGGGCAGTGTCAGAAGGGCCAAGGGCATTCCAGGGAGAGCGACGGCGACCTGAAGCCCTCCTCCTCTATCACACTTTCTGCACCTCTGGCCAGAGATGCCAGCTTCCCAGACCCACACAGAAAGCAGAGAAGAAGAAAGGCAGGAGGTTAGGAGTTTTCTTCTCCCCTGCTAGCATCTCTCCAACTCCAGCCTATATTCAAGGAAAAGAGACCTGGGACTGATGGACTCCTGAATCCCAGGGACTCAGCACTCACTCTGTTTCTTGGGAGCTAAGAGTTGAGGTGTGTGAACTGCATACAATTTAGCTTCTCTCATCAGACTGTCCTCTGCCACTAGAGACAGGCGCCTATGAAATGTGATACGACTAGTCCCAGAAAGTAAAATGGGAATGCAAAACATTCCCCTTCTGTCACAGCAGCCTTCTCTCTCCCTTCTATCAAAACTGGCGCTCTCCTGTCAGACTAAAACGACCAAGAAAGCAATGTGCAGTGGCCTTGTGAAGCTCACATGAACTGTCAGCTTGCAAAATCTTGACCAACCAGCAAAATGTTGCCACGTGTTTCCCAGAGCCACGGGGAGCTTGAGTCTGGTAACGAGGCAAACCAGCAGGAGAGAAAGACAGTTCTCACTGCGTGGACGGTGAGCCCTCTCTCATCAGGGGCTAGATGCTGCAACATTTAATTCCACGTTTAAACGGCCCACGTTTAAGCCATTATCTCCACTAGAGGGCCACGACGGAGATGAAATTGCAGCCTGATGACTTTGCTGCTGATTTAAGAATTGATCCTAAACCTTGGGGAGGGCAGGGCAGGAAGAGATAAGGTTGGGGTTAAGACGATACGCAGTTACTGAAAGGGGGCTTATCTTGGTCTAAGGCTACTGCCAATTCTACCCAAGAAGCCTCAACTCATAGAACAACACTGTTACTGAAATAAGCTCAAGGGCTTTCCCTGGTGGCGCAGTGGTTGAGAGTCCGCCTGCTGATGCAGGGGACACGGGTTTGTGCCCCGGTCCGGGAGGATCCCACATGCCACCGAGCGGCTGGGCCCGTGAGCCATGGCCGCTAAGCCTGCGCGTCCGGAGCCTGTGCCCCGCAACGGGAGAGGCCACAGCAGTGAGAGGCCCGTGTACCGCAAAAAAAAAGCTCAAAAAATATATAACATAGGACACCTTCAATAGCCACCTGGGCTCAAAAAGTCAGTCTCAAAAAGGAGTCTCCAACTCCCCCCCTTGTTTCTTACATCCACACAATCATCCCGTTTTGGTCAATTTTTTCCTTGTAGTGTCAACCACATCTGTCCCTTCATAATGCTCCCAAGTTTTCAAAGTCTTATTTCCTTTTGCCTGTAATAACCTCCCAACCAGGGCCCCCATCTCTGGTTTTCTCCCCACCATCTCCTGGGCCGTGAACACAGTTGTAAAGCTAATTTCACTGAAACAAGGCTGGTCCCATCACCAGCTTGCTGAAAGATCTCCAGTGATTACGAACCCTCAGTTCAGGACCCGCTCCACAGCACTGCCCTGCTCACATTAAAACAAAGACAGGCAGGGCCCCTCCATCTCCACCGACCACCCCCCACAAACCAGAAACAAGCCCCATTTTCTAGGAATCTGTTAGTGGCTGTGATCCCTGGGACTCCCAGCATTCAGGTTTCTTTTTTTTTTTTTTTTTTTTGCGGTACACGGGCCTCTCACTGTTGGGGCCTCTCCCGTTGCAGAGCACAGCCTCCGGACGCACAGGCCCAGCGGCCATGGCTCACGGGCCCAGCCGCTCCGCGGCATGTGGGATCTTCCCGGACCGGGGCACGAACCCGTGTCCCCTGCATCGGCAGGCAGACTCTCAACCACTGCGCCACCAGGGAAGCCCTCAGGTTTCTCTTGATCAAATACAACACATGGAGACGTGGCTGAGAGGCCCCGTTCTTTGGTCTGACACATGTGCTGTGACCCCTCCCTACCTTTCCAGTGCGATCTGCCCCACTCTCTATGAGCATACCGCTTTCCATATTGATTCACACACAGAGTTTCCAACTTATTTTTCACAGTCGGCTGCTATGCTGGGCTCAGCCACGCTTCGCCCCTGTCTGGAACCCCCTTTCTCCATTGATCTGGAGGTGGATGCTGCCGTCTGCCAGACTCCAGGACTGGAGGCAGCAGGTGCACGTGCGAGAGAGCCTGACGCAGGGGAGAGACGGTGCAGTGCAGTCGAACACACCTGGGCTGGAATCACGGCAGCATCCTGGACAGGTTAACCTCTCCTTAATTCAGTTTCTTTGTTTTAAAATGAGGACAGTAATCTCTACCTGGTTCAGGAGGAACAAGGCTAGAAGGGCAGCTGGCGCCAGATAACGCATGAACTGTGACTTCACGCAGGGGACACACAGTGACAGGGCCGGGACAGGGCTGAAGCGTGAAAGGCTGGGCTTTATCAGGAGCTCAACCACCAGCTAGACTGGATTTCATCTGTTCATGTCTTCATGATCTTCCACTCGCTGTGGCTAATCAATGTCAGCTCTGTTATTATTATTATTTTTTAAATAATGCTCTTTTAATTTTAATCAACATCTTCAAGCCAGGCTTAGTTTTTCCAAGTCTGGGTTCGGGGGCTGTCACATGCATTCCTGTTATAAACACAGTCAGTCACGAGTGACAATTCATCGCTACGTTCGTTCACTCCTTCACCCTACAGATAGATACTCATGGAGCACCTACCGTGTGCTGGGTGGGAGAGACACAAAAAGGAACCTGAGGATTGGAAAGGTGGGAGCTTACGTATAAAAGGCTGAATGCCTTGTCTAGGACATAGCAGGTGGTACATGCCCTTTCCAGGGCAAAGCTCTGAAGCATTGCATCGCTCGTGTAATTCTCCAAGTTTTCTCTCTCCCCCTGTGATTACAGGGAGGTCTCTAGCTGGTAGGATGAAAAGATCCACGCAGCCTGCATCGGGGAGCCATGCGTGGAGGACGGTGTCCTGCAGAGACACCAGATTCACAGCGCATGCTGACTGAGGGAGAAGGAAACTTCTACTTGGTTAAGCCAGTGAGAGTTTAGCATTGACTCTCTGAAGCATGAGGCCCATCCTATCCTGACTAACACGATGACTTTCATTTTCTCTACTATCACCATTTGGCAATTAATCATGTGTCATAATGCCTTGTGATTCTCATATTGACTGCCCTTTACTTCTTTTGATTTCCTTAACTTTACCTGTCATCGCACCTCTTCAAGTAAGCAAGGGCCTGTTAAACACGACAACCTTAGTTTATACTCCTGGGTGCTCCTTTTCACCCTCCAACTCACTTCCTCTGACCTGCCATTTCTCCCCAAATTTAGCAGTGAGCCTTACACAGAGCAACTGTAACTCGTAATTGATGATTTAACAATTTTCCCATTAATAATCCCCCAAATATAATGACAATTATTTACTTTCATTAACTAATACCACTCTGCTGGTGTGGATAATTAGGAATTAAGCACAACAGCTACTATAAAACTTCAGGGATTCATCCAGGGACCTACATCAACCATGGCTAATCACAGGTTGGCTTGGTGATCGTTTCTTACTGTGGCCCTGTTTAACGATATGCATCTGGGCTTCTAGGGTTCCCATTTAGTCATTCATTCGTCCGTCTATACGGTCCTTTTCTGAGAATCAGCAGACAGGAACAGCTATAGAAACAGACTAGCTGTGAGACCATAGGCTAGTCACCTCAACTCTCTATGCCCCAGTTTCCTTATCTGTGAGAGTTAAAAATGTATCTGGGGTTTCCCTGGTAGCGCAGTGTTGAGAGTCCGCCTGCCAATGCAGGTGACACGGGTTCGTGCCCCGGTCCGGGAAGATACCACATGCCATGGAGCGGCTAGGCCCATGAGCCACGGCCACTGAGCCCATGCGTCCGGAGCCTGTGCTCCGCAACGGGAGAGGCCACGACAGTGAGAGGCCCGCGTACCAAAAAAAAAAAAAAAAAAAAAAATGTATCTGGTAAGCTTGTTGTTGTGAGGATTACATACATTAATACACGCAAGTACTTAGAAAGTTGTTTTAAGCACTAAGACACAGCAGTACCTGGCATGTGGTAAAGAGTGCTAATATCACTTACATTTACTGAGTACCTACTACATGGCAGGTATTACAGAAACAGGGACATAAGGTTTCCCAGTTCCCAAGGAGTTTACAATCCAGTAAAGGTGATAAATATATAAACAAATAAGTGAACTTAAGTGTTACAGAACCATATCCAGAAAGAGAGCACACAGGTGTACACACTCAAAGAAGATGCAGACATGAGCGCGCACACACAACTCCTGGCAACTGGTTACAAACAAAAAGGTGCTCCTTCCCCTTGGAAGAAAGGAAACTGGAAGATTCCATGAGAACTGACAGATGAACTGAGTGTTATGATATGAATAGGTATGTGCCAGGCAAGATGGGGCACAAGGACATCCAGGCAATTAAACGTGAGAAGAGGCATAAAAACATTTAATGTATTGAAAGGTTTAATCAAATGCCTTCTATGTGTGTGTATAGCTTCGAGTACTGCAATACAGCAGTCAATGATACGGATGAGGCTTCTGCTTTCACTAACGTTCTAAAAGAGGAGACTAACAATAAACCAGTAAACAGATATACGAACCAAGGAGCTACGAAGAAAACCCAGTGGGTGAGATGGCCAGAGGGAGACTGGGGACCAAAGCGTGGAGAGTGAGAGGTGAGAGCAGAGCCCGAGGCCAACAGCACGCTCCATTCCTCTATTTTCTATGGGAAGGATTTTCTCAAAGCCCTCCTGGCCTTTTTTTACTTCATCCTTTTTCTTTCCCAAGGATGTGGAGTGAGGTAGCTGGCTGGAGGCTAAACCCGGCATGGACCATGCCTCTCCTTGAGAAACTAACTCCACTGGGTAGGGTTAATCCACCACTGGGTAGAGTTAAAATGTTGAGCACGGGGTGGGGGGCTGTGCATAGAACTGGGGTCTCTTTTTCCTTCCTTCTTCACGCAGACAGTGGCCTGCAGACCCAAAACTTTCCTGCGGGTAGACTGTGATCAAGCCCAGACTAGAGAATGAGTTGGGAAGCTCTTTGGTTCCCAACCTGCGATACAACTTCTAACTCAGTTAACTGTCGTCAGTCACCGAGGTGCACCCTGGCTCCATCTGCCTTATGGTTACACTTGTATTGGTTCTCAGTTGGCTCAGGACTTGGGAAGGGAAGAGTACCCTTTGAAGATAAAGGCTTTTATACAATAAAAACCTTCCCTCCTCCAACAGACCTCAAAACTAAATTAGGAACTACTATCCTAATCTATCAAACCTGTCACCTTATTGAAAAATCCTTCCAATCTCTTACTTAATAGCTCCAAAGACACGGCTAGGGGTTTGACTGAGAGGCCTGGCCCAAAAGGTATAGGAAGGCTAATTCAACCAAAGTAGTGAATATTAGGCGAGAAGAAGGCGGCGGGGGGGCAGGGATGGCTTCAGTGCCACTGTGAAACCCTATGGTACACAGGTCAGTAGCCACAAAGAGGAGATGTGAAGTCTTCAGATATTCTTACCCTGTCATTTCACATCTACATTTTGTTTTTAAACCACAGCAGTTAAGGAATTTCTTGAATTTATCTTTTCTCTGAAGAATTTAAAAGAATTTAGTATATTTTCACACTTGCCTCAAAGCTTCCTTATGAGACTGGATGAGACTATAATGCTATCATGAAGAAATATTAATGTATGGTTACTATCTACAGCGCTCAGTTCTGAGCATTAGAGAAAAAAATAAAAAACAGATGAAGAGAAAGATAGATGGTTCCTGACCTTGCAGGCCTTACCCTCTAACTAGAAAGAGTTCAGGCCCACAAAGCATTATGTATTAAAAAAGGAAAACAAACCAAATGTCAAATAGATGGTAAAGATTTTTTAAATGTTTCAGGAGTTTGGGGGGAAAAAAGCATCTGTTGATATCAAGAGTGATTATAATGGTTTCATGGAGGATTTGAGAGAAAACATCAGAGAAATGTTAAAACCTCAACCCCACACACTGGAGAGACTGCAATTGGAAACTGCATCTCTGGTGGAAGCGCCTAGAAGGTGTGCCACGTGCACTGATTTCTGGGTGCAGCCCTACCGTGCCTGGCACTGCACTCTGCCCCGGGAGGGGTCTCCTCAATCCCTGTGGAGCACATTAAACGGGTCCTCTGTTTCCCTAGATCTCACACCGCTGTTTCCCTGCCCACTTTCCAGCCAGGAGCAGCTGACCGCAATATACAGGAAGCAGTCTGCCCACTGAGCCGCCCTGCCAGGGCTGCTTGGTCACAGGGATGATGAAAAGGACAGACTCTCCGCCGACTTGGCTTTGCTGAGGCAGGGAGGCTCTGCCAGCTCTGCTGGCACACTCGGGGCCCTGCAGAATTTTACTACAGACACCGCCTCCCTCCTCGAGTCCCCAGCTCGGTGGGGACAGGAGGCAAGTGTTAATAGCAGAGATAGCAGCCCACACTCTCTACAGGAGGGGAAAGGCGGGCCAGGATAAGGTGGAAAATAAAAGGAGGCATCGGGGCTGTGCTCAACCTGCCCGGGATACACTGGCTGCCACAGTCATTATATTTTTTCTGGCTGCAGAGACATGTTGCTATGGAACCAACACATGCCATTGCTACTTGGCCTCTAGCAAATAAAATCCCAGCGCTGGCAAGAGCATTTCCCTAGATTTCCCTTAAAGGGACACCATCGAGGCCGAGCACTGTTCGAGCTTGCAAACAACAGCAGCCTTGTTCCCGGGTCCAGCCACCCCGCATATACCATGAGCTGGAGCCCAGTGACACATGTTTTTACAAGGCGGACCCGCGTGCAGCATGTGGACCTGTGTGGTACCAAACCCAAGATGTGGGGATCAGCCTCTGAGCCGCTTTTTGAGAACTCACGGCTTCGGTGTGTGTTTAGTTTTCCCCCAACTGGTAAAAGCAAACAGCTTGTAGTATTTGGGATAATGATTTGATACCTCCTGACTGTCGACTTCAAGCTGCTTGCGACCCAGCAGGAAACCGAAGTTGCCACAGGTGGTCGGCGTGAGTTCAGGTGAAACTTATTTTATCGCTTTGCCATTTCTTACCTCACACCCTCCTCTACCAGTTTATTCTTTACTTAAAGAATAGCACAAAATAGGCAAGGAATTTAGCACATTCCCCCTTTCCTAAGGCCCTGAACTGTGTCCTGTTTTAGTCTTTATCAATCTCTTAGTTCCAGAGACCCTTTGATTCCCTAGGTAGCAGACCTCAGTGTCCCATGTTATACTTTGGTGTGCTCTGGGGATAAACCTTCTGGGCTTTTCTTGGATAAGATGAGGAAATGGAAACACTCACACTTCTAATAATGCACAATTCATGCACACGGAGTATGGGGAGACAGGAGAGATCAATTTTAGAGTAATACGCAGGCGGACGGTCTCTCAGCGAATCAGCAATCCATGTCCTAAATTCCGTACAGTGCGTTGGTAGAAAGCAGACTATCTCTGCACCCTGATAAGCAGGAAAGTCAAGTTCCTTTACAGGGACTCCAGTAAGGGCAGAAGAGAAGCCCCCATTTGTTAAGGTAAAGTGATTAAGTTGGCAAGTGGGATAAAATAACGGACACAGGCTCTCAATACTACACTTGGGCCAATCTCTAGAGGAGATGGAACATTCTGGAAATAAGTGCACCTAGATCATCAACCTAAATGAACATGATCCAGAGCCAGGTCTGACACAGGCATCTCGAAAGAACCACGGGTAGGTTCACCTTCTGGGATCCCATATTTGTATATTCGCCGTAACACCCCACAACTGTGCCCTCACGTACAAAGCATAATTTTTATTTTTTTTTTTAGTGAAGAAATGTTTCTCCGAGAGTCTATGACTGCGGGCCAAATTTGCACAGCAATGCAAGAAACCTGCTAAGCCTCGCTCTGCAGGTGCAGACAGCCCTGAGTGGGGGGTGTGCCGTGCTGCAGTTGGCCAGCAAGCACCTGCAGGTGCACCTTGGCGTCTAGCTGCAAAGCAGGTGGACCACCGAGTCCCAGCACGTGACGGGGCATTGCAAATGCGGTGGTTTGGTAAAGGCGCAAAGGAGACAAAAAATAGGCCCTCTCAGGTGATGTCCAAAATGGAAACGTTCTGGGTACCTCCATGCAGTCAACCTCTCTTGTCTTGGTAGTAACCAAGTGATTATTAGAAAGTTAAGTAGCAATAAGCATCACTCCTGACACCTGCCTTAGAGGGACGTTAGCATTAGTTTATCAGGATTACATCGGATTGAACTGCCTGTAACTCTGTATGCCCAGAAGGTACTGGGATTCAAAGGACAGCTCTGTGTGGGGTTGTGATGGGGGAGGGCATGACCCCACGCAGCTGAGAGTTAAATGCCTCTCTCATAATCTAGGCTCAGATGCCGGGGTTGGGGGAAGCCCTCAGGGCCTCAGCTGTCCCATCTGGACATAGGAGCTTTCTTTGCTAGATGAGCTATAACATCCCATCTAGTGCTCACATTCTATGATTCTCTGTCGTGGTGTTAAAACAGTATGTCACATGAACAAAACGAATGGGTTCTCCTTGCCCACGGCCGTGTTTCTGTGCATCAGCCACTGCGGGGGGGGGGGGGGGCGGGGCGGGGGGGCGGGAAGAAACTTCCTACCTCATCCCCTCTGCAAACTGAACAAGGTAATAGTAACGGTGGTAACAACTCAGAAGAGACAAAACCTGTGAACAGCCAAAAGAAATGGCAGAAAAACACCAGGGGAAACCCTCCCCTCCAAAGGGAAGGGGAAATGTAATGAGTACAAAGAGTCTCTTGATTCCAGGTAGGAGAAAACTCCCAGAGAATGAGTGCTTACTAAGTAACGTGAGTAAAAAATATATATAAAGGAGTCAAAGGATTACTCACCCTGTGAAAACAGATTGGTTTCTCTTCACCCAGAAAACGGACTAATTTCTTTGGAAAACTGGAAGAGAAAGAGATTAAAAATAAAACATTAAATCCATCCCATAAATCAGCACAGGTATGCAGGCCGGAGAGAGAAGGAACCCCAGCGCCTGGCCCTCTGGTACTTACTAGGTGCACAATTAATGTCTGACGAACGTGGACGGCCCACTGCTTGGCTGACTACTTGAATTTTAAAGACGGAGCTTTGACCAATTAATATGTAGAAAATAATCATATGCATGGTTCTCTTATCTCGAGATGCGTGAACCTTTGACAAAGGAGCGCCGTGGCGCCGCAGGTCTGCAAAGGGGTCTGCTAGTTTACCCAGCCTCCAGACGGAAGAGCCCACAGACGGCGACAGAGGCACCTGACTTCCTGGGCAAGGGGGTCCTACACAAAGAACCTGGAGAGACACCCCCGCTGCGTACCGCACACGCTGACCAGGACATGACGATACTCCTAGCTCCTCAGCGGAGAGGGAGGCTACCATTTATAGGGGGAATTGAGGCCAGGTGGGCTCATCGGTTACCAGGGAAACCAGCAGCTAGGGCGGGGGCAAGCACGTAGGCAGTTACTGATTAAGGCCTATAATTAGGAGCATTGGATAGTCATGTGAGTGAAGCCGAGCCTGGTCGAGCACGGGATGTAGAGAGCAAGGGAACAGCCATCTTGAATGGCCTGACCGTACAATACATACGCCACATATACTGTGGTGCCTGGGAAATCATTTTTTACGTGGATCTTTAAAAATGTCGTGTCTGCACCTCCACCGTGGAGCTAAATGAAGGTGTCTTCATAGTAACCAGAGCATCCCATCATGTCACTTTGCCTTCTCCCAAAATGGGGCACCCACAACTCCATGCATCCCCCACTGAAGTCCACGATCCCAAGGGGATCTATAATCAAGCTCCTACGGGAACGTGGACTGGCAGAGAGGCACCGGGGGCCACATATCAGGCGGACGGAGTAATCCCGTGAGGAAGCCACAGTGTCTGAGATAAAGTGTGGGAAAGAACCGAGATGATGTGCATACTGGAAGAGGAAGCCTGTAAGACAAAGGGAGATAAGGCAGTGTGACAGCCACGGACCGTTTAATCTGCATCACATAAGGGGCTAAACTCAAGGTCCAAGTTTTTAAAAATTTCCAGAGACTGTTTTAAAGATGCCTTTGCAGGTTCGGCAGGGGGTGAGGCAGTGCTAGTCTAGCTCCCGAGACTGGCAAATTTCACACAATCCCAGAGCATGGGGGATTCAGCCTCCAGCTCTAAGAAGGCCACTGCTTTTCCTTCCTTTTCCCTAAAAGGAAAAGAGCACTGAGGCCTCTAGGGCTGTATGCAGTGTCTCCTCCTCAGGATGTGTCCACTGGCCAGAGATTCCCAGACCCGGCGTCTCAGAATCTTCTAGGCAATCTTCTCCTGCAGAGTCCCAGGGGGAAGCTCACCTACCCTACCGCCAGCCTGTGAGAGGAGAATTAAGGGCTACTGAGACCACGTGATTCTGCCTTGAGAAGTTTACACTCTAACTGAAAACACTGCAGGGAAACACGGCAAGCGGTGAAAGACGGTCCACGCTGGTAAAATCTCTGAGCACCTTTTGAAAGCAGCGCTTTAGAACCCACTCACGTACATTAAACTTTTCATCCTCAAGGCAGACGAGATCTACAGTGAGATTCACCAAGACCCCAAACGCTGATCTTAGAGTCAGATCTGAGCCTGAGTCTCATTTCTGTCACCCACCAGCTGTGCGACGCGAGTAACATAAACTCTCAGAACCCTTTCCTCATTTGCATGATGGCGGCAATAGTACCGACTTCACATCATGTTTCAGGTTCTTAGTGCGGTGCTTGGCACGCAGGAGAGACTCAATAAAAAGAAAACGCTTTCACGCCGTGTGGCACAACACGTCTACAGATCTGTGACAACCGACAAGACAGAGCACGCTTTTTTATAATTTCATGATTTATCAAAGATGTGGGAGCTTGTGTTCCCTTTCTCCACCCACCAAAATGAGGTGAGAAAAATGAGAACAAAGTAAAACCATTTACTGTGAACACTTAGATAATGCAGATAAGGGAGGAAAAAACCCCAAATAATATAAATCAGCAAAAGTCCCACTAATAATCACTTTGAACATTTTGGCTTCTACGGCTCCAGGCTCTCTCCTATGCTCAAGTGTACAGAGTATATTATGCATATACTTACATAAATAAAATTATATACATACAATTTATTCATAACATTCTATGTTAGCATTCGTATTGTTCTGCAGTCTAATATTTTACTTGTTATATTGTAAACCTCTTTTAACATGAATAAATCCATCTCCATCATTAATTGTTTAAGAGCTGCAAGAGTACTGCGCTGAAAGAAGGAACACTAAATGCATATTTGCTGATTTACAGAATCTATCAGTGTCCCACATTTGTGAGAAATGACTACACCTGGGGTGGTAGTGGGTGGTTCTTTTGCTTCTATATTTTCGGTAAGAGTCAGAAAGACAGCTTGTTGTGACCACCTAGAGGGGTGGGATAGGGAGGGCGGGAGGGAGGGAGACGCAAGAGGGAAGAGATATGGGGATATATGTATATATATATATAGCTGATTCATTTTGTTATAACGCAGAAACTAACACGCCATTGTAAAGCAATAAGGATGTTTAAAAAAAAAAAAAAAGGAAGAAAGGCAGCTTGTATAAATGTCAGAAGTCTTGGGGACTTCCCTGGTGGTCCAGTGGGTAAGACTGCGCTCCCAATGCAGAGATCCCTGGTTGGGGAACTAGATCCCGCATGCCACAACTAAGACCCGGCGGTGCAGCTAAAATAAACAAACAAATAAATAAATATTTTTAAAGAAATATCAGAAGTCATAACAAAATAGTGTTTTGGTTTGAGTGCGTGTAGCTGAGAAGAATACCAACTAGTACATACACCACAGAAGAAGAATATCACAAATTACAATATTCAGTGAGTATCCAGTACAACATTTTAAAGACTAGAGCTACTGGTGGATAGAAATGCCTATTTCAAGTCTGACTATGGTGGAGTGCCTTAAGGGTACAGAGAAAAGTAAACTGAATATTGTAAACCCTTGAGTGAACATAAAAATTAGAAGCACGCTATATGAACTTGAAAACTTTAAAAAAATCAGAATTTATCATATTTAGAAGATATCAAGAGTTGGAATGCTCATGTAGTCTCAACATTTCTAATCTAACTTCCTTCTCAAAGAGAACGGTTGGTTTGGGAAAAACATATGTGATACAGCTTAATTGAGTCGTACGACAGACACAGCGTTGTCCTTGATTGAGAAAATTTTGCCATACCTATAACTGTGACTGACTAGCATCATTTCAGGAAAATACTACTTTTGGGGGGAGGCTGGGGAAGTGAATCTATCCCCACGATCGGCAAAATGTTTAGAGCGAATTCTTCCTCCAGTTATGACTGTAACCCTTTAAAGTACTGTCAACACTGCTCCTACAAGCAGGCAGGAGGTGGGGGATTGCCAGGAAGCAGCAGAGAAAGAAAGACAGGACATACTGTGGCAGCAGAGAAATGCCAAATCAGATACCAGTGGAAAATCCTGGAGAGAACAAAAGTGGAGAAACATGGAGCTTGATTTGTGAAACCAGTTGATAACTCCTCCACACGCTATACCTTCCAACAAAAGTTCATGCCTTGTCCAGCTTATGTAATTTTTAAAGAAAGTGACAATTTGTGGTGGGGCTCATGCTCTTAGAAGAGATTTCTACGGTCCTATTTTGACCATGAGAAATAGAATCAACATTGGGAGATAAAAACTCAGACCTTAAATTTTAGCCCTGGATGCAATCAGAGAAAGCATCTCTTCAACAACTTCCACTAGGGACTTCACTGTATCAAGGAATATGGACTGAGCTACTTTTAACAGATCTCTTTTTATGGTACAATTCAGGAGTCTCTGAGATGTTCCTAGATCTAACCATGAACTTCTTATAGGGACAAAATTTTTGCTTTGCTTCACTCTCTTGTGGTCACTGCTTTCTCCATGAGAGAGAACCACATGGTCAGGCTGTGTTGTATGCTATATAACGTCTCTTTTATGCAGGGAAACCTAATGATACACATTCTTAAATTTGCTTTCAAATTTGCTTTTGCATCCCTTGATGATGTACATGGGATGGCCCAGAGCACATTCTGTATAGCAGACCCAGCCATGGAAAATGATGATTTAGATTCTAATGTCCCCATCTGATTGTGTGTCTCTGGTAAATATGACCTAGCCAGGAAAACTGGACTGATACTCTCCATTCCACACTTACAATATATTTTTGGACGACTGACTTTGGAAAATTCTGTCTTGCCATTGTATAATGTCATCCTAAATAAGCACTGGATTCCTTATTATTACCTACTACACTTAGTGGGTAGATAATTATGCCGACAAGTTTTTATCTATTATCTCTAATCCTCACAAAATCTCTGTGAAACAGTCCCATTGTGCAGATAACAAAAACAAGGTTCAAGACAAGTGACCTAGCCAAGGTCATATAACCAGTAGGTGACAAGGCAAGAATTCGAGGCAAGGTTTGTCTGGGTTTCAAGGCCAAAGAGAAAAGAGATGAGCACCATGGCACGGAGCATGTGGATGTCTACATGAAAGTCCCAGTACATAGCATTCTGTCAAACACAAAAGACAGCACCTGCTTTCACTAAATAAGCAGGTATTTCTTTTTCAGGTTATAAAATATACAGGGGCAGCAAGTGAGGATGTTAGAACAAACGTCGCCCACAACACTGAGTGTCAGGTCATGCTTTAGCCATTCAACAGGTGCTGGGCAAGCATTCTTCAGGCAGAGCAGCAGGACCGAAGTGCTGACAGTTGCAGTGACACAAAATGTAGCCTCGGCAAGTCGCTCTAACAATTACTTCGCATCATTCTGATTATGAGCCACAAGCATGCAATCAACAGCACAGAGATGATCTTAAATTATCTCCATCAGCATTTTACTTCAGCTGTCAAAGCGTGGCAGACGGAACATACTCTCATCTGACCTAAACGCAATGTTAATGGCCCAAACACAAAGAACGTGCAGGAACAATAGTGGCACAAGGGCAGTGGCCTTGCTGCATGCCATTGGTTATAATAAATGCCCTTTATTTCGTTCAACTTTTCCATTTACGACCTCAGAGTAAATAAATATTGATGTGTTTCTCATCTGATACATTTGTCCACAGTCTAACTCAACAGAAAGACTTAAGTAGGCTTACACATTCTCCAGACTCTATATTGCATGTTGTACACATCTCTACGATCCAATTCCATTGGAAATTTTTGTGGGTATGCATCTCCTCCACTCAGTTGTGGCCCAGCTCTGAGAGCAGGGAATTTATGTCATTTATTTCTGTATTCCCAACATCTAGCCCTGGCATATATAGTAGACAATCAAAATATGCAGAAATTAATGAATTCTCCTCGGACCATAAATAAGAAGGCACGCTTACTGAGTGACCCCCAAGTTGTTCTAAGGGCAATATCTGAATTCCAAAACTTGTCTACAAATTGAAAAGATGATTATAAATAGATACCATGAAACTCAGTAGATCTGTTCATAGGGAGTAAAAACATACAAATACAAAAATAAGGAAATACTGCCCTCATATCAACTGAAGAAAATCATTTGCAAAGGGATTCTCACCAGACTACGTTCAACATTAAGGCCTGTAACTTAAGGAGGAGAGAGTATTTTGGGAGTGGTTTCCAAGGGGAGTAATTAAAATCACTATAGGTTAGAGAACCAGATCTGGAAGAGAAATACTGATTATTAGGTTACAGGGGAAAAAAGAAGTCAGCTTTCCTTCTCAAAAAGTAAAGGAAAATGGCTACAAAGTTTTCAACAGATCGGCACTATTACAAACCAACGCCTATCACTTCACGAACGGTCGGGGCAGTAAGACTCTATGAAATGGGATAAGGACTCTATTTTGCCTTTAGATAAATATTATATCTACAGCAAAATGTGACACTTCACAAGATTCATCCATTATTGAGATCCTATTTGGATTGTACAAAATGGTTACCCTGCCACTCTGTGTGAGAAAGTGACACAGGTAGATGCAGATGTCACTTCAGGTAGATGTCACTCCTGGCTTTATGATTTCCTGGGCGTCTGTGTTCGTGGGTGAGTATGAGTGTATGTGTGTGTGCAGGTCTAGAATTTCCAATGATCTCAAAGGGTTTTATATATAATCGTTCAAATTTAACATTCTTGAATTGCCAAAACACACTGTATAAACCCCTCAAAGTCAGTACCCATACACCTTCACCATTCTTCTAGCAATCAGCCTAAGTTCACTGCATGAACGGCCAAAAGGTTCAAGAGAAGGCATAACAAAATCAGCAAACCAACAGCACCTCTAAATTCCAAAACTGGCCATCCCTGCCTTAGCAAGGCTGCACCTCTGGCTTGGAGGGAGGGGTAGAAGACGCATGATGCTATTTTTAGGGTGAAAGCAGCAAGTTTTCTGTGTTCTACACTTCAGGGCCATGTGCCAGCAGTCTAACTCTTCTCACTGCAGCTAAAGATCGGAGCTACTTCGCCAAGGTTCAGTATAAATAGGGACTATCACAGGGGAAAGGCAAGTGTCAGACACTATGACTTTAAAAAGTGCTGCCTGTGTTAGAAACATCTCAGTCACGTCCGGCAAGCAGCCCTGGTGATGCGGGATGCGAAAGTTACTGCCCCAATCAAAAACAAAGGCTTAATTAAAGAACACAGTTCTGGACACAAAGTTGGAGTTCAGTAAATTCTCAAAAGCCATACTATCTTATAGCTACGTGAGTTTTACAGCTCTCAAACTGCTCCACTATAGAGTGAACGGTCAGCCATCAACATCACTATGCTATGTTTTAAAAATGGTACCTCTTTAAAAAAAAAAAAAAAAAAAAAGGAATCCCAGTTGGTTTAAAAAAATTTTAAAAAATGGTACCTCTTAAATGTCCAGAATAGTCAAGGTCTAGCAAACTTTTCTGGTAAAGGGCCAGACAGCAAACGCTTTAGCCTTTGAGGGTCTGACAATCTGTCAAGACCACTCAGCTCTGCCACTGTACCACAAAAGCAGCCATAGACAATACTATACATATGGGCATGGCTGTGTGCCAATAAAACTTTATTTATAAAAACAGATGGAGGTGGGATATGGCCCATGGGCCAGAGTTTGTCAATCCCTGGTCTAGAATATCGTTACACTGGGAACATAAAAGACAGCGTCTCTGTTTCCTCCTTTTCCCCAAAAGAGATTTTATTTTTACTTATTAAAAATTGTCAGATGACAATATCACACGCTATCCAAAAACAGTGACTGGTTCATTTCTGCAGTATTCACCATTGAACTTCCTTCACAATAAGCAGGAAGGGCAAATCTTTCAATGTCAGATGGAGTTTTTCAGAGTGGCAAGTCCCTGCGCATTTATCTCTGCATGACACACTCGCAAAGGGAATAGGCTGCCCCAGAGAACCCTGCATAAGTGCTCAGTAGTCTCCTGAAGCAGCGCCCTATCTAGGCAAGCAGGGAGACACCTGTGCGAGGGCAAGAAACAAACCACCTGATTAAAAACAGGCAAAGGACCTGAACTGACGTTTCCCCAAAGGAGATACACAAATGGCCGACAAACATATGAAACAATGCTTAGTATCACTAATCATGAAGAAAAGGCAAATCAAAACCATAATGAGATACCACTTCACACCTCTTAGGATGGCTCTTATTAAAACAAACAAAACCAGAAAACAACACTCACTGGCCAAGATGTGGAGAAACTGCAACACTTGTGCATTACTGGTGGGAACATAAAATAATGCAGATACAGCTACTGTGGAAAACAGTATGACGGTCCCTTAAAAAATTAAATATAGAATTACCCTATGATCCAGCAATCCCATTTCTGGGTACATACCCAACAGAACTGAAAGCAAGAACTTGAACATACATGTATACATCCATGTTCACAACAACCTTCTTCACAAAACCCAAAAAGTGGAGGCACTCCATCGTGGATGAACAAAACGTGGTCTGTACACACAATGGAATATTATGGGGCCTTAAAAAAGAAGGAAATCCTGACGCATGCTACAAATGGATGAACCTTGAGGACATTATGCTACATGAAATACACCAGTCACAAAGGGACATATACTGTATGATTCCACTTATATGAGGTACCTAGAGTCATCAAATTCATAGACAGAAAGTAGAACGGCTGCTGGGGCTCAGGGGAGGGGTAACGTGGGGAGTTCGTGCTTAATGGGTTCAGAGCTTGAGTCTGGGAAGATGGAAAGCATTCTGCAGATGCATGGTGCAGATGGCTGCACAACAATGTGAATGTACTTACTGTCAGTGAACTGTACACTAAAAAATAATAAATTTTAACTGATGACTAATAAGAATCTGCTGTATAAAAAATAAATTAAATAAAATAATAATAAATTTCATTTTATGTATATTTTACCATGATTTTAGAAAAAGAAGAGCCTCGTCGTGATCACTCGGCCCTTTAAGGGAGATTTTCAGGTGATCTCTTTGGACCAGATTATCCCAAGGAGGTCCAAGTCAGCCATGATGAGAGGGCTCGTTTACAGGAGGCAGCTGAGGAATTTCAACCAGGCTTGAAAATTACAATTTGACAGCCTCCACATCTAGGGATCATTTGGACCAGAAGAGAATATGAGCGCTCCTATTGAAACAGAGCAGGACCCAATGGTCCTTCCCTCCCCCATGGCCTCCACCTGCCTTTTGTCTGTTGAAAAATTTTAGCCAAAGAATAAGTTTAATCAGAGAAGTGAGAAAATGCAGAAGCAAAGGCAAACAGTCAAATAGGACCAAATAATAATAGTTTAGTCGTTAAGCATAGTCAAGGACCTTTAGTTCCTCCTCAAGGGCTACAGATAATATTCTGAACCATATCCTTTGAGCTGTCTTGTAGATACTGAAACCCCACCAGGTGGAAGAAGTTTAACTACATGATGACCAGCCTGTAGCCATGACAGAAGCTGCCACCATTCCGAGAACTGGTCTCAAGGAAATGGAACAGACCAACCCTGGAACTGAAGCTTAACTGTACTTAAAACAATCATGATGATGCTGATAAGACCACCCCGTGACCAATCAGAAGATGACGGGCAGAGCTGCCTGTGCTGTTTCTGCATGCAGCCCCCTCCTTCTGCTTACACACCCCTGAAACTCCCCTTTAACAGCTCTTGCCCACTGACTGTCAAGGGCAGGGTCGACAGTTGGCCTTTGGACACGAATCCACCCCCGCCCCCCAGGTTGCTGGCCTCCAAGATAAAGCAAACTTTCCTTTCCACCAACCTTGACTCTTTATTGGCTTCTGAGTGGCTGCAAACAGCCTGACCCCACTTTCGGTAACACTGACTCAGAGTGAACTCGGCACCTAAGATCTGTTCTATGGCCAGAATACCTGCACTATTCTCTCCTGAATGCTACAAGCTCAGAGATTCAATATGACCGTGAATCCGGAGTATAGTCAATGACGGGTAAGAATAAAAGGAAAGTTTACCTACTCGATGGAGGGACATAGGAAAGAGCAAAGAAAGGTAAAAGAAATCCCTGTAAGTAAGGCAAAGCCACTGTCTTTATTCTTTTTTTTTTGCGGTACGCGGGCCTCTCACTGCAGTGGCCTCTCCCGCTGCAGAGCACAGACTCTGACGCGCAGGCTCAACGGTCATGGCTCACGGGCCCAGCCGCTCCACGGCATGCGGGATCTTCCCGGACCGGGGCAGGAACCCGCGTCCCCTGCATCGGCAGGCGGACTCCCAACCACTGCGCCACCAGGGAAGCCCACCACTCTGTCTTTTTTAGGATGACGGTGAAAACCTACAATCTCCAGCTATGATAAGAGAAGTTGGCCTCCCTAACCCCACTCTCCTTGGTCACAGGTGTCTGACCACTTTTAATTGACTCTCTTGAAACATAAGCTTCTCTGAGTCTAATTCTGCACAATGCTCAATACCATAGACCATGCACAAGAGGTGACCTCATGAAAACTGTCTGTATGTGCATAGCACTCTTCCAGGGATTACTCAGGTATCCTTACATCCTTGCAGAAGTCAAGCTAACAGAGGACTGCATTACCTACTACAAGCAGGTTTCTCAACTGAAGGAAGATGATACCACTTCTTCCCATATTCTTGATAAGAAAGAGGAAGATTCTTTCAAGTCGACCCAACCGTAAGGAAGGAGGAAAGTCCTACAGCCACGTTGCTTATATACGACATTGACGACCACCCTCAGGTGATGACGGATCTTCTCCTACCCTAAACAAGGGGGAAGGCTAGGTCATTTTCTAACTCAGTTATCCAGAATGGCCATTAGAGGGTTCCAAATATCCCAACTAACTACAACATTTTCTGACTATCAGAGCTTCAGCCAACATGATGTAAAATGCAATTTTCGTTCAAGGGCACACATCTCTATTGTAACCTTTTTTTTTTTTTTGACAGTTCCTGTCAGAGAATTCAAAGCACTGAAGGGAAATGTGTACATGGGGGAGAAAAAACTGCTGGAGGAAAATAATAAATTCGGCGCAAGGGTATATACCAGATTTTTAGATAGCTAAAGCCACTGGTAAACAGGGAAATGTTTAATAACCAGCTGGAGGGAAGAGAGGAGCCCTGGTTTGTAGCGTCTGCAGATTTCTGTAAACGCTCCCACCATGACCGACTTCAGGCTAGCAACATGATGCCAGCCTGTTCTCAATATTCCTCGTGAGAATCGGTGCAAGCTGGCTCCAACACATCCTTGGCTGAAGCCCACTTCCTTCATCCCACCAAGATCAACAAACCCTGTTTCATATCTGAAACAAACCCAAAGCTAAAGTCCTTCCTTAATTCCAGGCCTCTTCTCAGGCCCTAAAAGACATCGGTTCACACGTCCACATCTTTCCTTCCAGGCTCCCCATCCGAATGAACCTAGCTCAAGCCCAACTGTGTATAAGAAGCCTCAAATGCTCTTCGATCGCACTAGCTTTTTAATTTTCTGTGGCACTTTTATAATACTGTCCCCTCTTGGATTCTAGAGGGTTGGGTTCCATGAGGGCAGAGATGGGTCTCACAGCGCTTAGCCCAGCATAGAGTCTGACCTGGATTGAGCTGAATGAAACCTACTGACTTGACCAGCTGGGCTGACACTGTCCAGTGGGCCCCAGTGAGCGAGGCTCACCAGCTAGGACCCGATGAGCAACGGAGGAGGACCTATTGGCACAAGGGTGCTCACTACTCTACACACCTAACTTCCACAGCAGGGAGGGACACTAATATTTGTTGAGCAGGAAATTTCTGCAAGCCCCAGTGCCCAGATCTTAGTTTCTAACACCGTTTCCCAGTAAATGGAACGAGGGCTCTTTGGAGAAATGGCAGATTGTAGAACTGGGGCAGGGAATATTCAAGATGTGTGTGAAGGGGATGCGAAGGAAGGAAGGAGGGAAGCAAAGAGGGAGGGAGGGAGGAAGGAAGGAAGGAAGAGGAAGGAAGAGAGGAAGGAAGGAAGGAAGGAAGGGAGGAAGGGAGGAAGGAAGAGAGGAAGGAAGGAAGGAAGGGAAGAAGGAAAAAAACAAAGCAAAACAAAAAAACCCAAAACACAATGATGGGGGCATATCAAAGGAAAACAGACCTACCAATGGCCAATAATGGAACAATTTAAGAAACAAGATAAATAACATGGTATAAGATTATAATCTGAAGTATAAAATAAACACTCATGAGTTTATACTGATATAAAGAAATGACTGAGTAAATAAGTAAATGGGGGAGACTAGACAAATCTGCTGTGCAGAAGAACTTGGAATAATTCATGTGTCAATAGATATACACCCTCAAGGAGGTGGAAGGCAGCTCCCCGCCCCTAGGTGTGGTTCCTTCCAAAGAGTGTAGTATGAAAGGTGTGGGGAGGGGGCTGTGTGGGTGAAAAGAGTAACTCTGAAGTGCAGAAACAGGACAAACATCACCTCAGCCAGGTGATCAAGGTCAACATCGACAGTGGTAAGTCACGTTGACAGCACGTGCCCCTGATATACATGACGTGATGAAAATGGCAACTTACCAATTTTGAGGAGTACTGATCATTTTGTTGAATGTCCTTCAGCTAGGGTTTTTCTAATCATAACAAAAACATAGGAAAAACCCCAAGTGAGGGACATTCCGCAAAAATGATCAGCACTCCTCAGAATTGTCAAGGTCATGTCAAGTCCGAAAAATTGTCACAGTTTAGAGGATCCTCAGGAGAGATGACAAATAAACGTATCATGGTGTTCTGGATGGGATCCTGAAACAGAAAAAGGACATCAGGTAAAAACTAATTAAATCTGGGCTTCCCTGGTGGCGCAGTGGTTGAGAGTCCGCCTGCCGATGCAGAGGACACAGGTTCGTGCCCCGGTCTGAGAGGATCCCACATGCCGCGGAGCGGCTGGGCCCATGAGCCATGGCCGCTGAGCCTGCGCGTCCGGAGCCTGTGCTCCGCAACGGGAGAGGCCACAACTGTGACAGGCCCGCATACCGCAAAAAATTTAAAAAAAAAAAAACAACTAAGGAAATCTGAATAAACGATGGACTTTAGTTAACCATGATTTTAAAAATTTCTGCCAGGTACTCTGTTAGGTGATTTACATATATCATTTTGCTTAATCCCCAAAATGCTGATCAATGCTTTCATTCCCATTTTACAGACGAAGACAATGAGGAGAAAAGAAAAGATATAACTATTTTGCCCAAGATAACAGAGCTAGCAATTGGTGGAATTCCAGTTGAAACTCATGTTGAATTGTTCTAAGAGCTTTAGAAGTTTTAACTCATTAATCCTCACAACAGCACAATAAAGCGAGTAGGACTATTATTATTCCCCTTCCTGGTGAGGAAACTGAAGCTCAGAGACGCAAGGTGAACTGTTCAGGGTTGCACCGCTGAGGTTGGTCATCATAAAAAGGTTTCTCAGAAATTGCTTATCTGACCCAAATACAAATGTATCTGATTATTTTGGAGCATCTCATTAAAAGAAGTTAGTTTCATGATTTCTCCTTTTAACCTCTTTCACAGAAAATCCCACCCCTTCCCCCATCCGCAGTGCAAGACGGCACTTTTGCCAACGTGCTGCAATTAGGCTATTAAGTAACAGACATGAGGCCAGTGTTTATTAATTAGCAAAAAGCCATATAGGATATGAGCTCTAGACTGCAGAGTTTTATATTCCACACGGACCCTCCAAACCGTGTTTGTGGCTTGGATGGATTTCAACACTTGTCCTTATCACAGATCAAAAACACATCCTTATTGCGCTGGTCAATAAACATCTTTTAAATAGTGCATTCATAATAAACATATCTATTTCTTTGATAATTTCCATGAACTTGGTTATTTACTCACTCGGCCTTCAATTCTTACTTGATCTTAGCTACTTTAGGACTTTTTTGTTTGTTTCACATGAAGTTTTTCTTGAGAGATAGGAGTTAATTAAATGATTTAGGGAAAATGTGCCTCTTCTGACTCCCATACCAGATTGTTATTATCTTTTATGAAAGTTAAAATCTATTCCAGATCATTTTAAGTGTGCACCGTCCTGAGTTTAGATGCTTGACAAATTCATTAGCGCCGGCAAATGTTAAAGCTGCCTAGAACATTCCCTGCTCTCCTGCTCTGCAAACCGATGGCCTCGTCAACTGCTACAGGAAAAAAGTGTTTCTATTCTGCCAAGTGATGCCACCAAGGGCAAAAGCCAGCTCTCTGCTTACCCTCAGGAAAGGGCTCTTGTGCACGAGTGTGTGTACGTTAGCAATGACTTCCTAATCAGAATACAATCACGGTACAGGCAAAAAAAATAGCCGTTTGGTATAGGAAGGGAAAGGTCTTACTTCCCAGGAGTGATGCAGAGACTCACCACATTCTCCCAATCTGATTACAGTGAGTTTAAAGGCAACTTGCCAGATTAGGGCATTTGATGAAATGTTTTGAAAGAATTAAGCTCCTTCTACCTGCACAAGAAATATACCTCCTTGGGACAGGAATTCCCTTCTCTGTGCTCCTGATACCCTGACAGTGAGAGGCTGTAAGTGGTCAGGGCACCAACTCTGGAGCCTATGCCTGGGTTTGAATGACCTTGGACAAGTTATTTAACCTCATTGTTGTCAGAGGCTGGATTTGCATAATAATGGTTGTAAGGCTTACAGGATTAATACATTAAAACGCACTAAGAACAGTATCGGCACATAATAAGTACTATACAAGCATCTGTATAAACATACACAACAAAACAGCTAATTGCTACCCAATGATTCCAAAACAAGTATTATAACCTACCCTCTCCCTGCCCCCCCTCCCCCACTGCCCTTCACCTGCCTACATGCTCAAAGTCTGTTCATTTAAGACCTGCACCTATTCCAATGTCATAAGGCCTGGTCTGCAACCACAGGGATGCTGGCAGACAGAAACTCTTATTTGCCACGCTAAAGTGTTTATCCAGATTAAATGTATAGCTAAAACTATAGAGTTTACCTCTCCTTTTTTTTTAATTTTTTTTTAACAGCTTACAGTCTTATTCTTTTTTTTTTTAATTAAGTAATTTATTTTTGGCTGTGTTGGGTCTTCGTTTCTGTACGAGGGCTTTCTCTAGTTGCGGCAAGCGGGGGCCACTCTTCATCGCGGTGCACGGGTCTCTCACTGTCACGGCCTCTCTTGTTGCGGAGCACAGGCTCCAGAGGCGCAGACTCAGTAGTTGTGGCCCCAGGGCCTAGCTGCTCCGCGGCATGTGGGATCTTCCCAGACCAGGGCTCGAACCCGTGTCCCCTGCATTGGCACGCAGATTCTCAACCACTGCGCCACCAGGGAAGCCCTACTTCTCCTTTTTTAAACAAGGGTTTTTTGCATGCATATTTTATCATCATGCTTACTTCCTCTCTTTTCCTGTATTAAAAAATCTTTTCATCTTCTGCTCTGTCCCACCCCACGATGAATTTTTAAAAAAGGAAAGAAAAAGCACACTAGCCAGCTAGCTCAGAACTAAGTATCTTGCTCTGAACCTCACACGGACAGTATTATACACTGTCATGGCAGTTTAACAGAGAAATGAAGTCTAATGAGAAGAGATAAGAGAGAAGCAGAGATAAAAGAATTCTTGAAAAATCAGCCCCAACAGTCCCACGAAGGCCTGGGTGGCCTGAGAGCTTATTAATATGGACTGCCTCTCAGCAAGGGGCATGTAATTCGCTTGCAGTAGTTTCCTTAAAACTATGTCACCCTCACACCGATTTACCTTTAAACAAGGACATTCTGTAACCAGGGATCCACCTATGTGGCTTAGTCATCCGACGGGCCTCAAGGTCACCGACTTGAGTAACACGATGAGAATGACCTCATTCACCCACTATAGAACCGTTATATCACCGATCAATACAGGAGGCCTCTGCACATTGTCAACAAAGCCTTCTCCAGGGAGCGCCCTGCATACGCATCAGAAACAAATTACACCCTTAAAGGCAGATGACACACGGAACACAGAAAGCTCCTTTCTGTAAGGCAAAGCCTTTGTTCGGTGCGAGAGGAGCACCAATCCAACCTCAAAAAAAGGGAGAAAGAAGAGAATCTTTGACATGACGTTTCTCTTGCCTTTCCGCTCGAACACAGGATGCATCTTCTGGGGGCTCATGAGGCAGGAGGGAAGATAAGAATGGAAGTACGATTACAAGGGACTGTGATGCTGAGGACCAAGAAACAGCACACCTGGCACATCCATTAACAACGTGCCTTACAGCACCAACTTCACAAGGCATGGTGAAATAATCAGTAACAGTAACAATAATAAATGTGGGAGACTGCTCACCATGTATTAGTCATTGTTCTAGTTAGTTTACAAATATTAGCTCTAAATTTAGCTCGCTCACAACCCAATGCCATAGGGTCTATTATCATCCCCATTGTACAGATGGGAACACTGAGGCACAAGGAAGTTAAATAAGGGGCCTGAAGTCACACTGGTATGTGGTTGGAGTTGGGATTCAAACCCAAGCAGTTAGGCTCTGGAGTCACTATATTAAACTGTCTAGTTAACACCATCACCACCAGCACCAGCACCAAGAAGTTATCTTTGCGCTTCTTCTGCACGTGCTTTGTCTCTCTTCTTGGAATAACCGTCCCAAACATTTACTTATGAATTTCTCTCCCAGCAGAGCCTTCCACAGGGCAGATGTTCAATGCATGTTTGTGGAATGAAGGGACAAATCACTGATTCTAATTAATCCTTCATTCATTCTGTGAGACAGACGGAGAACTTACGATTAATCTTGTTTTCAGATAAGGAAAGTGAGGCTCAGGGAAATCAAGCGACTTGTCCAAGGTCAGATTGCCTAGAATATGCACTCTTCCACAATTTACCAGTGGTTTTTAAATTTTAAAAACCATGGGACTTTTTTTTTTCTGATAAAGTATTTTTTTATTTATTAATTTATTTATTTTATTTTTGCTGTGTTGGGTTTTCGTTTCTGTGTGAGGGCTTTCTACAGTTGCAGCGAGCGGGGGCCACTCTTCATCATGGTGAGTAGGCCTCTCACTGTCACGGCCTCTCCTGTTCCAGAGCACAGGCTCCAGACGCGCAGGCTCAGTAGTTGTGGCTCACGGGCTTAGTTGCTCCGCGGCATGTGGGATCCTCCCAGACCAGGGCTCGAACCCGTGTTCCCTGAATTGGCAGGCGGATTCCTAACCACTGTGCCACCACGGAAGCCCCCACGGGACATTTTTAAGAAAACAAGATCTATATAACCTCGAAATATAACAGAGATAAAGGAGAGAGATCAAGTGCAGCGCACGGGCCTGGTCTCTCCAGAGCCTGCAGGGCTTTGCAGAACGCACTTGGAGAAGCAGTACAGCATCGTGCAGTGCTGCCAGGACATCCGACCCAGAACAAAGCACGGGAGAAGAGGGGACTCTGCCCAAAGCCCCCTAAACTCCTAGAGAGCGCGACCCGCCTCTTCCCTCAAGTTCCACAGATCTACTGACTCATGGAAGGAGGCCCAGGATGGCATTCCTTCTCCTTCCTAAGCATCAGAGTTCGCCTCCTTTCCCCCTCAACAGGGCGAGGCTCACCCATTCTTCGCCTCTCATGCATCTCTTTCTGTTTCCTTCTTTGGAGCTGTTCTGTATCTGTTCCTGTTGCAGCCCTGGGGGTTTCCCCTACTGGTAACTGGAAAGGGGGCAACCTCTTGTGACCTAGTTTTTCATCACCAACCAGAGCAGGAGAAGGCAAAGCATGTTCAGGGCTTTTTTTTTTTTTTTGGTACGCGGGCCTCTCGCTGTTGTGGCCTCTGCCGTTGTGGAGCACAGGCTCTGGACGCGGAGGCTCAGCGGCCATGGCTCACGGGCCCAGCCACTCCGCGGCATGCGGGATCCTCCCGGACCGGGGCACGAACCCGTGTCCCCTGCATTGGCAGGCGGACTCTCAACCACTGCGCCACCAGGGAAGCCCCATGCTCAGGGCTTTTTTGCAAGCTGCTCCTGAGGACTGAACATCTTCGAGCAGACCTGGAATTCTTCCATGGCATACTTCACAGTGGAGGGAAAGTTGGTCAGGGAGAAGGGAGCAAGTTTTCAAGGAGAGTGCCGCAGGCCGACCTGCATCTTGTCGCATCCTGTCACGCGGAATCTCAGCGGGCAGAATGTCTGAGCTGGAGGGGACCTCGGAAAGCCGTGGGTCCAGGCTCCCACTTAACAAACAGGTAAACTGCCTCTCAGTCATGTAAGCTGACTTGGCCAAAGCTAGACACTGGCGTGGCTCCCACGAGGGACTTCTGACAGTAGGAGGTGACTCGCAGATGGAACCAAAAGGACTTTCTCGCCATGTCAAACAATGAGAGGCAGTAAAACACTCAGGGTCGGACTGAATTCACGTATGCATCTGTGGAAACCATCTCTTAAGATCTTCTGGGAAAACTAAAAACTGCATCACTCAGAATTACTTGAAGCCTCGTCAAGTGCTTTAAGGCCCTATAATGTGAGGTGCAACATGGAAACACATTAAAAAAAAAAAAAACCTTTTCCCACGGCCTCCATCGCTGTGGAATATCTAGTGGGTGAATGGGGGAGATGGGAGAACCCAGGCTTCTGATGGGCTCCCTGTTTCTGCTCGAATGTGTGACACGGCCACGCCATCACTAGCATACCCTATTTGCATTCGTTCCAGGTGAGATTTCATCACTGCCTCCTGTTTATTCATTCCTTGATATAAATCTAAACTGCTCCCTTCAAATAGCAGAGAGCACTCTGCCTCATTAAGCGGAAAGAAAAGATCATAGCAAGGGAAGCGCCGCACCTTCATCTTTTCCCACCCCTACACCTGCCCTGCCCCTCACGGAACTCTTGGCTGTTCATGGCAGGGCTCTCGATGGGAAGGAAACGTGGTAGCCCTCCACAGTCCCAAATACCTTGGGAGCCTCTGTTAAGTCCTACTCTAGGTGAGCCCCGGCGCCTTCACAGCAGCCAAACACAGTAACTCACAAGGAGGAAAAAGCCTACAATTTTTGTTTTTTTAAAGGCTACAGTCATGTGTCAGAACCTGGAAGAGGTCGCTGGGAAACAAAAAACGAATTCTTTACAGAAAGAGAGGCATTAAAATACGGCATGTCCACACGTGATCTTTGGGGAATGACATTCAAACACATGGGACACACCAAGCACGCGGGGCCACAGCAGTTTCTGCTCGTTCCTTCCCACTGTGGCCACCCCTCGTTCTGTTGGGGAAGCAGCATGTCACCCAAGCACCGCTTTTCCTGATGAAAAGTGATTTACGGTGCCTTTTCCTGTGAAAGGAAAATTGATCCCATCATCTAGAAGTTTATATGTAAAAGTGCTGTTTCTAATTCTTCGCACTTTGGGATCAGATACATTTTTTTTCCCTCCTCTGTGTGTATTTTTAAAATAGTAAAAATCTTCCTAAATGACAATCTTTTATCAGCTTGCACCTATGCTAAAGGAAGGTTCCGTGAGACTCTAAAGGAAAGCGTGCTGAAAGAAAAAGAATCTTCAATTACCTATAAAGTCAACTCTCCAATGTCCCTCCAACCAGGGCACATGTCACAAATTTTATCCAGTCATTCTGTTTTCCTATGTCCTAACCACTACAATTTCAGCTATTTTCTAAAGAAAGAGTTCAAGTATGGTCAGAGCTCAGAGGAATTGAGCTGTTTTCAAGCATTACTACTTGAGTGCTTTTAGAGCTTCATGTTTGAGTTAAAGATGAACTCTTAAAAATCAACTCTAACTTCTGGGCTTGGGGCTAGAAGCCAATGACATCCCCTAGGGTCACCGAAGATGCTGCTTGCTGGTCAGACTCATCCTGCTGGTGCTTTAACATCTTAGGCCAAAAGTAACAGAGACGCTCACTCCTGAACCTGACTCAGTTATGGGATGTGAAAACACCACAAAATTTAATGTCTTTACCAATAATTCCTTTCCACTATGCGTTTGAAACAAGATGCTCAGAGAAACATTAGGGCACTGGACCTTGAGTTAGATCACTCCAGTCCTGGGTCTGCCATCAACCTGACAATGGAAAGTCACAGAATTTCTCTGGGTCTCAGCTTCTCAATCAGTAAAACAACGGGGTTAACGGACTTCTAAAATCCGTCACAGACTCCCAGCCTCTGCTTCCATGCTCGTCCGCTTTCCCTTTGCCAGCAGGGACTGAGCGTGTTAGGAAGGTTGTGCCTTTGGCCCCGGAGGAATGTGACAACGGCCTTCCTTGCGTTGTTCCCACAGTAACCAGAGCCAGCTGTCCGGGCCGGCCGGCCAAGTTAGGGCGCAAGATCGCACACAACTAGGAACTCCACTGGGAGGACTGGGTCTCCAGATTCCCCACCTTCTTCAGGGCCCTTGTCAGCAGGTCGGCACAATCCTGGAAACATAAGAACGGGTCTGTGATCTTTACTAAATAACATCTGAGGGTTTAAAATCTGGACTGTAGCCACCACCATTTGGGACTTACCCTAATCACAGTCAGAGGATTCAGGTATATCTTTACCTTCCGGGGTCTATGCACCTCTCTCTGGGGTGCTATGGGGTCGGTGTCATCTAGAATTAGTAAGTATTTTCCAAGCATGTTGGCACGTTCTGACACTAAGGCAAAGATCCTGGGATTCAAGCGAGAGTGAAAATCTCAGATGACATTCGCATCTGAAAATCTTGGGGTGAGCCAAGATCTGTAAACACGCTTCTGAGCAGGACCCACCATGAAGGGTTTCCTTGTTGCCTGCAGCCTGCATCTGAGCTACTATTAAGGGAGGATCATTGGAAAGCATTACCATTATTTTTAGCTTTTGTAGGAGGGAGGAGTTTTTGAAAGGGCAAAATGGAAAGGAATTTAGGGCAAGGGTGGAGGGAGGAGAAAAGATTAGGAAAAATAAAGACTTTCAGGAGAGATAAGCAGCTTCCTCCTCCTTTCTTAATATACTGGCTACAGCATCAAGGATTTGGGGTCCAGATATCTGGAGACAAAGAGGCTGTTGGAAGGAAATCATTTTCCTCTGAGTGTGCCCTCCATGCCCTGGGATTTTTCACTTTCTCAACGTAACAGATGAGGCCACTCATAGAAGCTTTCTTGGGAAAGAGTTTGGTAATTCACGTTGGATTTGAATGCTGTTTTAACTTTCATAGATCCCAAAGAAACACCCTCTTTGGACCTACAGAGATCATGAATGTTCCAGATTAATAGGAGATGAATGAATTCCTCTTAAATGACCTTGTAACTTTAAAAAATAGCAAGGGGGCGTCCAGCAGCTTCTGGGGAGACCATGGTATGGGCCGAGAACATACCATTTTGAGAGTTCTTTTTTCTTCTTCTCCCTCCTCTTTCTCTTCTTCCTCTCCTTCTCCTGCTGCTTCTTCTCCCTCTCTCTCTTTTTTTTCCTTTGCAATAGAGAGTAAAGGATCTCAAAGAAATGCAAAGGCCAAGGCATGTACCCCTCAATTCAGGCTTCCTGGTAAACTGCTGGCACTGCAAGTTCAAATGCCATTGAGCTCATAAGGATCCTTGTAAAACACAAACACTTCATCACAACTTGTTTGCCTGCTAAAATTCTGAAAGCAAGATTGCAGAATATTCAAGTGATCATCCTTGTGGCCCAGAGCTTACACAGGCCCAGAGCTAACAAGGGAACACTAGAATTAGGTTCCCACTTCCAAAATAGGACCTGAAGAAGTTTTTGCTGTAGGAGAAGAGTTGCTGTGTTTTGTTTAATGGAACTAAATTTGTTCTCATTTACATCATGAGCAAGCGGCACTTGGTAGCAAAGAAAGCCCTGAAAATATTCACATTCAGTGAACGCGGCTGTATGTATAATTAGCCGAGATTTATTTTAAAGTACGCTAATCCTTTGTACTCTTTTCTACAATTCACACTGGTGAGGAACAGAGAGCAGATTTGGAATTTATTATGAAAGCACAGGCATCGTATTATCTGTTAAAAAATTAAAAAATGGGGAAGGAGTCAGAAAGTCTTTATTAATATACATATTAGGATCAGACCAAAGGAAAGGGCTTGCTTTCTTTCAGAGGAGTTTGTGTTCAGGAGAAATCAGTGAACTGAACAATAGCGTCGGGTAGGAGAGGAGATAGGAAGAATCAAAGGTACACATTTTAGAAGCATAAAATTTTTTCTGAGGTTGTTTATGGAAAACGTCACAGTACAAAAGACTTTCAATAGAACACCGGATATTCATTACCCAGCATCAAGAATCATCAACTCATGGTCCCTTACATCTTCAAGCAAATCCCAGACAAATCACTTAATCCCTAAATATTTCAGTATGAAGTGTAGAGTTTTTAAGCTCCGTCATTGTCCTGAGGTCCCTGAGAAGCCTAATGCCCCAGCGCCATGCTGTCAGACAGTGACAGAGGCCAGCCGGGAACCCAGGTCTTCTCACTGGAGGCTGAGTGATCTCTCCTCCAGGACCCTCTTGCCCTTACAACACCTACCACCTGTTTTAACTGAACCCTGGCCTGCCATAATGTTAGCACAGAAAACACGCAGTACACTGGTTGGAAATCAGGAAATCCTGAATTTTAATCTCAGCTTTGCTGTTTTTCTGAACCTTAATTGCCCCAACTATTAAGTAGGGATATGAAATTGCCACTAAGAGATACAATTACTTACGACATACTTAGAAAAATCGTGGACTTTCAACTTATAACAGTTATTTTTAATATGTTTTCATGGAGTTTGGGAAAAGATGCTAGAAGCCATGAAACTTTAGAAAACTACTGTGAGGTGAGGTCTCCTATGTGAGTAAGTTGGGACGGGCATACATAATTATTATGTAACTGTACCCTCAGCGCCTTTCCATGACAAGTTTATTTATTTTTCACATATAAATTTGGACCAACGATTTCAACACAGTGGAAGTTTCTAGGGAAAACAAATGTTTCATATAATATGAATCAACATTTCCCAGCGAGGAAAGAGGCAGTCCTTCCCCTACCCCACTCCAGCCCCAGGAGAGGAGGGGAGGGAAGGTCCAGCATCTTTTCGAGAAGGAACAGGCAAGCCCATGGAAAGTGAAAAGAGAAAAGAAACATTCCCTTTCTTTGTCATGGGTTTTGCCAAAACTCTAACCGAAGCAGACTTACAATAGAACACAAAATATTCCCAAGAAAGTGCCCAATGCTGGAAACATCATAACAGAATGCAGGGTTTTGGGTAAGTGACTGAAATATACAACTCGACTGCACCCTTTTCCCTTCTCAAACACACATAAAGGTACTATATTTGAGGAGATAATGGGAGTGAGGTAATTGTAACTTTTAGGAAACCCCATTCTAAGTCAACTCCAAACCTTGAGATCAGACTTTAAATGCACTTGCTGTCAAAAGCCAAGCCACAGGAAATCGTGTCATTTTGAATATAGGCTGGCAACAAACGCATACTGTGTGCAGCCTCACCGTAACATCCAAACTGTGGACCGAGTGTCACGCAGAAGCAGTTGGGTCTGGGGAAACGGCCCACCCGCCTGTGTTAGTTTCCTGGGGCTGCCATAACGAAGTACCACAGACTGGGGCCCTTAAACAACAGAAATTTATGCTCTCACATTCTGAAGGCTAGAAGTCCAAGATCAGGCAGGGTGGGTTCCTTCTGAGGGCTGTGCGGGAACGATCTCTCCCGTGCCTCTCTCTATTCTAGCTTCTCGTGGTTTACAAGCCATCCTTGGCGTTCACTGGCTTGTGACAGACTAACTCGTCTTAATATGGCATTCTCCCAGCATCTCTGTCTTGGTGTCCAAATTTCCTCTTTTTATAAGGACACCGGTCATATTGGATTGGAGCCCATCACAATGACCTCATCTTAAATTGGTCATCTGCAAAGACCCTACTTCCAAATAAGGCCACACTCACAGATACTGTGGGTGAGGACTTCAGTATCTTTTTGGAGGGACACAGTTCAACATATAACCCCACTTCATCCCCACCCAACTTAAGAGAGGTAACTGGGGAAGCTGAGCCACCTCCCATGGAGGTTCCTGTTGTGCTACGGAATATGCCACCAGTGCCCTATGAGGCCCACCACCGCTGAGAAGAAACACTCAGGAATATGCATGCAATGCCCATGGACACACCCTAGCAAACCATCGCTTGGCTTTAACATGCTATCTTGGTTCCTTTCCACTGCCTTCCCTCCTGCGCCCATTCTCAGCTTTGGCCACGTGGCTCCCATGCCATCTGCGTATGAACTTGACCCCTTTCAACTTCAGGATAGGAGAGAAGTCCATCAGAGGCTTCTGCCAACTTTGCATCCTCTTCTACGTATTCAGCGTGCTTCTGTTCCTCCTCCTTTTATCCCTTGCACATTCGGGGCAAGCCAACAGGTATCTCCGAAAAAGGAATCAGGACGTATTTTTGACCTCTTTCTATAGCCAGCACAACTACTAGGCCACCAGACAAACCATGAAGGTTATTGCTGAATATGCTCTTTGGCAGTTTTAAAAGTGTTTTTCAAGCATGATAGTTGCAGAACATAATTATTCAACAACTCTAATAGACAGCAACAGCATCATTAGTCCCAATTTACAGAGGAGGAAAGTGAAGCTCAAAAAGGTTAAGAAATTCAGTAATGGACCCACCGCTCGTAAATCAGAACCAAAATATGGATTCATCTCTTCTGATGTCAGGTTCTGCAATGTTATATGATACATAATATGACACAGTCTATATTAAATTATCAAGAAGGACTAAAAGTTTTCTTTTTTTTTGACTCTAAGCGGTATGGCAGCAAGAATAAAGCCTTCTGTATACTCCACGTTTTAAAACGTTTTCCAAAATGTTTCAATGTTAGGTTTTTGTATCCTTATAAAAATGAGGTGTGTTATTCTTAGGCCCATTTTACAGATGATAAATGAAGGTAGAGGTTATGTAATTTGCCTAAATGAACCAATGAGCTGACCATGGAGCTGGAGTAAGAATCTCTGCATTCTAACCCCAAAATTGGCATGACTTTACAAAGAAGAAAATTCAATACAACTTCCCTGGAAAGGAAACATCTGGAAAGAAAATAATGTAAATGAAGGATAAAAAGCAGAAAATCAGATACATTTCCGTATATATACGTGTGCAGACAGAAGCAGCACACGTATATGTCGTGGATGTCGGGATGGATCCCTGCGCCATGAGAGAGGCCATTCCAGAGGACCACTGATGCCCCTGAGAACGAGTACAAGGCTGTTCTAAGCAGGTCACACGAGACTTGTGACTGGTGAAGGAGGGAAAGTATGTTTTCTAGTTCATCACAGGACCCAGGATTCCTTTTGGTTTCTCACCACCTGCATTCATGACAGAAGGCTTCCAGAAGGAAGGGAATCTGAGCTAATTCTAGAAGAATGAACAGTTTTAGAAAAGAGAGGTAACAGACATACGTGTCCCAATATGGCCAACGGACCACTGCAGTTGGAGGGGCGTGTGTAGAGACGTGGCAGTGGGAGAAGAGACGGGAAAGAAAAGTGGCGGCCACATTATGGAGGATCTCGAGGGTCTTTCTGAGTAATTGAGACGATTCCATAAAATCTGAAGGAGTTTAAGAAGGGTTGGAGCAGGGGAATCACCTCATCCAGAGGCACTGTGTCTACTGACTTTACGTGAATGACTCTCAGACCCACAAGTCTAGCCCTGCCCTCTCTTCCGAGATCCAGATGCTTTTCAGAACACCTGCTGGGCATCTCTACATGGATCCTGCTGGCACTCCCAGCTGGGCATGTTAGGACTCTACGGCTCCTTCCAGACCTAACAGTCTATGATTCTAGTTAAAATTGACATTTTCCCTTGGGGACGCTGAAAATAAACAGAAAACAGAGAAGTCATATTCAACAGGCAGGGGGAAAAGAGCAATGTCCTTCAACTGAAAAAAAAAAAAAATCTGTTCGTCATCTCTCTTTGTGCCCAGGCTCTTAAGTGAGTAATGCATCTGAGCGTGTGTGAGAACGTGCCATGTGCATCCATGGTGAGGGTACCCAGGAGGCAGAACTAAAGCATATTCTCCAAGGACACACGCTCTCAATGACAAGCCAGGATGGCTTTCTTGCCACTCAAAGCTGCTCCCTTGCACCTGGAGAGGCTGGTTCTAGAAACAATTCAAGTACAGAATATGAATCCTGCATTGCTAACTATGTTAAGCACGCCATGCTTCTAGACACAAAACAGCTCATGCTTATCTCTAGCCAACTCCCGCCATTTCTAAGGAGCAAGCAGCCCCTGAATGTCTAGGAGGCTCTGTGGTAGGGAGTTTCCCCCAAAAGATGGGTAAAGCGCCTTCAAGATGTCCCTATACAAGGAGTAAATGTGTTTTCCTGTTAAACTTTCCCTCTGTGGCTGCCAAAGAAACAATATTGTGAAAACCCTCCCTTTAGCAGAGAGCAGAAGTGGCACATTAACGCACACGGTGTGTTTTGAGTAAGGTGCAGTTTATAAGGCTGAGAAATTTCGCTTCTCTTTTCTGGACACAGCTTCCAAAAGCAAAAATTAAGAGTGTAGGCAGGCTGCCACGCCACACTCTGAATTTATAAAATATACACTTTTCACAAGCCTACCTCCACGGGCCCACATCCAACACTCAGCTTGGGCGGGACAGAAACCATCATTATTCACTGTCCAGTCTTGACCAGAGGATCCGGCCAGAACACAGTCTCCTGGGGTGCTGTCACCTTGATGCCTCTGTACCTGCTGGTCCACACCCGAGCTATTCAACTCAGCAGAGCACCCTGATCGTACACTGGATTCTCACTGACAGTAACTTGACCTGGGCCCTTCTGTCTAAGGGTGGGGCTGCTCCGTGTATCCCAGAGGATGTAATACTAAATCACTAAAACCACAGAGAGCAAAATGGCTTCAACGGCAGAAGCTGCTGTGGGCAGCTGCACACATACCCTGACTCGTAGACTCTTCAGAGACAGTATTCAGATTCTACTTTCTTTCAGGCCACTGACCTCTAGGATCTGTGCTTCTTGGTCAGTTGGCAGTGCTGAGACACACAGTAAAGAAAACTATGGGTCTGCTAAGAGACCTGACCCTACAGACCTACATTACAACAGCCAAGTATACAGTCCAAATATGGTACAGCTCAAGGGCTATTTTGATGGATTTATTAAATATCTGTAATAAATCCATAATATAATCCATGATGCTCCCGTTTCTTTTCCTTATAGAGAAAAACTGTCACCCCAAACTCTCTAAGGTCTATCTTACTCCTCTTCCTGTTCAGGAAACTCTGGATCTTCACGACAGTCTTCCCTGGCCTCCCAGGTGGGGGTCAGGTGCCCCTCCTAGATGCTTCCACCACTTCCTGTATTTCCCTCTTGTAATGGACTAGTTCCTTTTTAATCTACTGTACTAAAATAACTATAACCTAGCACCACGGGGTAGGGACCCTTTTAACTTTGGTCCTACTTTAGTATTTCAGTACTTAGCACCCTACTTGGCACTCAGGGGAATCTCAAAGAATGTTAGTTGAATGACTGACTGAAAACACAATCCATGCTCTGAATAACTGCTATTTATTCATCCAGTACACGATCGGTACAATTACCTCTTACTCCATTCAGCACTAACCATGGCCCTCAACAGTTACCCGCGGGCCACCATCACAGTTACTGCTTTCGCCACCTTAATTAGGAGAGTGTCCTTACTCCCAAGTGAGGCACTGAGCTTGCTCTACTTCAAGTCAATCAGGAGCCCAAAGCTGTTAGAGCTTTCTCCTTCTAAAGCGCCTGGAGGCCTGAAAGAATCTTAAAACAGAGAAAGCTTTAAAAAAGCTTAAAACAGGCAAAGCCAAAAGCGCTTGGGGCTGGGAGCACAGAAACCATTTCTGGGGAGGAGGGGGTACCACCGTGAGCGGCAATTTTCATGCGGTTCTAGGCTAGCGCCCTTTAAATAAGAAGACATCTTTTATGAGACAGATGCTTGCACAATAAATTATAAATAGATTAGGGTAAGTTTATGCCACAACACACAGTCATTTAAGATAATTTAATCGAGGGTCAAAAATAATTGGGGGGAAAATGATCGAATCCACAGGAGAATAATCTATGAATGATAAAACGAATCACGGAAAAGACGATCCTGGCAAAAGAACCGCTTTTGTTCAAGTCCATCAGGTAGTTTTTCCTGAAAACCTACTATGTACTCAGCACTGTGCAGGATTTGTAGAGAATGTGGAAGGAATCACTTCCAAGGCCCGGAGCTCATTCCCTCTCGCTGGTCTCTAAACCCACCCCACTGACGCTGCTGCCACGTTTCCAAAATGCAAATGCAATAGGGTCCTTCAGGTTTACATCTACCACCATCGTAACCATAATCCAACATGACAAACAGGACCCTACTCAGTCCCAGGGCTGAAAACCTCTCCTGTCTTTCACTCACAACTCTCCATCCATAACCTGGTACTCAGCCATACTCTCTTACCCACACTTCCTTGGCTTTAAGACTCCTTGACTCCTTCAAGCCTATGCCTTTGAAAATGCTGTCCTTTTCTACCTAGAAGCACTTCCCAAGAACATCTTGCCTGCCTAGTCTGCATAACTCATCCCTCTGAGAAGTCTTTCCTATAAACACCGCTTCATCCCCGGTCCTGATGTGACAGTCTTTTTACGAGTTTCCCCAGAACCCTCTGTATATCAGGGTCGTGGCATTTGACGCATGCAATTCCCCCCTCCTTCCCTCCGCCCTTGCTTCCTCTGGTCCACCTACGAACACTTACTTAGCAACTGCTCTCTACCAGGCCCTGAGCTATGCTAGGTGCTTTGGGTACAACATCTCTTAATAAATCCACACGAGACCCTTGAATTGTAGACATGACTTGCGGATGAGAAACTAAGCTCAGAAAGGTTCAGTAACTCAGTCAAGTTCACACAGCCAGCAAGTGGCAGTCAGGTGCTTCTGCTCCAAGCCCTTGCTCTTTCCTTCTCAACACACCAACTCACAAGAAGGTGAGAAGACTCGCCCAGGATTCCCGCCCAAACCCCCGTGTTTCTTGCAACCTGAAAAATCACACACATGGTTTTGACATGTGACCAGCAGGTGCAAGTTGAAGGTGTGCATGTCCAAAATCAACCGGGTGGGCACACCCAGGCAGTCTGTGCACTTCCCAGGACTTTCTCTTTCCTGCATGTCACAGAGACGGTTTTGTAGTGAATCCCAAACAGCACCCATCAGCTCTCTCTACTTTATGGAGTCGGTCTAAATTTCTTTGGTTTTTAACCACAACTGCACCAATTCTGCATGGCAGATGTTTCCAACAAGCATCAAATCCTCAATTGTTACCATCTAGTTCAGCTAATGTAAGGGACGGCCTGTCCTCGTATTTATTACTACTAGAGTAATGTCATGTTCGGGGTTAGCACATAAAATACCTCTCCAGTTTCTTTGCAAAAGATCAAAACACTTTTTTTTTATGGCAACATCAAAAAGAATCAACATGTAAACATGTTTCAACAGGCATTCTTTCTCCCTTCAGTGATTTCTCAATATTTGGAACACTGTATTAGTCTGTTTTGCTTACAAATGGTAAAATACTTCCCTATTTCTTCTAAGCCTTTTCTGAGACTACTATATTTGCTGACAATTAGTGCTTGGTGCCTTTCTTTGGGTAATAATATTGGGGGGGGGAAAACTACCCTAGAAGTATTTTGGTTTATCACATGCCTTGCTTTGGGAGTGAGGAAAGTGGTATCTATTTTTACCTCTTCTTTCTTTCCATCCATTCTCCCTTCCTTTCTTTCTTTTCCCCTTTAGCCTTTACTTAATCCTCCTGGTGCTACCTCCTTGTATGGCTTCTTAGTCTTTTCACTTGACTGGCAAAGAAAAATAGCATGAGATTCGAGTATGACTGCTGCCTTCTTCCGCTAAGCATGGACTTCCCACTCAAACCCGTCAGTGCTGGTGAGGAAAATCAGTCTACTATCTTATCACGGCAGAAGAACTGGCAGAGCAGGCCTTCCGTCTCTGCAAACCATTCAGTCACATCCAGCATTTCCAAAAGGCTTTCTGCTCAAGATAAAGCCCTGTAAATGCCCAATGAACATAAAACATGCCAAACCCCAAAGACAGCCTCCTTGTACATGGGGAAACTTAAGAAGCGTTCCGTTAAACTGGGGACCCACGCAAGGCTGTCCGCCATCATTGCTATTAAAAGCATTCTGGTGGAAGTAGCCACTTTAATTGAATAAGAGAAAGAAATAAGAGGTCTAAAAATTGGGAAAGAGGCAGTAAGATGATCATTATTTGCATAGGCTGTGACTGCAAATCTGAACGAGTCGGCTAAACAACTGTTATAGACAATTAGAGGATTCTGTAAGGTAACTAACAAAAGTAGTATGCCAAAGTCAACAGCCTTCCTAAGTGATGACCAGTAAGAAGACATCCCATTTTTTACAATAGAGATAAAAATGTAAAATGGCTAGAGATAAACTTGATGAGAAACATGCAAGATCTAGATAAAGAAAATAGTTTCACACTGCTGAAGGACAGAGAACGTATGTCAACTGGAAAGCTCTACCCTGCTTGTCCTTGAAGAAGAAATCACTAATTCTTCCCAAAGTAATCAATAAACTTGACACGATGTCCAAAGACACCATGAGAAAGCTAACTCTGAAGTTCACATGGAAAAATAAACAGGAAGGACTAGCCACAAAAAATGATGCAACGAGAAAGAAGGAACTTTAAAATACTTTAAAGTTCCAGAAATTAAATCAGTATGCACGGGCACACAGGTAGAAAGCAAGGTCAACAGAAAAGGAACAGACCTAAACACATACGGGAATTCAGTGCATGACAAAGGTGGCAGTGCATTTTAGTGGAAGAAAGAAGGACTTTAAATAAGTGGATGGCCCCCTGGAAGAAATAAAGTCAGATCCCTAGTTCACATCCTACACTAAAATTTCAGAGCGACCAAAGATTTAAGTGTTAAAAATGAAAATGTAGAAGTATTAGGATAAAGCTTGAAAACATGACATTAAGTGGAAGAAGCCAGTCACATGGGACTACACATTGTATGATTCCATTTACATGAAATGTCCAGAATGGGCGAATCCAGAGAAAGCAGAATAGTGGTTACCAGGGGCTCTGGGGTAGAGGGAATGCAGAGTGACTGCTTAATGGGTATGGGGTTTCTTTTTGGGATGATGAAAATGTTCTGAAATTAGATTGTGGTGATGGTTGTGCAATTCTGGAACTCTACTAAAACCACTAAATTGTACACATGAAAAGGATGAATTATGGTATGTAAATTACATCTCAATAACATTATGATTTTAAAAGTACTAAGAAAAAATGAGACAATTTTTAAAACATGATGTTTGAGTGGAGAAGGCATAAGTATGTCAAAAAGTTAAAAGCAAAAAAAAAAAAAAAGGTCTGATGAGTAAGACTACAGAATTTTGAAAACAAATCCTGCGAGAAAGAAGCATAAGAAGTCAAAAAAGAAATGGAAAAATTAAAAAATTCAAGACAAAAGGACTAGTTTTTTTGAGCTACTTTGTGCTCCTAAAAATGAATTAGCTGGAAAAGGCCCAAAAACCCAGTAAAAAATGGGCAGTGAAAGTCAATACACATTTCTCAGAAAATAGGAATGGCTCTTAAACATATGAAAAGATGTTCGATCATCACTCTAACAAGCAAAACTCATATTAAAGCTACTAAAAGATAGTAGTTTGCACCTCTTAGATTGGCAAAGATCATGAAGTTTAATAACACTGTCTGTGGAGAAAAGGCACAAGCCCACAGCGCTAGTGGGAGCGCACGTTAGTACAAATGCCAAAACGGAGGGCAATTTGGCAAGGCTCACCAAAATTAAAACTGCACATTCCTTCTGATCCAACAATTCTACTGTAGCAATTTCTCCTCCAGAGAGCCTCACTGATATAGAAAATGTTATTTACAGAAAGTAATTCACTGGAGCATCGTGCATAGTATAAAACGACTGGAAACGAGCGGAAGTCCACCAATGTGGGCCTGAGTAAATTATAGCAAAACCCTACAATGGAATACTATTTAGGTACTAAAAAGAATAAGGCTGTTCCCTATGTTGTGACAAGAAAAGTTTTCAAGGATACATGGTTAGGTGAAAAAAGGTAAAAAACAGAAAAGTGTGTATGGTGTAAACAATGTGTTTTAAAAACCCCGTATTGGGCTTCCCTGGTGGTGCAGTGGTTGAGAGTCCGCCTGCCGATGCAGGGGACACGGGTTTGTGCCGCGGTCCGGGAAGATCCCACATGCTACAGAGCGGCTGGGCCCGTGAGCCATGGCCGCTGAGCCTGCGCGTCCGGAGCCTGTGCTCCGCAACGGGAGAGGCCACAACAGTGAGAGGCCCGCGTACCGCAAAAAACCCCACAAAACCCGTATTTTTGCTCCTATAGTTTTTATAGTTACAAAATGTCCCTATATTTATATTTTATTTATATATATATTTATGTTTTTTATTTTATTTCTATTTTATAGTTATAAACTATCCCTAAACAGATCCACAAGAAAATGGTAATGAAGCTTTGCCACTAGGAGTGAATCTGGCTGACTTGGGAACAGAAATAAGAGACTAATTTTTCTTTGTACCTCTCATTGTACCCCTTTTGTACTTTTAGTGATTTAAAACAAATTAGTTAATTCTTTTAGTTAAAAGAAAGAAATGAGAAACAAATATGACAGGGATACCGAAATACGAAATGAACAAAATATGTGGTCTAATTCTGGACAGTTCTTTTGGTTATTTTTAACATAGGTATATTCAAGAAAGAAATCAATAACTTTTAAAAATCCCTTACAAGGGATCACCCAGGAGGCTGATTCAACTTTCGCAAAACAGATGCATTCAGCTATAAGCTTCCTATACACGGGCCTTAGGTAACACTCCCACCTCCACCAACACACACCCCTCCAGAGTGGGCAGGGCTGCCTCCAAGACCACGTGTCTAATTCATTCTTCATAATTCACTTAAACCTGGCCTCTGCTGCAGCTGGAGATGTGCCAACTAGACAGGTTCGTTTAGATTTATCCTCAGGCACAAAGAAAAAGACCAAGTTTGCCTATTTCTACTCACTGAATTGTTAGGTCTCCCATTGGCCATCAGTTGAATTTAGAACAAAATAGCTGTAAAAACGTCCTGACAAACACTACAGTGAATTCATCAGACATTCCCTTAAGTGCTTATTCTAAGGGGGGTGGAGGGGAGGAGGTGTAAGATGAAAGGGTGGAGACCCCGCTGCTCCGCCCAGCTACTCTCTGACTCTCCTTGGAAGGAGTCCTGGGTGCTCAGGCAGGATAGACCGGTCCGTGGGTAATGGGTCATCAAAAATATAGGATCCTGGATTCAAAACTTTTCATATTAACCCTCTCACAGAGATTACAGCATATCTGTGTATTTTTAACCTCATCTATCAAGCAGAACTTTTTGGATTCCCTTGAAGACGCACATCTATCATGGCAAGAGCTAGCAAGGCTTACTTTCCCCCACTTTATGACCTTCCTAAACCATTACAGCTGATTTTCCATTGTCCATGGGATAGGATGGAGGGCAGGGGTGGCTGAAATTCACAGGTAAGCCCCAACTTTAGCTTAGTCAAAAGTGCCAACATCCCCTTTCGTAGATTAGAAAATTAACACCTTTCATGGTCCCTTCTCTTGTGTCCACAGAGGAGAGAATGGGGTGATTAGTGAGGCTTGTACACAGCTTAGAGAAACTGCTGAAGAAATAAAATTGAAAGAATTTTGAGAAACATTCTACAAAACTCAGGCTTTCCAGCCAGCTGGGCTTCAGGGAAAATTCCTCTGAATCCTTGATGCCTTGGTTATCTAGCACATCGGTTATCTAGCACAACTAGCAGTACATCGGATACTAGAGACCAGATCCACTTGTAGGTCTAAGACTGCGGGTCGGCGGGGGCAACGCACAAAATTCAAGGGAAAAGGAGAGAGGTGGAGGAATCACGTCGGGGTCCCTCGAGATTTTCATAAAGCAAGAAGAATAAATGTTCCTCCACAGAAAGCAGGAGTCATGGTAAGTTCTGAAGAGAGAGGAAAGGTTTGGAACGGGTTCCACGGGAAGTGTGACAGCGCATCTGCTAGAGAAGCAGCCATGGGGACCCGTCCCAAACTGAAGAGCAAGGATTGACATCAGGACCAATACACTGGGTTTGGGGACCTCTGAGAAGCTGTGTAAGTGGCGGGGATCACCCAGGGTTGGTGTCTGGAAAGGACTGTGTGACACAACTATTGGGAAAGCACAGTGAAACTTACAAACCATGACACCTGGGCTGGGGATGGAGACAGTGAGCCTGAAGGCAGTTGAAACAATGAGGGCGACGGCGGGATTCAGCGGAAGGGAGGGGAAGCAGGGGGCCTGGAGGCTGTGACCAGAGAGGGGAATTGCAGAGCTGGAGGTTTCAAGGTTTAAAAAGGTCCAAAGGATATTGGTTCAAGTTGAGACACAGGTAGTAGGCGTGGCAGTGTTTGCAGGTGGCTGAATTGAAGGAGAGACCAAATCTCAAGATGAAGAGACTGAGCAACGGGAGGGCAGAGGGTTGAGTCAGGTTGACCTGACACCAGCCAGCACCGGGCTGCAATGATGCGCCCTCACTCAAACAAATGGGAATATTTCATCATCATTTGTCAGGGGGAACACAAATGCTACTCCAGGTCCAAGGGCACATGATGAAGAGCCTTGAAACCATGTCCCTGACTTTTCACAACCAAATCAGAGAAAGGCTCATAAACAGAAGAGAATTCTCTAAGAGACAAGCAGGTACATGACCTGGGTTAACATTATCATGAGGGAGGCAACAGAGAGCAGTGCGATTAAGAGTATACAGATGTGGGGCTTCCCTGGTGGCGCAGTGGTTGAGAGTCCGCCTGCCGATGCAGTGGACACGGGTTTGTGCCCCGGTCTGGGAAGATCCCACATGCCGCAGAGCGGCTGGGCCCGTGAGCCATGGCCGCTGAGCCTGCGCGTCCGGAGCCTGTGCTCCGCAACGGGAGAGGCCACAACAGTGAGAGGCCCGAGTACCACAAAAAAAAAAAAAGAGTATATAGATGTGGATCCAAATCCCAGCTTCTCCAACTGCCAAGCTGGACACTTCAGGCTTTATGGAGCCTCTTTAAACCTTAGCCATCACATGTGTAAAGCAGAAACACTGCAACACATGCATGATGCTTAGAAGAGAGGCTGGTGACAGGGAACTATATTCAGTATCTTGTAATAAACTATAATGGAAAAGCATCTGAAAAATAATATATATGTACATATATATATGAATGTATAACTGAATTACTTTGCCGTACACTAGAAACTAACACAACGTTGTAAATCAACTACACTTCAATTTTAAAAAGTAGGTTCAATGGTTTGCAAGGCAGAAATAGAGACACAGATGTAGAGAACAAACGTATGGACACCAAGGGGGAAAAGCAGGGTGGGGGGTGATGGTGGGATGAATTGGGAGATTGGGATTGACATATACACACTAATATGTATAAAATAGATAACTAATAAGAACCTGCTGTATAAAAAAAATAACAAAATAAAATTCAAAAAAAAAGAGAAGGGTTTCCCTGGTGGCGCAGTGGTTAAGAATCCGCCTGCCAATGCAGGAGACATGGGTTCGAGCCCTGGTCTGGGAAGATCCCACGTGCCACGGGGCAACTAAGCCCCTGCGCCCCAACTACTGAGCCTGTGCTCTAGAGCCCATGAGCCACAACTACTAAGCCTGCGTGCCACAACTACTGAAGCCCGCGCGCCTACAGCCTGTGCTCCGAAACAAGAGAAGCCACCGCAATGAGAAGCCCGCTCGCCGCAACTAGAGAAAGCCTGTGCGCAGCAACGAACACCCAACACAGCCAAAAATAAAATAAATTTATTTTTAAAAAAGAGAAAAAAGAAAAATAATAATAAAATAAAATATAAATAAAAAGTAGGTTCAGAAAAGAAGAGAGGCTAGTGGTCTGTGATTAGCAGACGTTAATTGATGTTCTTACTCTTACACAACTACATACTCAAGGAAAATTATTTTTAAGAGAGATAGGTAAGAAAAGAGAAGAAACAGTAGTGAAGCAAACAAATGTATGAAAAGGAAAAAAAATCATTATCTTAATTCCTAACTGCTTAAAAGTAAGCTACCCAGAGAAATGAAAACATGTCCCCACAAAAGCTGGTTCAGGAATGTTCACAGCGGCATTATTCATCACAGCCAAAAAGCAGAAACAACTCAAGTGACCATCAACTCACAATTGGATAAACAAAACGTGGCCTCTCCATACAATGGAATATCATTATCATAACAAGCGCTGAGCACTGATAACAAGCTACAGTGTGGACAGACCTTGAAAACAATATGCTAAGTGAAAGGAGCCAGGCACAAAAGTCCACATATTGTACGATTCCATTTATATGAAATGTCTAGAACAGTCAAATCTATACATAAAGAAAACAGATTTGTGGTTGCCAGGAGCTGGCGGTGAAAGGTCAGAGGAAAATGGAATTCACTGCTAACGGATACAGGGTTCCTTTTGGGGGTGATGAAAATGTTCTAAAATTTACTGTGGTTAGAGAGTTGCACAATTCTCTGAATACAGTAAAAAGCAGTGTACAGTTTAAAAAGAAAAATGTTAGCTACGTGGTTCTGAATGCTTCCTGCTTCCCGTCTCCTGAATAAAGACTCTTCATCTTTCCTGGGTGAGAGGTCCTGATGGGCAGAGCATATGAAATGCACCATTCCAGCAGTTCCTTTACTTATAAATATCAGAAGATATTGATCCTCCTCCTGGAGACATTCTCAGGTAGGTGTCAGGGAGGTTCTTTCTCTTCTCCTTTCTCTCTGCTTCTTCCAATCTTGGCTACTGCATTCTGTTTCCCCAGGCGTACAGTGGGTAAAAATCAATATCTTCTTGATCTTTCACAGGCAAAAGCTTTAAGGTGGACAGGCCTTTTATACACAGTTTAAAGCTCCTGAAAAATACCGAGCGGGCGCTCTGAAGCATTGCTTTTTGGCTTCTCCACGCCACAAGGACAGAGTCCCTAAAAGCAGTGCTTCCTCCAAACTACTCCACTGAACAACCAACATCGTTTTCTTTGGGGAACAAACTCCAAGGAGAAAGTATTGAAAAACCATTCCCCACAGTGCATTTGATGTTTGATTTATCTGATAAACATGCCCATAATTACCTAAAAAGTAACCTCATAATACTGTTGGTTCCAGGAAACCAAGCTTTTTCATAAACGTCCACAAGTGTTTTTAAGGGAATACTGATGTTAAAAAATCAGAAGACCAATTTATTCCTTTGCAACAATAACCATCACAACAATAATAATGATTATTATATATTTCCACATGACTCTGAGGGTCTCTGGGTAATGCTGGCTTTTGTCCACACACACAAAATGCCTTTATTATTTGAACAGTCCAGGAATCAAATATGGAAACACTGCTCAAGGAATTTCCATGTAAACCATTTTAAAACATAATGAAGTCTTTTTAAATGTTAGTCTCTTCATCTTTCGGCTTCAATGTTCAAGGCTGAATATACGAAACAAACGATAAAGCATCATGTTTTATAACAAGTTACTCTGGTCAGTGGTGTGCCAGCTATGAGGCATAACCTTCTACTGAGACAAGCACATTAGGAAACTGTAAAGTAGCCCACTGGGCCCAATTTCCACGAAGAGAGGTACCAACCCCATTAGGTGTATACAACCTACAAATGAATTCAAGAGCTATGGGAGCTGGTAAACTGCATGCATGACTCTAGATGGAGGGGAGCGGGGGGGTAGCGGGACGGGAGTGTCTAGGAAGCAAGAAAAAGGATTTTTCATGACATTGGAAATTAAGAGAAGTTTATATAAGATTTAAGTCGAATAACAAGAATAAATCTGTCATGTATCTCTAGGTATCTAGAAATCTGTAAACTGGAGCTGGGCATAAAACATAAATCCGTTCAACAATGATTTATAGTCTACACTTGGCATTTCATGGTTTTTTGTTTTGTTTTGTTTTGTTTTTGCGGTACGCGGGCCTCTCACTGTTGTGGCCTCTCCCGTTGCGGAGCACAGGCTCCGGACGCGCAGGCTCAGCGGCCATGGCTCACGGGCCCAGCCGCTCCGCGGCATGTGGGATCTTCCGGGACCGGGGCACGAACCCACGTCCCCTGCATCGGCAGGCGGACTCTCAACCACTGCGCCACCAGGGAAGCCCGGCATTTCATGTTTTTGCATCTAAATGTTAAGAAGTACAGCACCCTATTCTGCTTTTGCTTGGGTAAGGTTGAAAAATTCAGATGGTATCATGTTTCTCATGGGGTCTTAAAAAGGCAGCTTCAAGAGTTCCCCCTTAATTAATGATTTCTGTTGGCACTTTAGATCTCTCGAATTCCCCTAAACATCCTCTTGCAATATTGGAATAACTTCTAGCTACTCTTGTAACATTAACAGCAGTGTACTTATGGGAAAATGTATATGTCTTTTATATGTTTTGACAGCCAATGCTCAGTAAAAACCTGAGAGTATTTGATTGTAATGCCTCACTTTTACAGAGTATTCTACCGTTCATAAAGGGCTTCTTTGTACGAAGCCACAGCTTTGCCGTTCAATTTCTATAAAATATTTTCAAAAGTATTAGTCAATTAATGAACATTTAACATAAAGGTGATCCGGAATCTATGAGGACAGCTCAGGGGAAAGGGACTGCAACCTGGAGACGGCAGAAAAATCATGACATCAAAATTATTCTCATAGTTTTGACAGTAAAGAAAAACCATCAGGAGACACGACAAACTTAAAACCAAAAGGAAATGTTTCTTGCATGGGCTGCAGTACGGTTTTAAACAGAAGGGAAAGATGATTACACATGCCTGCTATTCACTAAATATTAACTACACTAGAATCAAAATCTGAGCCTGAAAGTACAAGTCAGAATAACAGCTGAAACAGTTTCTTAACATGGCAGGCGTGCATGCATGTTCAAGGCAGGGAACAATGTATTCTTTTTAATATGGAAGCACTTCACCCTGACAATCTAACTATGACAAGCTTACACAGTCCTCAGCATTCTACCTCTGAACAGAACAACATCAGTAACATTCATGATCATATTCTGTCAGCTGCTCTGCTAACAGCAGAAATTTCTACTTGTATATGGATAGTAAGTTCCCCAAGAAGGGGCATGTCTAAGACCAGGGTTCCATCTGTTTGCTTAACAATACAATGCTAGCAAGAATATTTCTGTGCACACATTACATGTACATACGGATTAGAAATAAACAAGGTTTGTAATCGGCAAATGGGCTCCGTGGAGCAAATAACTGATTCATCACATATTTGTAAAAGCAAATATAAAATCCATGAATTATGTCTCTGTGCTGACAAACTAAAAACTGCTTAGAACTTTTACGTTAACAGGGCATTCTGCTGTGATCAGTTGGGTTTTTCCCTTTATGTGTGAAACACACACAAAAGAGAATTACAAACTTCACAGTTCTCTAACCTTTACAAACCAACACAGTAATTATATTGCAAGATATCTGACAGCCCAGCGTAATATGAGAAGAGAATTCCTTTTTTCCCCACTTCCTTTAAATAGCTCTCAATTTTTCTACAATTTAAAGACTGCCTGAGCAAAAGATTTTCATAGCTATGAATCCTACTAAAGATAAATTGAGAGATAAAATAAAATCACTATTCCAAGTCACAGAATATTTGAGGCTCCTCCAAAGGAAATGTTTCTCAACACATAAAGACAGTATTAAATTTTAAGAGTGAGGCTATTATCAAAATGAAGGCACAGAAAAGTAAACACAAGTTAACTTGACAAGCCCATACTGGTAAAGCGCAGATAAATGTTATCTCTGGGTTATACGCCTAGTACAGGCAGTCCTCAACTTATAAATGAGCTACGTACAGAAAGTTCATTTGTAAGTCAGTTGTTTGGAACTCCAAACTCATTTTCTCAGAGAAATGATGTTATAAATAAGGCTTGATCTTATAGGAAGGCAAACAAGAGCTATTAAGTCCATAATGTAGACAAATTCTAGTACTGACAGCTCTCAAGCAAGCTGCCTCTATGCTAAGCACAGAACAACAGGTACCTGAATCAGGAGGAGGTGAGGGCGAAGAGGGTTTCTTCTTCCTTACCTGGAACTTCTAAGTTCTTTCTGGCATCTGCCTGCCTTTCTTTATGTGCTCCCCACACACACACCCACCTTCTGTCTAAATGCTTCACCTGAGGCCATGTAATAGAGCATGAAAATGATTTTATATAGGAAACCCTCAACCCCTCTACCCAAACTCCCCTTCTTCCGTCCAGCCATCTGACAATCAAAGGCCAATAAATAGTTCAGTTCAATCAACACTTGTTTTCAGAGTTTTCATGGGAGATATAATCTTGGGCGAGCAGAGTGGGGAAAACCACCACACTCTGAGAATAGAACACAGACAGTGAGCCATCTGGAAGGACTGGGGTAATTTCAGGAATTCCTTTGCTACTTAGTAATGTTAACTAACAGGAAGAGGACCCAGCTCCTGGGACGTGCAGATGAAAAAACTCAAGTAGAAGTAGGTTCCTGACCAATAGGCACAAATAAAAGCCTGGGACGGCGGTGGAGGTGCCGTCTCCTAGGAGCAGCATGTACAAAGGTCCTTGCCTTTCCTTGTGAAGCCAAACGACTGCTTGCTCTTCTTCCCATTGAAGATAACATCAGGGAATGCACATGTTCAGATCAAGAGGGTCTGAAGGATGCAGAGTCCTGATACATCGACTCAGTGGGATCCTGATTTTCCAAGGATGGAGGTACTGTGATATCCTGCAAATAACTGGGTACTCACCCACGTACACACCCAGGGTGCAGCTGGGATGGAGGAAGAGGATGACACCCGGCTCGGGAAGGTATCCAGTTGAAGCAGAGGCTGGTTTGTGTTTCAACAAACCAACTTCCCTGACATACAGGTTGACATTTCCCAGCTTTACCTGCAATTAGGTATGTCCGTGGGACTAAATTCTGGTCCAGGGAACGTGAAAGAGAACGATGTGCGCCACGTCCACTAACAAACCTCCAATGAAAACATTCACTCTCTCTCTTTCCCCCCAGCTGCTGGCCAAATTGCCGCAAAAGATCGTGAAGTTCTCCCAGTGACCCTAGGGAACAGCCGAGCCGTGAGATGGAAGGACTCTGGGTCTGGGAATCACCACCATGTGGAGACCTCCACCCCCAACTGTGGAACCCAAGTTAACTATAACATGATTGAAAAAGAAACTTCTATTGTGTTCCTCCCTGAGGGTTGGGTTGTTTTTTTACTGTGACATCCTTGCCCTCTGCACCATCACCTTTTTGTTGCATCTCAGGAAAAGCCCTCTATGTTCACCTACCCTGAATAATCCATTAAGCTGGTCTGTCTCCAAACTAAATGGCCTCACCCCGCTGAGATTTTATTATGCTTCTAGTTTTTCTAGTTTTCCTTCTTCCTTCGCTGTGGTCTATATATTTAACACTAGAGAGCCTTCTTACTCCTTGGAGAACTGGGTAAGTAAACTTGTTAAATCATTCACCTTCATTTCAGTGTCCTTCTAAGCCAACCCTGAGATACTCAGAGCCCCACCTACAGGGTCAAGTACAGGATTTGGGGTCTTTCATTTTTCTCTTTGCTGGGAAGGCTTTTTCCTATTATTTCCTGATCTCATAAGTAGATTAGGGTCGCGGAAGTATGTCTGCTAGATAAGAAAACTAGGATTGTATCATATTTATGACAAAATTCACAGAAGTGACATCACTTGAATTTTGTTAAAAGCAGCTTGATCACTTCATCCTCTTATATATTCATTCATTCAGTTTACTTTTAATGGGAAAGGGGAGAAAAAAGGCTAAAGAAGGAAAGATGAGAGTGAAGAAGGGAAAGAATCTATAAACATCCTCCCCCTCTTGCTCTGTAAATGTCCCCCGTATTTCATTATTGGCTGTTATAAGGTACAGTAAAACTCTAATATAAATTTAAACAGATTCTGTCTAATCCTAAAACTTGCCTTTCTATCCTTACTCCCTCCAGCAGCAACCTTCTGGCACTTTCCACCCTCATCTCTTTGTTGCATCTCTGAAAGGCCCACGAGGTTGAATGGTCATGCGCTTCCCACGTGGCGTCTTAAGAAATAATGAATTAACCTGTTTGATGTGTGTGCACCACCTCTTTGACAAAGGATGACCTGATGGATTTCCCAATCCTTATGGAACTCGCCTGAGGGTTACAGAGCAGAGATTCCATCTGCCTTTACCTTGCAACTTTTTTGAGAGTAAGTTCAAAATGGTGCTCCGAGGTCAGCATATGACTTCCACTTCTGCTGCCAAAAGAAAACGAGTCACTCACTGTGGTAAATGCACTCAAAAGCTTCAGGCGCTCTGAGAAGGGAAGAAAAGTGACTGGCCTCTATGGGGCTATGGAAAGACCCACTGGACAAAGTAAGTATTTTTCTATGGAATCTTTACATAGAACCATTGACTACGATTACAATGGTTTTAAAGATTTTTTTTGATGTGGACCATTTTTAAAGTCTTTATTGAATTTGTTACAATATTGCTTCTGTTTTATGTTTTGGTTTTTTTCTCTTTTCTTTTTTTTTTTTTTTTTTTTGGCTGCGAGGCATGTGGGATCCTAGCTCCCCGACCAGGGGTCGAATCCACACCCCCTGCATTGGAAGGCGAAGTCTTAACCACTGGACCGCCAGGGAAGTCTCTACAATTACAATTTTGAAATAAGTTCCCTACGAAAAAATCCTGAAGTCAATACATTAGCTAAAAAGGACATAAAAAGCTTCTTTATCCTGCCACTTTGAACATATGTGCCTCCACAGCAGGCCCACAAAGGGGGCCCCATAGTCACTTTCCAGAGTGTTCTGCCATTGCCAAAGTCCACTCTACAAAAGATGTCATTTCTTTTTACATTCTCCACAAAACAACTATTCATATTATGAAACACACTGCCATTTAAACCATGTTTTAAACCCACCGTAGGCAAACTCACATTCCATGGAGAGTTCTCATTGTTAAAAAGGTATTTGAAAATTAAGTTTACGTGCTGTAAAAGTGATACTCAATTCTGGGCTTGAATCAGAACCACAATTTTATGTTTTTTCAAGAATATCAAGCAACTTCCATTTATAGTTAATCATAAAAGAGGTTAACCTTCTCTTCAGTTGCCTATTGTCAATAAAGTATATATTTAGCCTAATCCCTGATTGCTATCAAAGAAGATTATGTTAGAAACATAACTTGAAATGTTGACTAAGAGAGGAATGGAAACCTTCAGAGACCTTCCTTTAAGACACAAATCTGATGACTGCCAGCCATGATCAAATGTGTAAGTCCAAGTATGCACAAGGGAAAGACACCGCCGATTGTGCCCCCACCCTGATGTTACCCAAGCCCCAAGACTAACTCCCGACTGTAGGGGTAACAGGTCACAACTGCTGATTTGGAGGGCACCAGCTTGCTGCAGAGATAGAAAAATAGTGTCATCTTTGAGCTATCTGTGGACATGTGTGTAATAACCGAGGAAAATAAGGAAATGAACGCTACCGAAACTCTTTCCTAAATTACACAGGTTGAGGGACAAGCCTGAGAAGAGAAGAATGACGTGACTAAACCCAACCAGAAGAGCATTCAATATGAGCCCACTCATTATAGCAACAAGTGAAAAAGACACAGAGCCTGAAGATAAGGAGCTTCAATTAAGCACACAAGCCGCCCTTTTCTATTTCTTCTTCCATAAAGTTCATTGTGCTTTTATGGTATTTTAGCTTTTATGTCTGGGACCCCTGGGACCCAGGGACCTCTACCTTGGCGCAGTTAAAGGAGTATGTGTGGGCTTTTCCTCAATAAAATGGTGATTTGATAGAGAGGTTTTCTGTGAATTGAGTCTGAACAGTAGGCTTGACATCTTTATCAAGCAGAGAGAAATGCCAACTTGAAAAATACCTCTGTTCATGGCTGCTATTAAAAAATAGAGTAATCCTCTCCTTTTTACTTGGAAGACAGGGACCGTTTCGCTGGGTCTGCCCTGGTAACGTATAAATTCATTCAGTCCAGCTCAAGCCATGGACCTTCCTGCTCCAAGTCTCATTGTAGGCAGACATTGTGTTTATACCCTATTTACCCCTCCTTCTTCACCTAGAATACATAATTCTCCAATGCAGGCACTCAAATATCTGCAGAATGAAGGACTTCAGTTACTGACATCAGCACCACCTGTCTGTAAGCTTGACCCAGGGATTTTCATCGACGACTCCCCCTCCATTCCCATATTCATCAATCACTACATTCTATGATTCTACCTCCTCAAAGGTTTTTGGATATGTTGCTTCCTCTTCCTTTTCTGACCCCCCATCCTTCCCAACCTAGGCCTCAAATGAATAGGCTCTCATTACCTACTTCTAACTCTTAACCCTCCGACCTCCATCTTTCCCAACTCCAGCCACCCTGGATATCCTGTCACCAACTGCATATATATATATATATATATATGCGTTCGTTGCACGATATATATATATCGTGTCACTGAGTCATTTCCTTGAACAAGAACTTGCAACTCTGCATCACCTGCCCTATTAACTTCAAACTCCTCTGCCAGGTCTTAATGATCCTCCCATCTTCCCCAAAGCTGCCCAACTTTCTTTCACACTGATCTCCAGCAAAAATACACACATCACTCAGCCACACAGGTCACCTGCATCCCTCCCTCGTGCCTTTGTCCCTGCTGTCCCTGCAGCCAGAACAACTTCTCGGTGTGCCCCACCCATCATATCTAGCCCTCCTTTCAAGGTGCAAATCAGGTTTTCCTTCTCGAATGAAACTTCCTGGCCACTTCAATCCCCAGCCGCCTCTCCTTCCCCTCAATACCCACTCAGCCCAGAGCTGGCCCCTCCATCACAAGTTCTTAGCTGTATACTGTCATGTATGGCTCTGTACTTGCTTCTCGTGGATTGGTATTGCACTCTTCAGCAAGATTTTCATAAAGATAATTTTTGATTTACAGAGAGCTGCAAAAGCAGGAGTGTTCCTTTGTACCCTTCATCCAGCTTCCCCGTAAGTCAACATCTTACATAACTGAAGAACAATGATCAAAACTAGAAAATTAACCTTGGTCAGTACTGCTAACTAAACTATAGAATGTACTAGGATGTCACCAGTTTTTCCACTAATGTCTTCCTCTGTTTCAGGATCCAATCTCGGATTTCACCTTGCATTTAGTTGCCATGTCTCTTTCATCTCTTCCAATCTGTGGCCATTCCTCAATCCTTCCTGATCTTTAAAGAACGCTGACATTTTTGAAAAGTAGGTGTCTGATTCATTGATTGATTGAGTCATTGATTCATTCATTAAACAACTGATGTTTAGGGCCTTGTCTTGGGTGCTAGACTGACAACAAATAAAACAGTTCCTTGGGCTTCCCTGGTGGCGCAGTGGTTGGGAGTCCGCCTGCCGATGCGGGGGACATGGGTTCGTGCCCCGGTCTGGGAGGATCCCACATGCCGCGGAGCGGCTGGGCCCGTGAGCCATGGCCGCTGAGCCTGCACGTCTGTAGCCTGTGCTCTGCGGCAGGAGAGGCCACGGCAGTGACAGGCCCGTGTACCACACACACACACACAAAAAACAGTTCCTTTTTTCAATATGTTAACAGCCTAGTTAATAGAAATTCATGTGAGTGTCTAGACGTCCTTGACAGAAGTATGTGGAGAGCACACGTATGCTCCCGTTTTCAAAAGTTCGCTTCGTGGCACTTTGCTTTTACAAAAGACCTATACCAGCACCTATTTTTGCTAATGGAAAGAAATCTGAAGAGGATTTTGGCTTTTATGAAAACAGGTGAAAAGGGGAAATGGTTTTAGCACTGGTTTTGCAGCAGCCGTTACAGCGGCAGCGCACACCCCCAGCAGAAAAGTAGCACCACCAAGCTCCTTCCTGGAACTACAGTAAGCATCTCAGCATCAAGACACCACAGGCTTGAACTGTGTCTGTGAGCATCTGGGCTTTATCTCCATTTGTTTTGTGCAGCCGTTAGCAAGATGTGTCCTAAAGTCATTGCTTCTTCGCTTTAAGCCATTTCGGCTTACGAAAGGTTTCACAGGAACACTCTACTTTCGGATAGCAGGGAAACCTGTACGGTGATGGGTCAAATGGCAACACTGTAAATTCTACCTGGAGAAGAAAACGTAGGGTGACAGGCAGGCAGGAAAGACCTTCTTAAGAAAAACAGCATTTTGTTTCCCTTTTTCTTCCACTGCTCACTCTATAAAAATAGTGGGCATATAAAATATCTAGAGACAATACTATCATACAGTTAGCGGGTACACTCTGCCTCTCCATCTTCTAAACTATAATTCCTAAAATCCAACACCTCAAGAGCACACTTTTTAGGAAGATTTAATGTAGTAAACATAGACTCTTTATATAGTGACTATGTGCTTTACTAGAAAATTTGCAAACGGTTTAGGTAAAAAAAAAATCTGAGAGGCCATTTGTCTTAATCCAGTTTTCAAATCCAATTTCATAGTTTTTATTCCTTCACAGGGAATAATGAAGAGCAAATGAGAAGCATCATCAATCAAAGATGGACTCCCTAAGTTTCTTGACTTAATTCAATTTTCTTGTACTGCTCCTACTGTATTTTGCAAACAAAGCTGTTCTTTTCTACATGTGATAGTTCAGCCCTGCAAACACCCTCAGAAATAACAAACAAACAATCGGGCACATTTTCTGCCACAAATTTCACTCTGCAATATTCTTTATCCGAAGCATTTTGAATTCCAAGCAAGCAGAGACACGTCTGTATCGCAAGACCTGCACACAATAGAGAATGTGTATTTTTAGACCCTTATTGACACTTAAATCTGTTAATATTTAACTCCTACTACTGTTCTAAAGGAGAAATAAGCAAACTCTCCTGCACACACAATGTTACATCAAGCACTTTAATTCTAACAGTAAATGCTGCCGAAAGGAATTCTACTTTCACTATTTCATATCACCCTTTCTAATTAACGTCAATGTGTCTTTTCCATGGGAGGGTACATACAACACATGCACATATGTGCTATATCTGTGGATATCCACACAAATGCACACATATTCATAAGTGCAACATGCAAATACACTCATATGCATACGGACTGGCCCCCATGTTAGTATCCACTTATAAATAGAGCTTGTTGCAGTCCCCGACTTGCATGGGAATACACACAAACAGCATCTAATCCAGTTGATTTCCTTTCATTAATTTTTGTAGGAGATTAAGATAAAATACTACCAAAAAAAAAAAAAAAAAAGCCAAGTAGACACTTCATGGAGTCTGTGATTAAGAAACACAGAAGCTAGGGGCTTCCCTGGTGGCGCAATGGTTGGGAGTCCACCTGCCGATGCAGGGGACGCGGGTTCGTGCCCCGGTCCAGGAAGATCCCACATGCCGCGGAGCGGCTGGGCCCGTGAGCCATGGCCGCTGAGCCTGCGCGTCCAGAGCCTGCGCTCCGCAATGGGAGAGGCCACAGCAGTGAGAGGCCCGCGTACCGCAAAAAAAAAAAAAAAAGAAACACAGAAGCTAATGAGACAGATGGGCTGCTGCATAAAGAGAATTTCACCACACCAGCCCACACTTTGCAGAGATTTACTGTGCTTCACCTTTTCTGTTGCAAAGTCTTCATCATTTAGCATCTTACTTATTTGACTCTTGTCCCTCGCACAGACCCCCTCCTATTTCTGCCTAAACCTTCTGAAATGAGGATTATTAGATAAAACAAGACAACATTCTTTTTTTTAATCTGTTATTCAAGGTTTACTCAGAAGCAATATTTACTATAAAATCATGGGGTTTCTAGCTCAACAGATAGTGGACAACTCTGTTAACAGACAGAGCTGGCTGGAAAATTTTTAGAAAAATCCCATAAACATAGAAGAATTTCCGGGCCAGAAAAGCGAGGAGCTGAAAAAAAAATTCACGTATATTTTAAAATTATTCACAATAGATTTTTCCTCTATGTGACTGGTCCTCTAGGTTATCCTCAAACACACAGGCGATCACTGTCCTAAGAACTTCTCCATAAAAACAGTGCATATTTACAGAAATAACGTATGTGGAGGGCCTTACAATTCACCACACACTTTTTATGCATTCCTACACTTGATCCTCACAGCACCCCTGTTAGATATAATTATCTCTATTTTACAGATTTAGAAAAAAAACCCCTCAGATTTTAAGTGATTTCCCCAAGGTTACAAAGCAAATAAATTGTACAACTGAAACTCAAAACCAGAATCTGTTACCAAATCTCCTTTTTTTTTTCCCACAACATGAATTTAATTTTCCTTAAATTCATTTTGGTTCTATTTTATAATAGTAGACTATACGAACTCTGCTCCTCACCTAAAGATTTTATATGCTTCTAAATGAAACTACATATTTTTAAGTTTTCCCTATATATATTTTTTAAATTCTCTCTTTTCTGGTTAAATTGAAATGCCCTGGTTCCTTTAGTATCTGCTTCCATTATTCCCTGGAATCTCCCTTTTGAGAGATCTGCTGTCCTATTATCTGATGATCTATTTCTGTGTTGATAACTCTTCCGTCTGAGCTTTTTTAAAAAATTGTTGTTGTGCACATTGCTTAGTATTTTTCAATTTTATCCACTACAACGTCCGTGATCTTGCTCTAATATTAATCACAGTGCTAACTTCCACTCTAGAAAACTTAAAGAATTCTCCATTTTTATTCAACTGCATTCGTCTACCAGGTACGTTTCTTGAATCTTCCTCCCCAGTCACTGTTATTGCCAAGATCTTTGAATTAAACAGTAGGGTTGTCCTTTCTTTTTTTGGGGGGAAGGGGTTGTCCTTTCTTATCTGCAAGTTCATCCTGCCTGAGCCATTTAAAAAAGGTGCTTTAACGTAACAACCTCTCAGTGTAGTATATTCTGATGTCATAAATACGACACCATGATATCATCCTATGCAGGGGGCAGAAGGAGGACGTGGCTCTGAAAGACAGATCTAGTCATGTGCCAACACAGCCTGATAATTAGATCACTGGGAAAAGAGAGAGAAAACGCACAAGATTAGAGCCAGATGGGCTATCAGACAAGCCCCCTCTCTGGTGTGTGTAGGAGATTGCTGACTGTGGGCACCATCAAGCTTCAGGAGCCGAAGTCCACATCGTCTAACCCGCAGAGATAATCCAACTTTAGGGCATGCCATCCTCCCTTCCTGTTGCCCAGCTCTGCTTTCCCAGCTCTTTTAATTGGATTATTTTGGAATCTGCTATTTCTGTCTCACTCCTTTCCCCAAACTGTCGTATAAGTACTGCAGCTTGACTATTACACAGCTGCCAAACTTCACTCCAGAGATGGCTGTATTTCAGTGGCAAGTGAAGTGATGCTCTCTCTGTGCCACGTGAATACTAGCTTAAGAGCTTCAGCACCTGGAGGGGGTTGCCTTGGTGCAGGAAAGAAGTGTTTTGTTTTGTTTTATCATCATCACTTGAGGGGCAGGTCATTAGCTCCACCTGAACACGAAGGAGGAAACAAACCAAAAAACACTCCACACATATACACAAATGCATGGAGAGAATAGAAACGGTGGCTGGGACTTTTCATGGGTTCTTTTCTATGGGGACTTCAAAGCCTTAAAACATCAAGGATGGGGCTTCCCTGGTGGCGCAGGGGTTGAGAGTCCGCCTGCCGATGCAGGGGACGCGGGTTCGTACCCCGGTCTGGGAAGATCCCACATGCTGTGGAGCGGCTAGGCCCGTGAGCCATGGCCGCTGAGCCTGCGCGTCCGGAGCCTGTGCTCCACAACGGGAGAGGCCACAACAGTGGGAGGCCCACGTACCGCAAAAAAAAAAAAAAAAAAATCAAGGACGTAAGATGATGATGTCTTTCAGAAGCAGAAGAAGCCTCAGAGAGTAGTCCGCTCATGTTACAGATATAAAACTTGGAGGCACAAAGTGAGTACCTTGTTCAAAGCTCTCCCCTGATCCCCAGACCCAGGGAGTTCCACTTGAACTTGGGTTCAGCCACGGACGCACTCAGAGGGTCACATCTCCACCAGTGGAACCAAACACAAACCCAGCTTCTAAAGCATATGATATCAGTACTTCATTTCTTGTTTTGTTCGGTTATATTGATTTATTTTTGATACTCAAGAAAAATCTCTACCAGAAAAAACAGAGTGTGAAGTAGCAGGGAGAAACAACAAAGCAGAATTAGTAGTAGCAGATGCTTCAACCATGTGCCAGGCCAGGAAATGTTCTAAAAGTTGATTATGTATGTAATCTTCACAGTGACCTGTTGTCCTCACTTTCAAGAAAAGAAAAATGAAAGATACAGAAGAAAGAATACTTCCAAAGAGAAAACAGGAGGCAGAGTAAATTGCCAAGTCATAGAAATGACCTTCCCAAATTTTACTCAAAACACTTAGTGAAAATCTAAATAAATATCAATGATATACTTCTCATTTAAACTAAAGACATAATCCTTGATACTGCTTGGCATCTAGAGGCATGCATCTTTTGTTTCTTGATAACTCAAACAGAAGAGTATACTACTCCCACGAATTTCTATATACTATTTCTAAATCTTACAGTGATAATGGTTCTTTCAATAATCAATGAACAATCAATGACTCGCTATCTGAACCCTAGTGAAATGAAAGGCACTAATGATATCTGAGGGGGTCCTGAGTTGGGGGAAAAGGGGACTAAATGATCTTCACGTTCCCTTCAACCTCTAAATACTATTAACACCAACGGCTATAATAGGTAATATTCTAGAATTTAGAAAACATACTCAAATACTTCATCTCATTTGATAAACTCTAAGAGAAAAAAAGAGTAATTTAAAAAGTACCACAGAATACTGACACTTTGATATTTCTACTTCTAGTCATCACTCACACTTTGAAGAGTACAGTTTGCCAACACTGAGAGCAGCATTAGTGTATTAGGAGGGAGGAGATCTCTGCAGCATTATGCTTCAGCACCCCAACATGGAAAAGGAAAACTAAATAAATAGAACAGTAGGCTTCGGTATCAACCATTTTCTCATGTGTTTTACTGTCAGATGACAAAATATTCTACCTCATTTCATGAAAGGTAAGAGACCTATGGGAATGTTTGCACACTGACACAGTAAATTATATTATTTATAAGATTTTTCAAAGAATAAAATGCTTTATACAGAAGTCTGGTAAATTATTTTAGACACTCGAATACACTCCAAAACAGTTTTGAAAAGCTATGCCTACATATAAAACACTATGTACCCTGGAGTCTTTGTCTCTACGTTTTTCATTTTGCCATGAAAAACATCATTAAAGTGTCTCAAAATAATACCTTCCCCCAAACTAGCTATGAGTTATGCAGACTACCTCCAGACTGAAGGAACTAGAGTGGAAAAGAGAAGAACATATTTATGCTAAAAGATGATTTTGGAGAAGATCTCTATTTTAAAGATTTAATGAATACCAGTAGGGTTTTCTTAACCTTAAATGTACATTGCAAATCCCAGTGTGTGTGTTGGGGGCTTGGGTGGAATGGGTTGGGAGTGGGATGGGCAACTAAACTAAACGAACTGGGCTTCTCAAAGAAAGGAAAAGTATTTGAGTAAAATATATGGTAGAAGTTTGAGCCCCAGAATAAAGCAGTTGACTAGGGAGCAATAATACAGAAGAAAAGGGTCCCTCAATGATAGTAAAGCCAAAGCCAAAAATGTAGCCTTTCCCAAACCCATGTTGAAGGTCAAAGGAGATAAAATAAATCTCTAAGTGGATTTTATGATTTAAGAGACCACTAAAAGCAACCAGGAGTGGAGGGAGGAAGGTAAGAAGAACCACAATCCCACAAACAAGCGGAGTGGAAGGGTACCAAAATACTAAAGAGGCCAAGAGGTGACAACTGGAGAGACTATTTCGATCCAGAAGTTAAATCTGTTTAAAGTTAACTAAAGTTAACTGTGGTTGCCCACAGAAGGGAAAATTGATCCTAGAACTAATCTCGCTCTCTAACGTGAAGGATGGTGGATAAGGTAAGAATAGGGATGTCATGAGTCAAAGTTAGAGTAAGGTCAATGTGTTCTGGTGAAGCCACCACCTCAGTTCTTCTTTTGTGTGTGGTTGAAAAAAGAAAGTACCACCCTATATACCATGAGCCATCCACTCTCCTGTCTCACATGTTTATACAGTCATAGAATAAAACACCCATTTCACAATCTGTTAACAGACAGATTATCGATAGCAAGCTTTATTTCTATCACCTAAATTGAGATATCGGGGGCTGCATGATTTTTATGGGCTCCGACAATCGTGCATCCAAGACAAGTTTCACACTTGTCTTCTCTCGGCACCTTCTTCACGTCCCAATCTGGTCCTGCTTTCAGTGACCACAACCTCACTGCTAGCCCCTCTCCTCTAGTTCTTTCTGCCTGCACCTTCCGGATCAACAGGTCTTTTTCTCCACTGGTTTCTCCACTCTCTCATTTCAGATGCACTCTAGACCTCCTTTTAGAATGGTCCAGATCGTCTCCCCTGTTCACCCAAACCAGGTTCTGATGCTGCCGCCGGTATCTGCCTTAGAAACGAAAGCTCCATCAGGGCAGGCCCTTGTCCACCTTGTCCCATCCCGTATCTCCAGTGTTTAGAACTGTGTGAGTACATCGTGGCCCCCAAAGAGGTATTTTCTGAATGAATAAATGAGGGATGAATGACTAAATGAGATCAGAATTTACAGACATCATCTCGGTTTCTTCCAATTCAAAATCTGTGCTCTCACTCTGTCCTGGCAAAGCCCAAAGGCACCCCAAAGGTCCTATGGGACTCTCTGAATTGAGTTCTCAAGAATGATTTGGCCTGGTCTTGCAGAGAACTTTCCCACATGATTGCAACAATGGTCTGGTTATGGAGACAACCCAAAAGTGCTGTGAAATGTGCTTAAATATTCCCCACTCTTCTGCCTCCCTAAAGAAATTTCATCCTGGTAAGCCCCTACTAATCAACGTGTCTGCATATCTGCACACCAGCATGCACAGCTAGAGAATCCTTTCTTCCTCTCTGTTTGAGTCCCTATTGATTCTGTAGTTGGGGAGGAATCAAAGTGCTATCCAAATACCAAACATCCCATATGGCGCTGTTACCACCGCCCTTACTACGGAGATGCTCGGCCTTCCTACCTAAGCTCGCAGGAGTCTGGCAGAACACGACGCACTCTTTTGCTGACCTATCTTTGCTGACACATTCATTGTCCTCTCTCCCTTTGTGAACTTATTAATTTTGTTGAAATAACATATGTACGTGCATAAACCCAAGTTTCATTTTCTTATGCGTCCTCGTAATCATTACGAGGAGAATAATTTATGGTCCACTAAAGAGGAATTCTTAAGCTAAACTGTCTTAATTGGGAATTCAGATGTTCCTTTTTTACTGAAAAGTACAGAGCTGTTCAAATTAGACTGGAACTTTGGGCCAAAATAAATGTACATACACAAGACTTGCAGAGTCTCCGGTGAAAAGCATTAGCTGAAGCCAGACAAGTCGCCGTGGGTTTGTCTCCTTGATGCCAAATCACGCTCTGACTTTTTCCTTCTACACTGCAGCAACCTTATGATGTGGTTCAAGGGTTGAGGGACTCGCCCTTGTGAAAGGAAGCTTATTTAGTAATGGGAGAACAAGATGAGCCTAGCAGGGCAGCTCATGTGTGGAGCTGGACCGTTAGCGATTCAGTGCAGCTCCAAGGGGCCAGGAAGCTGGCCTTATCCAAGGTCCTTGCTGTATCTCAGGAGTCAGGCAGCCGGGGGTGGGGATGAGGCTCTGTTCTCACATAAGGGCTGCTCCAAGGGACCCACTGGTCAGTGTCATAGACAGTTTTGACTTCATAGCTCTGTGGTGAATGGGTCTCTGACTTGCAGACTTCAGTCAGCCAGTTTCTCCAGAACTGGGATTACTCCATTAATTCTAATAAAAGCCATTCAGAAATATATTATACCTTTTTTGGATCCCAGAGGAGGATGAAACAAAGGAGGAGGAAGGGAAAAAAACAGTTTTACAAGAATGGGATTGTACCATGGTTAGTGTCATACTTTGCTTTTTTTACTTTGATCGTGACCATCTTCTCATAGCATTAAATACTCTTTTGGAATAGGACTTTTAAATGATCTCACATATAGTTCCTTGTAAAAACACCCTATGAGATGGGTACTAGTATTATCTAAATTTTATAAACTTAGACTTTGAGCTGTATAGTAACTTGCCCAAGGTCATACTTCAAGAAAAGAGCAGAGCTGGAGTTTGAGCCGAGGCAGTCTGGAACCTGCTGTCTTATCGACTGTGATCCACAGCCCCTGAATCATACGGTACGACCATAATTATATTTCATCCTACTCCCAATGTTCGATGGGTATATGTGTATGTATACAGACACACATGTGTATATAGTGTTATACATACACACATATGTATGTGTATGCATACACACACACATATACACACACCTGCATACGTACATATATATATACACACACATACATGTATATTAACTTCAGATCCATGTTTAATGATGGCTGCTTTTTATTAAATACCTTTTCATTCTTATTAAATAATAAAAAATTATGTTTTCCATTGAAAAAGTATGTGATCTCATGGTTGTCTAGGACCCCATGCTTCTTGATTTAGTATTATTTCTCAAATGTTAACTATTGGTAAGTTTCAAGCATGCTACTGTCCACAGAAGAAAGGTTCTTCAAAATAGTATTATTTAAAATAAATGCCCCCTCCCTCACAACCACCACACCCAAAAAAGGGACACATAGAGGCACCATTTCTCAGAATCAACTGGCAAAGACTCTTTGTTTTCAAAATTCTCAGCACTGGCAAAACTATATGGAAGTAGGTCTCTCATATACTGCGCCTCTGGAAATATAAACTGGTCTGACTTTATGGGAAAGTAATTTGGCAACAAGTCTTTGTTGTAATTTGTAATTTGGCAAGAGTCTTAAAACTTGAAAACTCTTAAATTTAGCAATTTACTGCTAAGGAAGTATCCCAAGGAAACCATTAATAATGGCAACTAACATGAAGCCATAAGAACATTCTTGGTAGCATAAAAGCAAAAAAAAAAAAAAAATTAGAAACATCTTAAATGTCCAACTAGAGAAGATCAATTAAATGTATTTTAGGATATGTATTCAGTGGTATGCTATATATTTGTAGATAAATAACTTGTAATGAAAAGATGTTCATTATTGCATTGCTGAGAGGAAGAAAAAGGTTAGGTGATAGCATATGTTGCACTGTTCACCACTACCATCTGAGGGTAGTCTCTCTAGCTGAATTTATAAACACAATGATCAGAGTTATCCCTTTCTTATTAATGCCTTTTCATCATCCAAGTCAGTGAGCTCAAAATGAATAGAAGTTAATTTCTTTCCCACAAAAAAGCAAGGGTTCCATTTTTACAGAGATGGAGAGAATAAACAGATGGAAGACACGTGAATCTACAGATGTATGTTTATGTTGTCCGTGTGTGTGCGTGTGTGTGTGTGAATAGACATGTAAACATCCCCACCACTATCTTAGAGATTTTACAATCAAATGATAGTTATTTTCGGTTAAAGATTTCGGAGATATTTACCTGTACCATGTGCTTTCATCACAATGGAGAATCATAAGCAGTCAGCTCCTTCCCAGCAGATCTTTTCACACAGATTTTGCTTGAGCAGAAGGGGAGACAGTAGAGAAACTCAATACAAAAAGCCTAGACCTGTAATTACAAAAACAATATTCCCACTGAGTTAGGCAGTTTTCTGTGGTCTTCATTCACATTAGCTGAATTCTCAGAGAAGAAAAACATATTTGCATAATCTCTCTCCCTCCCTATCTCTCTCTCTCTCTCACACATGTACACACACACACACACACACACACACACACACCACACACACAGAGATAACACACGCGAGACAATTCAGAATACCAAAAACTCAGCATGCAGACACACAGCAGGTCCTCACCTCTGAGGATGAGAGGGCTCTGCCTGCCAGGGGGTTGCTTCCCAGCCCATCTCCTGACCTTAGGAATAACACCATCAAAATAACCCTATTCCTTCCCCTCTTTCTCTAATTGATCCCAAAACTTCTGAGAAATGAAAAACAGTTAGTTCTTCCCCAGAAAATGTCAGAAACCTTACTGAATCTGACGCTTTCTAAGATTCTTTCTAGCCACAAAGGTAAGCAAGTTCGGTACATGTATTTACCATAACAGCCTGACTTTCACTTTATATTTTTTTTAATTTTATTAATTAATTTATTTATTTGGGGCTGTGTTGGGTCTTCGTTTCTGTGCGAGGGCTTTCTCCAGTTGCAGCAAGCGGGGGCCACTCTTCATCGCGACGCACGGGCCTCTCACTATCACGGCCTCTCTTGCTGTGGAGCACAGGCTCCGGACGTGCAGGCTCAGTAGTTGCGGCTCACGGGCCTAGTTGCTCCGCGGCATGTGGGATCTTCCCAGACCAGGGCTCGAACCCGTGTCCCCTGCATTAGCAGGCAGATTCTCAATCACTGCGCCACCAGGGAAGGCCTTGACTTTCACTTTAGAAACTGTGCGTGCCCCTCTGTTGATGACTCCGGTGAAGCACAGTATCACTGATACGCAAAGTCATCACGGACATTTACTGAACACTGACTATGTCCCTGGCCCTGTGCGAATGCTTTACATACAACACTCCCCTCCACCGCACCCTGTGAGGTAGCTAGTAATCATTATTATCTCTCTTATTGACAAGAAAACTGGGCATTTGTAGGGCTAGCAGATGTTAAAGGCAGTATTTAAGCCATTATCTTTCACGCAATCTATGCTCATAATTTCAGTGCTTTATCACATCTCCAAAATTGATCTGATTATCAGCACTCTTGTACTTATTATAAAAAAGTTAAATATTAATTCAATGTCACCTTATTTTTCCCCAGAGTCAATATGTCACCTACCTCTTAGCATTACTAACTCTTTTTGAATTTGATTGTCCTTTGATTTTAGTTTCCAAGCTAAACTGAAATCAACATGATCATATGTCCATCAGGAGTAAATTTATAGTTATTTCAGTAAATTTAAAATGTCGATTAATCCCAAATCCAGATGCCAAAACACTAAGGAAATACCTAAAGTCGAAGTCCTACCCAAATGGCTAAATTTCATTAGAAAGAAAGCAGATAATAAAATCAAGAGCCATATGTGAATCCTTACTTTAAAATACGGAAGTAAAGAGAGGAATTTCTATATATTATGTCCATGGAATAAAAAAAAACACTTAAACATTTTAACCTATTTACAAACTCTACCTACTATAGGTCTTAGGATGACTGCGCACAAAATAGACATGAGCGTATCAAGAAATCAACAGTTATTTATGGGTCACATATTAACTTCCCTTTTGTACCTGTGTGCGGATGCCATTATTTGTTTGCACTATTCTGGTTACGCCTCTGTGCCTCTGAGCCTGCCACTCCCTCTCATTAGCATGCCTTTCCCCTCCTTGCCAACTAGAAAATGCCTACTCATTCTTCAAGGCCAACCTCCAATCTCAATTCCTTTTGATGTCTTTCTCCACCTCTCCTGAGGTTTTCCGGGAATCCAAGCAGAGGGGGTTCTGCCCCCTCCTATGTTTCCCTAGCTCAGCAGTGGCACCGACATCACCCTGACATTGTCCTTTCCAAACTATGCCCCATTCCCAACCATCCAGTCACTGAGTCTGCCACCAGCACACACCCTTCCCCTTCTCTCCCGACCACCACCTCCGCTCCAGGCTGCCCTCCCATTTAGTCTCCCTGCTTCCCTCCCTGCCACCCTACAGCCCCTTCTCCTACAGCCCATCCTCAGCACCCGCCCAAAGCACTGCAGCGGCTTTCCACAGAGCTTGGATTCTGACCATGGCTCCCAGGGCCCAGTGTGATCCAGCCCTTGAATTCTTTTCCAGCCTGCATGCAGCTCTTCTGCCTTACTTTTCATTCCTGAAAAGTACCTAGCTCTTCTAGGCCTCAGACCCTTTGCACATGATCTCCTCCTTGCTGAGACGTCTCCCCGAATCACCCACCTTCTTCATCAAATGACCTTGTACTCTTTCCTCCTTCAGCTCAGTCCTCTTCTCCTCAAGGGAGCCTTTCCTGATCTCGGCCAGGTCACTACCCCCTACTACATGCTTTTACAGAATCACTCTCTTCCTTGTTACACGGGTCACCTTTGTAATTTTACTTTTTTTTTTTTTTGCTAAATTCACCAATGAATGCTTGTTTCCCCCACTAATTAGTAAGTTCCAGGAAGGCAGAACTGTGTCAAATTCTTGCTCATGCTTTTATCCTCATTGTTCAACACAATGCTAGGCATGTTATAGGCACTCACTAAAAATCTGTTGAATGAATAAATGAGAAGAGGAGGGAGGGGGGGAGAAGGACATCCCTTATCATAATTTAATGAGTGTTTGTTGAATCAATCTGCTGATGGCTTTTCAACACACAGAGCACAAGGTCCGCCCTCCTTAGAACAGCAGGCCAGCCTCCTTGTGATCTGACCTCAGCCACGATGGCCCTCCTCCAGCTGCACTTGACACTCAGCCCCTCTGAATCCCTGTAGCTGCCTGACCAAGCCTGCCTGGCTCCGGCTCCTGCCCCTGCCCACACCCTGGTCTATTCTTTTCCCTCTGCGCTTTTCTCTCTGATGATCTTTTCAAACTCAGACTCACTCTTCAAGTTTCAGAGCTAGGGCTGATTGTCTGTGAAGACTTCTCTTAAACCTTCTGGGGAGCTGAGGTCCCCTTCTCCCATTTTCCTACAATACCCTGTACCTACTCCTATTAAAGCAATTATCATATTTTCTTATACTTGTGTCTTAGGCCAAGTTCATCTCTCCCAGTACATTGCTAAGTCCCTTAAAGGCAAGGGGGGGGGGGTACTGCCTCATCCCACTCTCCCCAGAGTTTAGCATAGCAGCCTGGCACATAAATAGTCAGTAAATAAATATTTGTTGAATGAACAAAAGAAAGTTTATAGATATATGAAATATGTGTAAAGCTCCAGAGTTGCATATTTAAAATATCAATACATTATTAATATAGTATATTTAAATTATTATTAAATGTTGTGAGGCATAATGGTTACAAATTCATCTGTAAAATGGGCATAATAACACCCACCTCACACAGTAGTTGGGAAAATTAAATAATATATATGTATATATATTACCATATGTATATAATAATATATAAGCATATATATGTAAAATATTTATATTCAAATAATATATAAGTATATATATTATCATACATATAATAATATATATAAGTATATATATTACATATATATATAAAATTATATATAAGTAAAAAAATAATTTTTTTTTTTTTTTTTTTGGCTGCACGGCATGCGAGATCTTAGTTCCCCAACCAGGGATCAAACCCGTGCCCCCTGCAGTGGAAGCGCCGAGTCTTAACCACTGGACCGCCAGGGAAGTCTCCATAAGTAAAATATTTAGTACAGAGTTCAGCATACTGGAAGCACTCTATAAACATTATCATTAGGGCAACCAAGGTGAATTTATAATTCATGCTTCAAATTTAACAGTTTTATTTGCCAACATTTTTTCCTATTAAAACATTAATTAGCATTAGCATCTCTGTAAGGCCACAGAAAGGTGATCAGAGAGGTCCTCAGCAAACTAAGGATAAAGGAGAGTTTTATTCACTACAGCTGAAGGGCAAGTTATTGTTTCAATAATCTGCAATGTATGTGTAAAGACACAGACACTTCAACACGAAAGAAGCATTTCTGTCCAAAAATTATCTATAAAATCTAAACGATAGAAACAACAAATATTATCATTCAAACGCTATAAACGTTTAGCTGAAATAATTAGAAACGCTTACTGTGAATTATTTCTTTTGCTAAAAAAACAAGATAGGGATACATATTCATCCATGTCTTTTAACTACTGGACAGACTTTATAAATATTACGTATTTGTCTAATGAATATGCCATAAAAACGTTTGAATTAACAGCCAACACATTCCACGTGTTGTCTATTAGATGCTATTCTGATTTAGAATTGCTAAAATTTAACAGACTCTGCAAAGAGGGGGAAAGAAGCAAAATAATTCTGCAACAGGTTTTTTAGGAAAAATAATGTAAGAATGAACTGTTTACAAATGCTACCAATACACAGCTGAGCAGAATATACTGGCAATAGTTTATTCTGCAAAGCAAACTTATAATTTAGTCTTATATTGCTCTTTCTGTTGCACACTTGCTGAATTTAAATAACAAATACTGAACTATTTTATATATACTGTGTGCTACTGAAATATAAAGTACTATCATTATTGCATTTTGAGATTTCTATTCTCAATTCATCTTTATCTCTGTGATAAATGACAAAACCCAAAGCAAGTTAGATTTCTAATTGGGGCTTGACCATTTTCTGAGAAGTAATAGAGTTACGAAGGGGAAATATAGAAATGCTAACTTCTTTTTTTAATTGAAGTATAATGGATTTACAATGTTGTGTTAGTTTCAGGTATACAGAAAAGTGATTCATCTATACGTATACATATATGTGTGTGTGTGTATATATATACTCTTTTTCAGATTCTTTTCCATTATAGGTTATTACAAGATATTAAATATAGTTCCCTGGGCTATACAGTAGGTCCTTGTTGTTTATCTATTTTATATATAGTAGTGTGTATCTGTTAACCCCAAACTTCTAATTTGTCTAAATTTATCTAAACTCTAAATTATCTAAATTTACTTAAATGCTAAATTCTTAACTGTTTTACCAGTAGGATACTAAACTACTTTTAAACTGAATTATAATTCTATTCACTGGGCACAACTATTAACCAGTTTAACATAATGCAAATCTATTGTGCTTTGCAACATAATTAAGATGAAAAGGTAGGACAAACAAATTTAGCAAAAAAAAAAAAAAAAGTTTTAATTTACTTAGATAATATTTCTCTGAATTTCCTATTAATTTCATTATCATGATACTTGTGTTTGTGTCATAAAATCTGGTGAAATCTTAGAAATTTACAAGGCAAAATTCCTCTTTATTTATGCTGGTCCCTCAATAGGGAATGCCCTTCTTACCAATTCAAATGTTACTCTTCCTTTAAGATTCAGCTCAGATGTCACGTCCTCTGTGACATGCTTCCACATATACTGTTATTTGTTCTGTCATGTAATGAATGAGCCATTTCCCTCTCTACACTGTGAGATCCTAAGAGTCATTATCAGGTCTCTGCATTTTTCATAACAAACTGCACATTCCTTTGCACATTAATATTCTCAGTAAAGACTGGTTCAATGTGTCAACGAACACACACATTTTGATACCCTTAAGACTATGGTGAAAATGTCACTGCTTGTGATCTAAAGTTAAAGGTTAAAGAAAAAAAATCCATTTTTAGTGAAATGAAACTCTTAGCATTTTCACTTCCAGATGCATCAGCATTGCATAAAAGATGCTAAAACTATTTTAGAAAACAGACATTCTGCACATTTTCCTCTTGGAGAATTAGTCTGAAAAATACCAAGCCACACAGGGGCCTCTGGGTGTTCTCAGGACAAACGTGCAGTTGGGTATTGATTCCACACACTCCTTCAATGGAAATCCAGAGGAAGATTCAAGCTCCACCACACGGGCATGCCACACATTACTCTATGCAGTTGCTCAAGAGTAAGCTGAGGACCCCCTGGAGACGTCTGCCCTTGCCTTCCAAGACTGGCCAGCACTTTAGTGATGATGCATCTGAGCAGGAGAGAACTTTGGTACCCAGAGGAGCACCACACCAGTCCTGGCATATGTTTTCCACTTTCATTGTCATTCTTATTCCCACATGGACCAATCTCTCACATATAGCCTTTTAATTTTTCAAGATTAAGCCTCTGTGATAATTTGCCTGGCTGCATCACCTATGACATCATTATACACATGCCAAATCCCTCCTCACTCAAGGCCACGTTCTGCTCAGAAAAGAACAGTGGGCAGCAAAAGAACAAGTTTCTCCTAATAAGCTATCCAAGCTGATTGTCCACATTCGGAACTATTCATCACCATTGGGACAATAAATATGGAGTTTCCAGAAGGTCACGCCAAGCCTTATTTAATGGGCTCTCTTTTCTCCATGACCCAAGATTCTCTAGGCGTTCTGTAGGAACAGGAGTAGAGGGCTTCTGTGTCTCCTATCTCATCCCACTTCGGGGATACTGTCAGCTTCACCCTATATCCTCAGCCACCCAAAGGACCCCAAGGATTTCCCTGTCATACCACATCTTTTAAACACTCAGGTGTAATGTCAAGACACTGGAGACTATGAAAAGGGACTATAGGGACTTCCCTCGTGGTGCACTGGTTAAGAATCCACCTGCCAATGCAGGGGACACGGGTTCGAGCCCTGTTCCAGGAAGATCCCACATGCCGCAGAGCAACTAAGCCCATGCACCACAACTACTGAACCTGCGCTTTAGAGACCGCGAGCCAGAACTTCTGAGCCCGCACTCCACAACTACTGAAGCCCGCGCGTGAAAAGCCCAGGCTCCACAACAAGAGTTGTGAGAAGCCCACAGTGAGAAGCCCGTGCACCACAACAAAGAGTAGCATTTGCTCAGCACAACTAGAGAAAGCCCGTGCACAGCAATGAAGACCCAACACAGCCAAAAAATAAATTAATTAATTAAATTACTTTAAAAAAAAGGGACTATGATAGGAAATAGGTAGAATATGGGAACAACAAGGGGAAATTCTGGTTTATGCTATCACCTTAAAATATTTGTATTTTACAAATGTAATAATGTTCAACATGATAACTATGCCTGATGACTATATGATACAGATGAAAGTTATTAAGAGAGTAAATCCTAAGAGTTTTCATCACAAGGAAAAATTAATTCTTTCTTTTTCTTTTTTGTATGTATACGAGATGATGAATGTTAACTAAACATTGTGGTAATAATTTCACAATACACGTGAAGTCAAATCATTATGCTGTACACCCTAAACTTCCGTAGAGCTGAATGTACCTCAATAAAGCTAGAAAAAATTTTTTAATCCAAAAAAAATTTTTGCATTATGCAAAATTTGAAATCTACAAAAGGATGCACACAACATGTATATAATCTATGACGCACAGCAATAAAATGAAAACCCATAAACGTACCATCTCATTTAAGACATTACCAATAACGATGCATATACCTATCTGCTACTTCCCTAAGCTCTCCCCGACCTCTTCTCCAGAGGTAACCACAGTCCTGAACTTTGTATCATACCGTAAAATATATCATTTAATTTTGCTTGATTCTAAACTTTATAAATAATTCTATCTTATTATATATAGACTTCTGTGGTTAGTTTTTTTGCACCCAATGTTGCTTCTAAGATTTAACTATGCTGTTGGTAGCAGCTGTGGATCGTCCATTTTCACTGCTGTATAATATCCCTTGTGTGAATGTTTCAGTGTTCTACTAATGGATTTTTAAAATTTTTAGTTTCTAGTGTTCATTTTATTTAATTATTTTACTAGAAACAATGCTGTTTCCAGTAGAAACAATACACATACGCAAAGTTTCTCTGGGGTACTGCCTAGGAATGGATTGATTGGATCATGGTATATGAATATTCACTCTTACACAATGCTGCCATATTGTTTTCCAAAATGGCTATGCCAATCTACACTCCTACCAGTAGTATACACCCTATCATTTTTTAAACTGTGAAAACATTTTAAAATCAAGGAGAGCTATGTGATCTAAAGCTGGTGCTCTTATTTTATTGGCCCAAGTTATGAATGTTCATAAAGAAATAAACATCGTATACCTCTCTCTCACGCTGGTGAGTTTATATTTTGTTCCTCACTAAACATAGCAAATGAGAACTACTTCCTAAGATATGTTTATTTTTCCACCTTTAAATGGGGCATTAACTAGCCACTTAGACTAGACTGAGGATAAATGATTTGAAGGCTCCACTTGGCTTTATTTCCCAATCATTCAATTCTTAAGCAAGGTGGCTACCAAAGGTGTCAAAGAATGATCTAGAATACTAAGGGTCCCAGGGACCAAAACTGCCCACTTGGAACAGGAAGTCATGTACAAACTTAAACTACACAAAAGTATGGCAAATTGAGATAATTCTTTAATTTCCTTCAATATTAAGAGAGAAACAGAGGACCTGTATTCAGAAAATTATAAAACACTGATGAAAGAAAACAAAGATAACATAAACAGATGAAGAGATATACCATGCTTCTGGATTGGAAGAATCAATATTGTGAAAATTACTATACTACCCAAAGCAATCTACAGGTTCAGTGCAATCCCTATCAAATAACCAATGGCATTTTTCACAGAACTAGAAAAAGAAATTTTACAATTTCTATAGAAACACAAAAACCCCAATTAGCAAAAGCAATCTTGGGAAAGAAAAACAGCTAGAAGAATCAGGCTCCATGACTTCAGACTATACTACAAAACTACAGTAATCAAGATAGTATGCTGCTGGCACAAAAACAGAAATACAGATCAATGGAACAAGATAGAAAGCCCAGAAATAAACCCGTGCGCGCATATAGTCACTTTATCTTTGACAAAGAAGGCAAGAATATACAATGGAGAAAAGACAGCCTCTTCAATAAGTGGTGCTGGGAAAAATGGACAGCTACATTCAAAAGAATGAAATTAGAACACACCCTAACAGCATACACAAAAATAAACTCAAAACGGATTAAAGACCTAAATTTAAGACCGGATACTATAAAACCCTTAGAGGAAAACATAGGCAGAACACTCTGTGACATAAATCACAGCAAGATCCTTTTTGACCCACCTCCTAGAGTAAGGGAAATAAAAACAAAAATAAACAAATGGGACCTAATGAAACTGCAAAGCTTTTACACAGCAAAGGAAACCATAAATAAGACGAAAAGACAACCCTCAGAATGGGAGAAAATATTTGCAAATGCTGCAACTGACAAAGGATTAATCTCAAAATATACAAGCAGCTCATGCAGCTCAATATCACAAAAACAAACAACCCAATCCAAAAATGGGCAGAAGACCTAAACAGACATTTCTCCAAAGAAGATATACAGATGGCCAACAAATGCATGAAAAGATGCTCAGCTGAAAAGATGCTCAACATCATTAATCATTACAGAAATGAAAATCAAAACTACAATGAGGTATCACCTCACACCGGTCAGCAGGGCCATCATCAAAAAATCTACAAACAATAAATGCTGGAGAGAGTGTGGAGAAAAGGGAACCCTCCTACACTGTTGGTGGGAATGTAAATTGATACAGCCACTATGGAGAACAGTATGGAGGTTCCTTAAAAAACTAAAAATAGAACTACCGTATGACTCAGCAATCCCACTACTGGGCATATACCCTGAGAAAAACAGAATTCAAAAAGAGTCATGTACCACAATGTTCACTGCAGCACTATTTATAATAGCCAGGACATGGAAGCAACCTAAGTGTCCATTGACAGATGAATGGATAAAGAAGATGTGGCACATATATACAATGGAATATTACTCAGCCATAAAAAGGAACGGAATTGGGTTATTTGTAGTGAGGTGGATGGACCTAGAATCTGTCATACAGAGTGAAGTAAGTCAGAAAGAGAAAAACGAATACTGTATGCTAACGCATATATATGGAATTTTAAAAAGTGGTACTGATGAACCTAGTGGGCAGAACAGGAATAAAGATGCAGACGTAGAGAACAGACTTGAGAGCACAGGAAGCGGGTAGGGGAAGCTGGGATAAAGTGAGAGAGTAGAATTGATGTATATACACTACCAAGTGTAAAAAGGATGGCTAATGGGAAGCAGCCACATAGCACAGGGAAATCAGCTCGGTGCTTTGTGACCACTTAGAGGGATGGGATAGGGAGGATGGGAGGGAGATACAAGAGGAAGGGGATATGGGGATATATGTATACATATAGCTGATTCACTTTGTTGTACACTGGAAACTAACACAACGTTGTAAAGCATTTAGACTCCAATAAAGACGTGGAAGAAAAATAAAAAGAGAGAAACAGAGGGATAAATAACTGAAGTAGATGAAGAAAAGCCTTATGAGCTTTTATTTTAAAACAGCAAAAAATTTTTTAAAACCTTTGTAATTAGGTTTTTCCAGGCTTAGGTTTAAGGAAAAGGCTTCTTCCTTCCCAAAAGATCAAGGTCAAAGCTGGAGGCTACTCTACTGCAAGTGTGAGGTCCAAATCATCCAGTTCTACATCTTTCCCCCAGGTATCTACAGACCTGGCTGGGTCTCAGTGTAGATTTAGCAAATAAAGGGCATGAGGAGGGGCAAAGAATACAATGAACAGAACCACTTCCTGGTACAATGGTAACAACGGCAGGACAGCACCATAGCAGACCCTGAAGTTATTTGGGAGAGTAACTATAACTAGTCTGCCTTCTTTGACTAATAGGAACAGAGACCAGGGCAACGGTCTGTGAAACCTGGTCAGCTTCACCCAATACTGTTGTCAACAGTTTCAACTTTCTTCCCCACAGCCATTTATTATTGGTAGTAACCACTCTCCGAATTTTAAATTATCTTGACCATGTTTTCGCATCCCTTCTCCATTCTGGTCTCTTTCTTACTGGTTAACCCCGACAAGCAGACAGATCTGTGAAAAGCAGACAGTGAGGGGAGAAGGTAGAGTTGGGCACCTTCACCTATACAATGGGTGTCTCTGAACATCTAGATGTGATAAAAAGTCAAACAAACAAGCAAATGGTATTAATGCCTTAAGTCACCTATTTGAGATTTTTTGGTGTCTATCAGTGAGGTATTATGCTTCTTATTAGACTCCCACACTGCTTTAATTAAGCAGGGCCAAGGGGCCTTATTTTTTTTGTTGTTTTGCGGTACGCGGGCCTCTCACTGTTGTGGCCTCTCCCGTTGCGGAGCACAGGCTCCGGACGCACAGCCTCAGCGGCCATGGCTCACGGGCCCAGCCTCCCCGCGGCATGTGGGATCCTCCCGGACTGGGGCACGAACCTGTGTCCCCTGCATCGGCAGGCGGACTCTCAACCACTGTGCCACCAGGGAAGCCCCCAAGGGGCCTTATTTTAATCATACTGGTCATACCCTCTCTGTTCCGGCCAGAGAGCTGGAACCTAGTCAGGCAGTGTTAAGAGAACAGCCTTTCCTTCTTGATCAGCCTTTCCTTCCTTCCGCTCCCACTGACTTTCTACTAAGAGCATACGGTGAACAAAATTTTGATATTTAGTATCTGGTGCTGGATGCCCACAAATAGGATGAGGAAAAAAAAAATGTGTCTGTAACCTCAGGTGAAATTCCAGATTATGAGACAGCTTTCAAGATTGGCAAAAACACTAAAATCAGGGACTTCCCTGGCGGTCCAGTGGTTAAGACTTCACCTTCCAATGCAGGGGGTGTGGGCTCCATCCCTGGTGGGGAGCTAAGATCCTACGTGCCTCGTGGCCAAAAAACCAAAACATAAAACAGAAGTAATATTGTTAACACACTGAATAGAGAATTTCAAAATGGACCACATCAAAAAAAAAAATCTAAAAATAGAAGGTACTAAGATCATCCCATTTTACAGGATCCCTTTGTAACACGGATACGTACAGATCCTATTAAAACATAATCATCTGCCACAACTGCAAAAAGCTTTTATTTAAAATGACGTTGTATTCCGAGGTTATGTTAAAAGTGTGTCTGGCTTTCTATTCAGCGACTAGATGATCTGTTCAGGAGAATTGTTGTACTTCGTTGTAAGTGCTTAAGGAGGGACTAATTAGTCCTCCCTCTCCCCCCCCCACCCCGCCCTTTAAATTCCTATGGGGAATGAGGTCATGCTCAAAGCACCAGGTGGAGGTCTCTTCAAACACTACAGCAGCACAAAGGGCAGCGCTTTCCCGAGGCAAAACAGGTATGAGGGCAAATCTTCCGCCAGGGGTCTGTTCTTCACTGGCAGGCAGGGAGAACAAAGAAGCTAAGCTTTGGGGCTTCCCTGGTGGCGCAGTGGTTGAGGATCCGCCTGCCGATGCAGGGGAAACAGGTTCGTGCCCCGGTCCGGGAAGATCCCATATGCCGCGGAGCGGCTGGGCCCATGAGCCAAGGCCGCTGAGCCTGCGCGTCCGGAGCCTGTGCTCCGCAACGGGAGAGGCCACAACAGTGAGAGGCCCGCGTACTGCAAAAAAAAAATAAAAAATCTAATCTTTTGGTGTAAGATCTTGCAAAAGACCTGTTCTGACGCTGGACCACCCGCCCACGAGTTCATCCCCTCTCCTCCACTTACTGCGCCACGCGGTCCCTTCCCGCTCCCTGATTGGCTGTCCCCTTGGCCCAGGCGCACACCTCCAGGGAGCAGGGTGGAAGTTGGGACCCAGGGGCTGCTGCTCCAACCCCAATCCTTCCTCCTCCCCATCTGCATCCCAGCACCCACAGGGGAGTGCCACGCTCTGGGACACCAGCCCACAGTGGCTCCGTGGCAGCGTGCCAGTGGTTTGAGCTCCTACTCGTTTCTACAAGAGCCATGGCAAGCAAATTAGAGGTTATAAACACCTCCGGTGGAAGGAGGAAAATTCCTTTGGGCTTTGTAAGGGAACTTCGTCAGCGGTGAGTGCCTCCACAGTAGAAAACAGATGTGCTCACCCAAGCCCCTTAACCCTGCTGGCATGTGTGGACCGCCCCTTCTGTTGGCTACAATCAAGGCAGCAGGGCAGGAAAACATTTCTTGGGGAAGAATGTCTCTCATGTTTAAGGTCACTGTGGGCCCCCAGATAAGCTACATAAAGCTATTTTCAACGCAGGTAAAGCATATTCCTAAATGCAGTGTCGCCAAATTCATTTTGAGAGAGGTGGCTGGAAGTAAACTATTTTGCTCCCAACACGGGTTAAAGTTTTGTTAGAAAACCAGGAAAGCACACATCCCTGGCCAGGGGACAGCAAAGAGAAACCGTTGAGTTCTAAACTGTGCTGGAAATAGAAGCAAGGGAGCAGTCTAGGATTAACTAAAAGCAGCAGTCAATTACGAACAACGCTTTGATGCATGTTACACAGCTTGTCACACCTTGCAGGGGCTGGTTGCCAGGGGGTGTGGCTTTCAAATCAAAGCCCTCCAAAAAGTCATGGATACCTGAAATTCCATAATTAGAGTCTTTCCTTTGGTTTAAAGATTCCCTCTCTCTCTCTCTCTTTAAATTTCAGAATAATATGCTACCTTGGAAGTGGAATATCCAGACATCCAAAAAAAGAAACACACACACAAACATATATGCAAAGAGAACAGGTTTTGAATTAAAGCTGAGCTTTACCACTTTCCAGCTCTGGAACTTTGGGGAAGTTATTTATTGGCTTGAGTCTCAAGTTCATCAGCTGTGAAATGAGACAAACACCTGTCTCAGAAGGTTGGTGCAAAGTTGAAGTTCAATTATGTACATAAAAGTATGTGGCCCACTCATAGCAGACATTCAGACACTAGTTTTCCTCTGCTTTTTTACAGAAGAGGTCATAATAGGGGAACAAGTGAGGACAACATGAGGACGCTGGCTTCCTGATGTGGAAATGATGGGAAGGTCAGCAGAGATGGAGATGGGGGTGGCAGGAGAAAGGGCCACCTGGGACCCAGTGACAGAATCTGTTTCACAAATGTGCTGAGGTCAGCTTCTGCTCAAGGGCACGTGGTGGCTGCAGGCTGACATTTATTTGCAATGTAGACTGGCTGGCAAGCTGTGAACCTAGAAACTGGCCTTCGCCAAAGAGCCATGCCTAGCCCCTCCCAAGGCTCTCCCATGCTTGGTGTCCAGCTGGGGAAACGAGGCATTGGGGAACATCTGAACAGCTGTCCTATCGGGTCACCTGCAAGGGCGTGGGTCAGGTGAAGATATGAGCGGGTGGCAGGCAGGGAAGCCAGTAGCAGAGATTAAATGTAGCTTCCAACTTGCTGAAGCCCAATGATGTCAATCAGACCCCACTGACCCACAGGCCAGGTCAGTGGGGCCGGAGACTTTCCTACCAACTTACCAAGGACAGGCCCCACACCAAAGTGTGTAGCCAGAGATGGTTATCTTTTCCTAGGCATCAGTATCTCCACACTTAGGGATCGCCCCTTAGCTCACCCTGGAAAGCCAGCCATCCTTGACTTCCAAGGCGTGAGCTAAGCAATCTCACCAGTCTCTCAGGTGAATGGACCAAACAGAGAGGTCTAAAAATGGGAGGAGGGGAGGGGCTCTAGAGCAGGCTGAGGCAGAAATATATTTTTAGGCTGAGAAGAGTTTCGAAATCTAGAACGCTTCTAGGCAGAAGATAAACCTTCCCCAAATTTCCTTCTGTAATTGCTGCCCATAAAAATAAGCTTAACCTGAACAAATAGGAAGGAGAGAGGGATTTTTAACAATAAACGGTAACAGCTAATACAAGTAACAGGGGCATTATTTAGAAACATTAACAGGTCAGGAGACCAGCCCTTCCGTTTCCCCAGAAGGCCTCCTTGGAGCCCTGTGATCTGCAGACCACATTTTGGAGATCACTAAACCGACAGTGTTTACTGCTGTAGCGGTTACTGGAGTGGATTTCAGCAGATTCACTTTTAGAAAATTTCAAAATACAGAAGTGGGAACAGCAATATACGTGCATGGAAATCTTGTAAGTGGTTTATTGTGTTTTTCTTTATGCAACTGTAGTGCATGATTGGCCATTATTTTCTATCTAATAATCAAGATGAATAACTTTGGGTTGATTCATTCTGTGTATTATCTATTACAAATGTGAAAATTCCAGTTAACCTTTCCCTAACCCCCAGTATACTTTTGGACCATTCCCTCCTTCCTTCCTTTGATGAGTTGTGTACGCAAAGAATCTGGCATCTTTTTTTTTTTTTTTTGCGGTACGCAGGCCTCTCACTGTTGTGGCCTCTCCTGTTGCAGAGCACAGGCTCTGGACGCGCAGGCTCAGCGGCCATGGCTCACGGGCCTACCCACTCCGCGGCATGTGGGATCTTCCCGGACCGGGGCACGAACCCGTGTCCCCAGCATCGGCAGGCGGACTCTCAACCACTGTGCCACCAGGGAAGCCCTGGCATCATTTTAATACTAGTTGAGCAAAACCATTATGGAAGGTAAATAAAAGCTTCATGCATACAATGCTTCCCAAAGCCAAAGGAAATGATTTTGGAGTATCCACATCACTGATTACATTCCATCAGCAGAGATAATTAAAAGTTGACTATAGAATAATATTAAACAGCAGGCACAACTTTTTGAAAATTTCTCCCCGGTATTAGACATGCAAAAACACCAACTGAATGTTCGACGCTAATCACATTCATCTCTTCTTAAGAGCAGAGTATAATAAGTGGGTAGCCTAAATGGAATGCTTTGAACAGAACGCTTCACGATCGTCTGATTAGTCTAAATTTAAAACTCCAACAAAGGCAAGGATTATTCTTCTTGAGGTTCAAGATGCATGAGGATTTGGTGATGAAATTCCTTTAGGAGAGCAAAGAAAAAAACCTGCTATCTACAAGCTGCCAGTGTTTTATGTCTGTATAGTGTTTTTAAGTCAAAGTCACCATTCATCCAATGATAAATGTTTGAATAAATGAGTCAAAGAAAAGGCCTCAGAATACAAGTTTCATCGCCTCTAAGTTATGAATCAGGCAAAGCCATGTTCATCAGCCCCAAGCGCACAGGCTGAGACAGGTTAAATGTCGGCTCTCACCAACCAGGCCAAAGCCAGACCTGGAAACCTAACTCATGTCCTTTGATTCTTAGAAAATGACCCAGCTGTTAGGGCCTGTTGCTTAGCTGCCTCACTGCAAACTCTCAATACAACTGGGAATGCATGTTATCTAGGCCAGGTGAGGTAAGATGAAGGAAGCATTAACAAAGCCGGGCTTGTTCCTGAAATTATTACAGGTAGTCACACACACAGGAAAAGGAAAATCCCCATCAAAACGCTAAAATTAAAGATTAAATTCTTAATGTCTTCACTCTAATGAGACACCTGGAGTAAATTACTCAGTGCTAGCATTGATACTATACCAAGAGTGAGAAAAAAATGAGCCTGCAGGATACTGGATGAGAGGTGGAACCTGGAGTTTCCCCAGGGGGCTTCAAGTTTATTCTTCCAGGAACACTGGTAACACCCATCTTTTTTCCATTGTGACCTTCTAACAGGATGCAATCCCTGAGCCAGCTAGACACTTAAAATCTATTTGTTTCAATAACTCAGAGGAGAAATGTAACTAGAAGATTTTTTGCAAGTGGAATCTATTTGGCAAGCAGAATCTGTTTCTATGAGAAAATTCTCATGCATTTCAGAGGGAGGGTTCTCAAATCGTAAATCTTGAAGTTTTCAAAATTCATGCCAAGGGAATGAATATCACCCCCATGCTAAGCTATCCCTGGTGAGCTAAGCATAAGCAGCAGAGCACGTGCCCCAGCATCTATTTTTCTGATCCCAGAGGAAAGTGAAACAGAGCTGTCCAGACTCAAATCGTAAAGTAGGTAAAGTCTGTCACAGGATCCGTTCCCTCTCGTCCCCTAAGGTGCCTCCCCTTAGGCCCCAGGGGTTTCTGCTCTGTTCGTCGCCTTTTCCACCCCAAGCTGCGGACGGTAACACCAGTGAGGCATCGTATTGTTTCAATACGATATACGTCATTCATTGTTTTGCCTCCTAAAAAATATTCGTTTAAACCTTTTCTCTTTTAAATTGAGGGATCAAAAGCTTTACTTGCCTTTAAATTCCAGCATCAGCTAGCAGCCAGCCTTCTGAATTGGGAGACAGGATAAGGTAACTCCCCTATTTGTAAAAGCTTATTTTGTTTCATGTGCAGGCCTGCCCTAAAGATGGAAATCCATTGAAATCGCAGGTGGGGTTCATACGCCATTCTGACCGGGGGCAAAAACTCTGTAACTCAGCCTCAGTTACTCACGTATAAAATAGGAATTATTATTACAGATTATAATATTATAACAATTATGAGACAATGAATATAAAGTAGCTGGCACATTGCTATCCTAAAGGCTAAACTATCCTCGGAAAGGACACAGTGGTTCCCAAGTGCAGCTAAATGCAGCCCCGGGTTGATCCAGCCACATCTGCTAAGGGCCAGAATCCCTGGGAACTCAAGAGCCTCATTCTTACCGGTTTCTCAAAGCTTCTGGCCTCAGGCCATGGAGCCAGGCGCCCCCTAAAGGCAGGCCTGGGGTTAGTCCTTCTCTGTTACTGTTCTTTTATCTGGCTCTTTTCCTGCCTGAGAGCATCTCAGCCCTTTCCCACTCCTCTCCTCCCCAGCCCCCTGGTCCCGGAAGCCTAGAGATACTGTGCCATTCCTCACTGTGCCACCCCCTTCCCAGGCCCCACCCTCTACCCTGTAGCAGCGTAGACATAAACTCAACATGCACTGGGAAACCCCAAAATTCGTGTGACTGGTTTTACTGCAATACTCGCTTTATTGGGGAAGTCTGGGACCGAACCCGCAGAATCTCGGAGGTCTGCCTGTAATGAATTTTTCATGGGGAGACCCCCAAGAGCCCTCCCAGTTGAGTTTACACAGCCTTGAGCCCCTGGCACCCAGAGCCTGATTTAAAACAAATTTCCCACGAGGAAAGGCACATTTCGAGGTGAGCAGATGACCCAGCCGAGAGAGAGGCCCCAGCACCGTGAATGGGAGTCGGGGTGGGGGGGACTTGCAAAGCACTGGGTTTGGCTCACCCTTCTTGAGGAGGTCCGAGCTAAATTTTACAAATCAAATATCACCATTTTGGCGAGGTTTGGAGAGGCAGGAGAGGACGAAACCACAAAAGAACCGGGAGGCTTCGACCAGAAACAGGGGAGGCATGGATGCTGAGTAGGGCAAATGGGCTGCTGGGCAGAGACTGGCCTGGAAGCTGCAGTGAAGGGAGAGAAATAACCGGACTGGGGCAGAGGTCGGGGTAGGGAGGACACCCCAAGGCGAGGTTCACGGAAGGCAATGCAGGGGATGCTTGGAAGAAGCACCCCGGGAGCTCTCAGTCACAACGTCGGCGGCATGAGGGATGTGTCTCTGCAAGGGTTCTCCAGCTCAGCATCTGGAAGCACAGTCTCCTTTAGGAGCAGCAGGACCTGGTGGGAAGGGCTACGGAAGCAGAATCCACAAACCAGGGGTCTCCTTGTCTGGTCCTCTCCTGGGATAAGACCTTGCAGAAGGGAGACTGGTCAAGGCCCTTTGACCAGGTCTGAATATGGCAAGAAGACAATGGGGAACAGTTGCAAGCACTTCCCAAGAACCCCTCAATAAAGAGAGAAAGAAGGGCAGGGTCAAGAAAATGCTGCGCCCTTGGGTTTGGGAAGAGGTGGATACGGGGAGGCCCAGCTGTTACAGGTGGGACCCAGGATGGGTATATGTGATACTAGGTGGATTACATCCATGCACATGTATGTATCATATTATATACTGTATCTGGAGAAAGAAAACTGCACTAATTATAGACATCAGAAAGCAAATCAAGGAGTGAAAAATGATCAAAATTATTTTAATTGTGTAAAAGTAATACAGATTAGAGTCATTTACGTGAACTGCTTCCACTAATGCCCAATGACCATGCAGCACAATATCAATGAAATGTATCAGGAACTGTGTACTCGATTAACTCGTGTAAGTTACATTTTATGACAATACTGAATTCTGTTTTATATGTTCAGGCTTCTGATTTTGTGATGCATATAACTGCAGTGTCTGGGAGCTAGAAGGGACCTTAGGGACATCCCTGACTCTAACCCTTTCATTTAAGATGAAACGGAGATGAAGAAGCCGGGGTTTAGAGAGGGTATGGCTTTCCCGAGGCCACAGGAGGACTTGTGTAGAGCAGGGGATACAAGAGCTGCTCGTGATACCTGCCCCGCTCCAGGGCTATCCTTAAAATGCTGTGCGGCCGGACAACACGGCAGGGACGCAATCCCTTTCCCCACGTTCTGCAACACCATCTGCTCACAATTCAGCATTATTCAAGGAGCTTGGAGAAGAGGTAGGATGCTTGGGGGGTGGGATAAGCTCAGGGATAGAGATGTTGGCGCTTTCAGTTAAGAGACTTTTGATTGATGTGATCGTTAGAAGAATTTACAGTCTCTCTCTGTTAAGAAAATCAAGAGGAGAGTCAGCACGGGACAGTGGGAAAAACGTAGTTTATCCAGTCAAAGACCCTAGGATGAGCCGCAACGCTTACTAGCTGTGTGGTCTAGGACAAGTTATAGAAACTTTCCAAGCCTATATTCCGCCAGCCATAAAACGGGCAGTAATGGTACTTATTCAAAGAGTTGTGAGATTAGATGAAATTATATATTAAGAACATCTAGCACAGCACGTGTGGCTCAATCAATATTCAACATTCTATCAGTATTTCTTTACTATAGTCTCCTCGCCTGGTACCACTAAGAAAGTCTCACCTTTGAACATACTGGGTGGGTAACTGGATGACCAAGGCCAGGTATATGTTATTGCACAGATAACCTTGTAAACCTCCTTCCAAAGTGTCAGTGTTATATTCATGGATAACTTCAAACTAGAACGTCACCGTGGAAACTCTAAGGGAGAGTTGTAAAAGCCAAGTCTGTTTCCATCTGGAATGTGAAATGTCAAAACACAGGCAACCTTGATCAATCATTAGGAACCTCCTCTTGCTTTCCATTAAAATGTCCTTGTAGAAAACAAAGATACCACAGTTTAAGGGTATCCCCAAATTGCCTTCTTGATCCCTGATGGGAATCCTTGCTCATTTTCACATCCAAAGTCCTCTAAAAAATCGATCAAACATCTTAACGCGGTTAACCACAGGAAGGCAGCTCACAACATGTCCTTCTGGGGATCCATGAACTGGTTTGAAACGTCCAAGGCTGCGGAAGAGTAAGGCACTGCCCCGTCCACAGAGAAAGACCCCTCGACCCATGGTGAGCCCACAAGATTCTACGTCTGTCTTCTTATCACGCCTCCTCCCCACGTATAATTCTATCAGTACATGAGAGATTAAAGTCTCAGGGAAAAACGTCAGGAGTCTGTGTCTTACGCTATCAACAAACCCCCAGCTGACACTGCTACATGCACAGTGACATTTCAGTAGAAGCCTCTGATTCTGTCTGCAGGCCTGAACATTAGTCCAGGTCTGTTCCCACACTCCCAGCAATACTGCCTTCCCTCTGTTCTAGAACTGTCTGTGACCTAGATGTTCTGGCAAGCAAGTAAGCAAACCAGCTCTACCTCTGTCTTCTCTCTCACACACACTCTCTCTCCCTCTCCAAGGTTTTTCTTTCCTGAGTCACCTTTGTTGCCAATAATTGAAGCTGGACCAGCGAAAGGGGAGAAAACCCAAGCCAATAAATAAGGCTCCTCTGGCTCCATTAAGCCCCCGCCCATCCTCTGCCCGTGTGCACTCACTTCACTTTTGTTGCTTCTGACTATATTGTGTTCAGATGTGGAGAAAACTATTTTTTTCACTCTTATTCAAAGATATGACACTGTTGTTGTTTCTTTAAAACACGTTGGCATTCTTGCTCTTCCTTCTAGGAGAGGGACTTCAAGGATCACTGAAGCTTCTGGGGTGAAGCAATCATCTGCTAGGCTGAAAAAACAGAACCTAGCTGCCACTCCGTGCCAGGAAAAGTGCACAGGGTGAAACAGGCATCTCTTGGAATCATCAACATCACTGAAGGTGAAGGAACTGGTTGCTACTCAGGTGTTTTGCATCTAATTCGACCATGCAGCCTGAACCTAGTGAGGACCATTACAGGATAAAGGATTCAGGTGTAGCTAAAACCCAGTGCAGCCAAAATAAATGAATAAAATAAACAATAAATAAATAAAATAAATAATAAATAAATAAATATTTTTAAAAAGACAACAGAAAGCACCAAGGAACTTCCCTGGCGGTCCAGTGGTTAAGACTCCATGCTTCCACTGCAGGGGGCATGGGTTTGAGCCCTGGTTGGGGAAATAAGATCCCACATGCTGCGTGGCATGGCCAAAAAAAAAAAAGAAAAAGGACTGGAGCAAAGGAATACTAGGAAACTTGAACATTTAAAAGAGAGAGTTACTGGGCTTCCTTGGTGCAGTGGTTAAGAATCCGCCTGCCAATACAGGAGACATGGGTTCGAGCCCTGGTCCGGGAAGATCCCACATGCTGCAGAGCAACAAGCCATGTGCCACAACTACTGAACCTGTCCTCTAGAGCCCATGAGCCACAACTACTGAGCCCGTGTGCCACAACTACTGAAGCCCGCGCGCCTAGGGCCTGTGCTCTGCAACAAGAGAATCCACCGCAATGAGAAGCCTGCACACTGCAACGAAGAGTAGCCCCTGCTCGCCACAACTAGAGAAAGCCTGCACGCAGCAACGAAGACCCAAGACAACCAAAAATAACTAAATAAATAAAATAAATTTATTTTAACAAGTAAAAATTAAAAAAGCAACAGTTACAATGTTAATATAAAATCAGAATTAAACACTGAAAGCATTAAACAGGAATGTCATTTTTCCTGACAAGGGGTACATTCTAAAGGAAAGTTAAAATTGTATGTGCCAAGGTAACATAGCTTGGAACTATATAAAGGAAAATAAGCAGAGACTGAAAGACACGCAGTAGAGTTGTTGAACTACCCCACTGCTGTTAGTCCTTGGAAAAGGAAGCAGATGAAAATTTAATAAAGATACAGAGAAGTAGGGTAAAATAATAAATAAGGCTCATCTGATGACTAGATAAACCTGGTAATTAGAGCGTGCATCTTCTGTACTGGGACTCATGGAACATTAACAAAAATTAAGCGTGTGTCAGGACGTCAAAGAAACTTTACAACGTCTTGATATTCTGTGACCACAATGCAGTAAAATACTCCACAGTAATAAACAAAAGCATAAACAATTCAAATAAACATATACATTTAAAAAATATTCTTTTAAAGAGGTTTAGAGTCTGAGAAACACTAAATTTTGCAATGGCAGATGGAGACAATAAAGATAAAGAGAACATGATATATCAAAGTACAGGCAACCAATGCTCAGAGGCAAAGACTTGAAATATTCTCATCATGAAGAAAAACTTGGGACTTCCTTGGTGGTCCAGTGGTTGAGACTTTGCCTTCCAATGCAGGGGGTGAGGGTTCCATCCCGGGAGCTAAGATCCCACATGCCTCATGGCCAAAAAGCCAAAGCAGAAGCAATATTGTAACAAATTCAACAAAGACTTTAAAATTTTTGAAAAAAGAAAAAAAGCTCAAAATGAAAGAACAATCAACTCAAGAAATTAGAAAAGGGAAATGAACCTAGGGAAAGCAAAATGAAGGTAAAAAACACAAAAATAATGACAGAAACAAGTTCAAAATTTTTAACAGAACAGATTTCAAAAGACGGTCCTTAAAAATATCCCTAAGTAAAACAGATTTACTGTTAACTAAACGACTGCTCCGAAGAAAGAACCATGAACTCAAATTAAAAGATGAGAAGTAGGATAAAACTAAAGATATTGAGGATATTTTCAATTTTAAGAATGTGTAATACCTGCCTTTCTGTTAATAAAATTTTAAATATAGAAATGGCAGATTTTCTAGAAAAATTAAAATCTTTGACATGGCATTGGAATGTTTTAGAAGAAATGAAAGCTAAAAGCATTAAAATGTAGGAGACAATATTTTCATTATTAGAAATGCTATTATTGCCTAATTAGAACATCTAAGGGAGTTAGCCGCAAGACTTCTAGAACTTAGTGAAGTCAATAAGATGGCCAGTTATTAGAAGATTCACATGTGTGCATGCATGCACACTGACACACACACACACACACACACACACACACACAGTTTTTCTATAAACCAGCAATAAGCTAAAAATATAAGGGAAATAAAGATCAAATACACAATTATAACCAACACTGTAAAATCTCTAAGGAAAATTTAAGAACTCATATCCTATGAAAACAGGAATGTAAACGAAGGGACAATGAAAGTCTTGAATAAGACTATGTAAATACATGGATCAAAAATAGTAGGGGTGGGCTTCCCTGGCGGCTCAGTGGTTGAGAGTCCGCCTGCTGATGCAGGGGACACAGGTTCATGCCCCAGTACGGGAAGATTCCACATGGCGCGGAGCGGCTGGGCCCGTGAGCCATGGCCGCTAAGCCTGCGCATCCGGAGCCTGTGCTCCGCAACGGGAGAGGCCACAGCAGTGAGAGGCCTGTGTACTGCAAAAAAAAAAAAAAATCTACAAACAGTAAATACTGGAGAGAGTGTGGAGAAAAGGGAACCCTCTTGCACTGTTGGTGGGAATGTAAATTGATGCAGCCACTGTGGAGAACAGTATGAAGGCTCTTTAAAAAACTAAAAATAGAGCTACTATATGACCCAGCAATCCCACTACTGGGCATGTACACTGAGAAAACCATAATTCAAAAAGACACATGCACCCCAATGTTCACTGAAGCACTATTTACAATAGTCAGGACATGGAAGCAACCTAAATGTCCATCGACAGACGAATGGATAAAGAAGATGCGGTACATATATACAATGGAGTATTACTCAGCCATAGAAAGTAACAAAATTGGCTCATTTGTAGAGACGTGGATAGGCCTAGAGTCTGTCACACAGAGTGAAGTAAGTCAGAAAGAGAAAAACAAATATCGTATATTAACGCATATATGTGGAATCTAGAAAAATGGTACAGATGAACCTATTTGCAGGGCAGGAGTAGAGGCACAGACGTAGAGAACAGATATGTGGACACGGGGTGGGGAAAGGAGGGGATGAATTGGGAGATTGGGATTGACATATATACGCTACCAGGTGTAAAATAGCTAGCTAGTGGGAACCTGCTGTATAGCGCAGGGAGCTCAGCTTCGTGCTCAGCGGTGACCTAGTTGGGTGGGATGGGGGCAGGGAGGGAGGTCCAAGAGGGAGGGGATATATGTAGACATATAGCTGATTCACTTTGTTGTACAGCAGAAACTAACACAACATTGTAAAGCAACTATACCCCAATTTTTAAAAAAAAAAGTCAGTGATATCAAATAGTAAAAAACAACAAGATGTAATTTTTAACTTATCAAATTGACAAGGTTTTTCTTTTTTTTTTTTTTTTTTTAGGTAAGAAGTGGATTTATTTAAAGAGAAACACACTCCACAGACACAGTGTGGGCCATCTCAGAAGATGAGAGTGCCCGGCAAGGTTTTTCTTTGTTTCTGTTTTTTAATTATAGTACTTAGTGTCGTCCAAGAGTGCAGAACATGGACACTCTTTTTCCCAGTTGTTGAATGCTAAAATACAGTACTTGAATAATATATATCAAAAATTGTATAAAGGCTCTTACTGTTTGGGCCAACAGTCCTAGTTCTAGAAAGGAATCCTAAGGAAACAATCAGAAATGTCCAATAAAGATAGTCGTTCAAGAAAATCCAGCACAGCCTTACTAACAATAGCAAAAAATCTAGAGAATTAAATGTTCAGCACATTAGGTTACTTATGTAAATTATAGTATCTATTAGAAATACGAAATGATACAGGCAATAAAATCATGCTATGTGGGATTGAAATGGCAATGCAACATGTTCATAACATATGGACCAGTGATAAAGAGGCCTCACAAATAGCCCAGTCAGTGTGATCCCTTTGTTGAAAAATGTATAATGTCTAGAAACACTAAAAATGTCCATAGTTATCTTGTGGGTGATTTGCCCTTCATTCTCTTCTGTATTTCCAGTCTTTTTTCTTTCTAAATGAATATACTTCACTTCTGTGATCAGGGGAACAAGAGACGGAGCAGTGTCCATAGCGCACTTAGTACAGTACCTGGAACATAATAAATGCTCAATGAATATTAGTATTGGGTTGGCCAAAAGGTTCATTCGTTTTCTTCCATAAGATGGCTCTAGTAGCACTTAGTTGTCTTTAACTTCATTCAAAACCATTTTGTTAGATTGCATCTGACAGCTATCATATCAGCGTGCATTTAAAAAAAGACATCAAAATTTCGAATTTTTGTGTAGCCATTTTAATATTGAAGATGGCAGGAAAATAGCAACATTTTCGGCATATTATGCTTTATTATTTCAAGAAAGGTAAAAATGCAACCGAAATGCAAAAAAAAGCTTTGTGCAGTGTATGGAGAAGGTGCTGTGACTGACAGAACGTGTCAAAAGTGGTTTTCGAAGTTTCACGCTGGATATTTCTCGCTGGACAATGCTCCACAGTCAGGTAGACAAGTTGAAGTCAATAGCGATCAAATCGAGACATTAACCGAGTACAATCAATGTTACACCACGCAGGAGACAGCAGACATACTCAGAATACCCAAATCAAGTGCTGAAAATCATTTGCACCAGCTTGGTTATGTTTGTCGCTTTGATGTTTGGGTTCCACATAAGCTAAGCGAAAAACACCTTCTTGACTGTATTTCCGCATGTGATTCTCTACTTAAACGTAACGAAAACGTTCAGTGTTTAAAACAATTATGACGGGTGATGAAACGTGGATACTGTACAATAATGTGGAATGGAAGAGACTGTGGGGCAAGTGAAATGAAACACCACCAACCACACCAAAGGCCAGGCTTCATCCAAAGAAGGTCACGTTGTGTATATGGTGGGATTGGAAGGGAGTCCTCTATTATGAGCTCCTTCTGGAAAACCAAACAATTAATTCCAACAAGTACTGCTCCCAATATGACCAACGGAAAGCAGCACTTGAAGAAAAGCGTCCAGAATTAGAAAACAGAAAATGCATAATCTTCCATCAGGATAACGCAAGACTGCATGGTTCTTTGATGACCAGGCAAAAACTGTTACAGCTTGGCTGGGAAGTTCTGATTCATCTGCCACATTCACCAGACACTGCACCTTCAGATTTCCACTTATTTAGGTCTTTACAAAATTCTCTTAATGGAAAATATTTCAATTCCCTGGAAGACTGTAAAAGGCACCTGGAACACTCCCTTGCTCAGAAATATTAAAAGTTTTGGGAAGATGGAATTATGAAGTTGCCTGAAAAATGGCAGAAGGTAGTGGAACAGAAGGGTGAATACGTTGTTCAATAAAGTTCTTGGTGAAAATGAAAAATGTGTCTTTTATTTTTACTTAAAAACCGAAGGCACTTTTTGGCCAACCCAATATTATTTTGGTTTTAGAACAACAATTACACACTCCCCCTTTCAAAAACACTTTTATAATAGAAGAAACTTTGAATTTATTCCTATGCCAGAGGAAAACTAGAAGTCGTCAAAGGTTGTATCGTCTCCAAATTGTTAAATATTCATATTTACTCCCTTTCCCCTTTTCTCTCTCTCCCTGCCTGTCTCTCTCTCTCTCTCTCTCTCTCTCTCTCTCTCTCGCAAACACACACACACACACACACACACACACACACACACACACACACACACACACAGAGATTAAGGTCCTCATGTCCTAGAATCCTGAGAAGTTCTGGGCAACAACTAATATGCAGCCTTAATGGAGATCATTTGAGCTCAGCCAACAGTCCACCATGGTCAACCAAGGTCAGAAAGAGATGGCTTTGATAAAGAAGCCAGATAACCTAGGAGAACAGAGGCTGCTGATAACCAACTGGCCAACATGTGATCCAATGAAAGGCTTTTATTGTTCCATGGTACACACGGCTTTACAGCTGGGTGAGTAAAGCAGTGGGGAAGGAGCCCCAGACATGGAGTCAGGACCCCCAGGTTCTAGGACCCCCACCAACCTAGGTTCTAGGACCACACATTCTCCTCAGTGACCAAATGAGGACTCTCCAGAGCCCCCATCAAGATCTGGGGTTCTATTAAAAAGGGTGACACCCTCGAACATTAGTTGTTTTATTTGTTAACTTCAAAGCCGGCTCCTGTATCCCAAAACAAGCAAAGAAAATTAAAAGAATAAATAAAGCATTCCGGGCATCCATAATATTTATTTCGCTTTCTCCATCCGCGTTATTTCAGTAACTCTAGCAGGGGTAGAAAAGTGACAAATGAGTGCAGATTACAAGGCAGCACATGTTCAGGACAAGGTCATTAGATGCCATCAGAAACGGTCTAATGACACATGCATTTGGGAGATAACACAGCTCAGTGGGTTATCTATGAATCGTTCCCACTCGAAGTCTCATCTACTGCTCTCACACAACCACTGTGGTCACTGAGCCTAGACAATGGTGCTGAACGGGGCATAGGATGTTAGCTGGAGAAGGCAAGATGACCAAAAAAAACCCACCAAAATTGGCTGAATCTGAAATGGGGAGGGGGGGATCTTTGCACATGCAAAACACAAATAGTCCTAAAAGGGGACATAATTATTTGTTATGAAGATGCATTCAGGGGCATTCATCTGAAAAGAAGGAAAGATGCTCTATGCAAAAAAAAAGTCACATCAGAATCAGTGACAGATGACAGAAGGCAGAAGAGTGGAGCCGTCAGAATAGGCTTTGGTGTCAGACACTCTGGCTTTAAATTCCAGCCCTCACCACTCACCAGCTGAATGAATAGGGGCAGGAAGTTTAAGCTGTCTGAACCTCCATTTTTTTAAATCTGGAGAATGGTAGTAGCAATATCTATCTCAAAGAATTACTGAAATGATTCAGTCATTCATTCACTCAGTGCATAATTACTGAGCTTCTAGATGTGCCAGGCCCAGTGCCAAATGCTGGAGCGACAAGAGTGAGAGAAACAGCTACAGCCTCCACGTATACAGACTCTAAGTCTTTCTTAGATTCTGGTGGAAGAAGAGAATCAAAAGGGCAATAAGGAAAAATTAACCCAGCTACAGGGATGGAAGGTGATGTGGGTGTTACTTCAGTTAAAGTGACACCTGAGGGCTTCCCCGGTGGCGCAGTGGTTGAGAGTCCGCCTGCCGATGCCGGGGACACGGGTTCGTGCCCCGGTCAGGGAGGATCCCACATGCCGCGGAGCGGCTGGGCCCGTGAGCCATGGCCGCTGAGCCTGCGCGTCCAGAGCCTGTGCTCCGCAACGGGAGAGGCCACGACAGTGAGAGGCCCGCGTACCGTAAAAGAAAAAAAAAAAAACAAAAGTGACACCTGAGCAGACACCTCAACCAAGAGAGAGGGAGTGAGTCATCAGGAGGGGGAAGAAATCAAGTAGAGGGAGCAGTAAGGCAAAGACCCTGAGGCAGGAAGAACGTTGCATTCAATGGGATATTTGTAAGAAGCTTTTTAGCTCAGGGCTCAAAAAAGCATGTGCTCCAGATGATGGTGATGATGATAGCGATGACGGTGACGATGGTGATGGTGGTGATGATGGTGATGGTGGTGGTGATGGTGATGATAACGATAACCCAACAACAGAGTACAAGGGATGTGAGAATAGGCACAGCCCATGTTAACTAAAGGAACAGAGTGACAAAATTAGTATTGAACACAGGAGAACCGATTAGAATCTAGAGTAATATTCAGTTATAAAAATTGCACCTCTATTTTTACTCCTATCCTTTAATCTGACTTCGTTCTAGAAAAGCTTCTCTCTGAAAATTCTATTTCATGAATGTAAAATTATTTAATAAAAATATTCTTTATGCATGATCTGTTTTTTACCCAGCCATCTTCCTGTTGGTTTTTAGTCTGCTAGTGTAGCGTGTATGTGGTATTTTAAAGAGTTACTATGCAGGGTAGTTAGAAATTTCGTAGGAGCATTTAAACGGCAGAAAATGCTGCTAGCTTTCATTTCCACATATACTCTCTGACAGAGGGAAAGAGTTTTAATACATGTCTTTCTAGGCTTTTAGCTTTTTCTCAACTGTCTCAGGATGAAATTTTACTTTACTTGTTTAGTTATGGATATTTCTGAAACTTTACAAACAGATTCACTCATATTGTAAGAATTTTTCTGCAACCTAACTTTTTTTTTGGCTTAATATCAGGTTGTCGAGATTTCTTTGTATTGCTCTACCAAGTTTTAAGATCATTTCATTTTCACTGCTGCACGGTATTCTATTATTTGATTATATTATAATTTACTTATCCATTCTACTTTGATAAACATTTGGGTGGTTTGGATTTATTCTGTAAACCATTATTAGTATCAGAAAAGCTGTGATGGACAGCATACATGTTTTCTGGTACATGCATACAGAAGATTTCCTAGGGAAGAGATTTAAAAATGAAAACAGCCTAGTCATCGGGTATATATACTCATCTTTACTGGATAATGCTTAACTGTTTTCCTAAATGTTTGTACCAATTAACACTCCCACCAGAAGTAGATAAGCATGAAATGTCATTTTTCTAACTTAGACCAAAATATCCTCTTTGCCACAGGGGATTCCAGACCTCAAATAACTCCAGTGCCAGTTCCATCTATAGCCTCAGTCAATTCAAAACTGGTCTTTGAACAAATCCAGACTTAAAGAAATTTCAGTTCTGTTGAATTTCTGGCTAACGCACCACAATCGACTTTGCAAGCAAACAATATCCCCCCAAGAACAATAATAAATAATCACATATTGCTGGTGCCAGGGTGCAAAACGAAGATGTTTCAATTGACGCAAACGTGCTTACAAAAATATTTTGGGTATCTGAATTAATCTGAACCAAATTAAGCATAATCTAGATATTTGTCCCTAACCCTTTATTAAAGAAAGGTGCCTTTATTTCATGGCATTTTTATAACTGGACTTGCCAGACAAAAAACATGTGTGCCTTAAGGAAAAAAAGTATTGAATTTACTCTCTTCAAAAATATATCAGTTATGAATATACTAAAAGCCATAGAACTGTATACTTTTAAGGGATGAATTTATGGCATGTGAATTATATCTTAATAAAGCTGTTGATAAAAGTGTATCAGCTAAGTGAAATACGCCCATCACAAAAGGACAAATACTGTATGATTCCACTTATATGAGGTACCTAGAGCAGTCAAATGCATAGAGACAGGAAGTAGAATGGTGGTTGTCAGGGGCTGGGGGAGGAGGGAATAGGGAGTTATTGTTTAAAGGGTACAGAGTTTCCGTTTTACAAAATGGAAAGAGTTCTGGAGATGGATGGTGGTGATGGTTACACAACACTGTGAACGTACTTTATGCCAATGAACTTTACATTCTAAAATGGTTAAGATGGTAAATTTTATGTTGTGTGTATTTTACCATATATATATATATTAGAAGTGGAGGTGGCTGTGTTTGTTTCAGTATCAGGTCATGTTCAAGCAAAGAGATGAGTTCTTTTTGCATAAAGTCACAGAGACTGTGCACCACAGATTGGGCACTGCATCCCTTTTTTTATTTTCATACGCAATACCAAATTCCAGTGCACACATGTACAGCAGCATATACTGTGGGTGAGAAGAAGGTTTAAAAAAATCGAGTCTAAAGTTACTGCTCACATTACAACCTTGACACGACAACTTTGCAAAAACAAGGGCTTAAATTTAACAAAATATGCCACGATTCAGAAAATGCTACTACCATATGCCCGAGGGGACTGAGTCACGCCTGCAGTTTAACTCCTGAATTTTTTGACTTGACTTTCTGTATGTTTAAATTCTCATCACACTGCAGCTTCAACCTTTGTTTCTGCCACTGATCATATAATGCATCTCTTATTCTCTGACATAATCTCTACCATGCAATACTTGGTTTTGAACAGCACTGAGGTTCAGAGGACACTTTGAAAAATGTTAAACGATAAAAACTGTCAACGGTGACTGGAAATGGAAAAACAGCCTAGCCTTTTTTGATGCCATCTTTATGCCTAGAACAACCTTCCCACTCCCACTCCCACGTCCATCAAGTGAGCTACATCTCTTCCTTCTTTCAAAGTTCACCTTAATTCACTTCTCTATAATGAAGACAGTCTATAATGAAGACAGCTGTGATAACAGCAGAAGTGGAGAAGAGAATCCTGTCTACCCCCAGGGGGCAAGGAATGAATGTTAATTTCTGTCCATAAATCTAAAAGAGCGTAAATTGCACAGATTACATTTTTTTTCCTCGAGATGATTTTTTAAATTAAATTTTCATAGTTTTAATTGAAGTATCATTGATTTACAATGTTTCAGGTGTATAGCAAAGTGATTCAGTTATATATATATATTCAGTTATATATATTATATATATAATATACTATATATATTCTTTTTCAGATTCTTTTCCATTATAGGTTATTACAGGATATTCACTATAGCTCCCTGTGCTATACAGCAACTCCTTGTTTATCTCTTTTATATATAGTAGTGTGTATCTGTCAATCCCAAATTCCAAATTTATCCCTTACCCCACTTTCCCCCATGGTAACCGTAGGTTTGTTTTCTATGTCTGCCAGTCTATCTTGCACAGATTATGTTTTTAATGTATGTCTGTGCAATAACTTGTATCCGTTTTTTCCATCTTTGCTCTAAGAATCTTCCATGGTCCCTGATGCAGGGATGACCAGCACTCTCAAGGGGCTTGAGGAGTTACATAGCCTACCTGTCAATTACAAGGCACTGAGTCACACAAACTGTATGTGTGACTCACCGTGTTCCTGCTCAGAAGCCCACAATCTTTCTGGGGAGGCAAGGCACGTATCCCGTGCAGAAAGCTAGTAATAGTAAGCGATTTTTCAATTTACACACATTTATTCAGCAAATAGTTACTGAAGACCTACTAAATGCCACGCATTCCACCCAGACATTCAGGACAAAAATATGACTAAGACGTGGGCCCAGGAGAGAGACAGATGGGGTTCAGTGTAGAACCGTTTTATCATGGAGCCTTCAGAACACTACTGGGTGGTAAAAATAGCAGATTTTCCCTCTCCAAAAAAAAAAAAAATGCACTGAACACACAGAAGTAATCCAGTTACTGAGTGAGCATTCTGGCCACGAAAACATATTTGGAATGAACACAGTGATACTTCTGATGCTTTCCTCCTTAGAACCAGCGTCCCAGACACACGAATTCTCCAATACCCACTGAAAGGCAAATGACCAGCCGACCCTAATGCAAACTTGCCCCCATGGAATATTTGAAAGGAATCTGCCTTCCCTGACAGACCCTAGCCTCAAAAAAGGCAGGGAGAAAGTCCTGTGTGCACGATGCCTGTTGCAGAGTGAGTAATTAAAAACATTTATGACATTAGCATTTTAAATTCGCTGGCTGCATATTATGGTAAAATCGACCTCTGAAAAGCCCGTTGAAATGGTCATTTAAAGACTGGGTGATGAATATAATCAATCAATTATGAATTCAAGGAATGAACCAAGTCCATTTACAGATACTGTTATGGGCTGAACTGTGTTGTGCAACCCCCCCGCCCCCCAACCTTCCCGCCCCTCCCCGCCAATTTGCTAGGTTGAAGTCCTAACTCCCAGTTCCTCAGAATGGGACTGTATTTGGAGAGAGGGCCTTTAAAGAGATAATTAAGGTAAAATGAGGTCACATGGGTGGGGTCCTAGTCCAATATAATTGGTGTCATTAGAGGAGATCAGAACACACAGACAGGGAGGGAAAACCATGGGAAGACACAGGGAGAAGATGGCCGTCTACAAGACAAGGAGAGAAGCCTCAGGAAAAAGAACGCTGCTGAAACCTTGATCTCGAACTTCCAGCCTCTAGAACTGTAAGAAAATAAATGTCTGTTGTTTAAGCCACCCAGTCTGTGGTACTTTGTTATGGCAGCCCTGGCAGACGATTAGAGATGCCGAGTACCTGCTAGGGACAGAGCTATTGCCCTGTAAACAGTCATTTTGGAAAGACAGTGTGAAGTAGCAGAAAGAGAGTGCTAGGACAGGAACCAGGAGCCCATCTACACATTTCTGGTTCCAGTCTGAACTCTTGGTCAAGCCATTTTCCTTCTTCAGGTCTGCTTCCTCCTTTTAAGGTAGGAGTTGAGATCACACAAGCTCTAAGTTTCAGGTGACCTAGAACTGTATGAAGCCATGTGACGAACTCAAGGCGGCTTCTAGGATATGACAGAAACCACAGGGAGGTGTGTCTGCTCTTCCTTCACGACATTCAGCCGGTACAGGAGGCTCTTCGATCACTTTCCATCCGCTTCTTGAACCACTGCATTAACATCACCCAACATCCAAGTACAAGATGCTCTCCCAGCAAATCTCCTATCATAAAAGGGACAGACACTGCCACTGAGCTCCACTGGACCACCCAGCATCTGGGGAAGATCAACTCGTGGAAGCAAGCTGAAGAGAGGTGAAGAAGAAACAAGAAAAGGCTGATGAATGGCTCCACACATAGGGTGATTTTAGCATATTCTAACCAGAAAAGAACTGATCATTCTGAGCAAAGATGTTAATGAGTCCTGCAAACAGAAATTACCACAACAGAACAATAGACATCTTAAATGATTTTTCTCCTCCAGCAATATTGGCACTAATGATCACAAAATCTTCAACAGCAGTACAAGTAAAGATAAAGACACAATCAGACAACCTTGGTACAGCCTCAGTACAGACACACACTGGAATGTCTGTTCAGCATCTGTTTTTCTGGAAATTGCCTAAACACACAGGTGGGAGCAGGCCTGTTCATACTATATGATTCAAACCCCAGATACACCGTGGGTTGTTGATTCTGGGTTTTGGTTTCTTTGTTTTGTTTTGTCTTCCAGTACCTAAGGCCCAGCTGCCCACCCTTTGCTAAAGTCCATGAGACACCCTCATGTTCTTATCAAAATCCCTGTTTCTCTGAAGCTGCCTCTGATGAGGCAATAAAAAGAGTACTAATTAGTAAAGCCATATTTCAAAAAGAGACAAGTAGGAAGGTTTTCTTTAAAATAAAAACCCAGTGTTTAAAAAATGTTTATCAATGTTGCCTGCTTAGAGCCTCTATAACCTCTAGTGGAAAAAGCGATTCTTTTAAATATCCTGACCATTTATTAGATATTATCAAGGTGAGGATGAGAATGTTTCCTGGGAGGGTGCCTTCCATGTTCCTGTCCGATAAGCCATGTCCATACTGACAGAATCACGGACCTAGACTGGGTCTTAGGACTCCTCTTACTGGGGCAACTTCCTTCCAACTATGGGCAAACACCAGGTCTCTCTCACTCATTCATTCCTTCAGTAAGCATTTGGGCCCCTCTGTATTTTGTGACTCTCCTGCTGGGGGTCAGAGGCAAACAGGAGAAAACCACATATGCCCCAAGAGGAGTTCTTCCCAAAGGAGGACACAAGCCATTCTGTCGTTAAGCGGAAGTTGTGAGGCCAATTTAAAGAATCAGTCTTATCACTTAACAATATATCTCACATACAGATAAAGAAATCCAAGGGCCTAAGTGAGTACAGGACAGTGTGGGCCACATGTACACACAAACATATGCTGAAGTACTGTATAGGTTGACTCAGAGGGGATTTGTTAGAGAAAAGCTGATAGAAGCAATCACTTCAATGCATAAAGGTATAGAGAGCCTAGATCTCCAAGTACCACGCTGGGCAGAGCACTATATGCTCATCTGTAAATCTGCACCAGAGGAAACAAGCAATGATCATACCTCCCAAGTCCTGACATTAAAATAATGCATTATTAAAAATGAGCTTCTTACATAGAAAACTAACATTCTAAGAGTTTAGGAAATCAGAAACACTAGAATAGGAAGTAAGGAGATGATACTGGTCAGAAGATATTAAGAAGACAAGCCAATAAAAGGGATCTGTTCACAGAATGATTCTAAATACAAAACGGTCAGACTGATACTTAGAAGTATGGCTTTTAATAGAAATGACATTAGAGAGGTTTCATTATGTAAATGACAGTTAATGGCAATGACTTATAGGTGCGCCTGAAATGCCCCAAGCAGTCATTTGCATTTTTGCAGTAGCAGAAATGTCAAGGATTTCTCTCACTGAATCATGAGGGACCCTTTCGCTGGTGTACCACAGCTTTTACGGTCTCAATAAGAAAGACCACCTGTGCCCTTAGTTGCTCTTAGGTAATAATAATATATACTCTTAGACGATAATAATAATTAGGCACATTTATGGGCTGGCTACCTTACATGTAGAAGTCCCATGAGGCATGATTATTATCCCAGGTTCATTGTTGAGAGAATGAAGTCGCTTGCCCCGGCTTCTCATGGTTATTAACAAACGGAGGCTGGATTTGAATTCTCGTCTCCCTCATGGACCCCAAGCCCATGCTTCTTTCCACTGCCCCGAACATCAAATGGTCCAAACTCTGGCGGTATCATGACCATAATGCTTCAGAAGGTATACAGTGCCTGTGTAGGTAGAGGTGGGTCTGGAAAGATGGGTACATCTGGCAACCCCTGTGTGTAAATATCACTATCTGCTCCCACTCAGTGGCACCTACATTTGCCACCTGAGACCCCTGGATGTCGGTGCCACACTCTGGCCAGCTCTTGAAATGCAAATGCAAAGTATTCAAATCACACCGGTGTCACAGGTTGAAATCCCAGATCAGTCCAAAGCTAAATCGTCTGTCCTACATCCACCCTGGAGGTCTCACTGGACATTCCATCAATCTCTGAAGGCAGCTGGATTCCCTCCTCACCACTCCTCAGTCAGATTCTTGGTTTCATGATCCACATTTCTACAGGACTCTCCCTTCCTTAGTTCTCAATGATTAAAATCAGTGCTCTGAAATCCCAAGGTGACTGATTGTAAAACTCCCATCTCAGCCACACACCTTCATTAGAATGGTAAATCAATAACAGTTTTGTTTCAGCTACCTTTACTCATTTCCCCTATACATCCTTTGAGGAATTCTCCATCAAATAACTAAAACTTGACATCGGGAGGAAAGAAGAAGAGATGAAAACCTCTAATGCTTGAAAATAGAGTGTGAGTTTAATGTCAGAGCTGGTTTCGAATCCTTGTTCTGTATCTCACACAGTAGCTATTAATCTTATTACTTAACCTTTGTCTTGTATCATCTGTAAAACAAAGGCAGTAACGCTCATCTCCTGAGGTGGTTTTGAGGTTTAAATAGGAGGTTATAGGTGATGCTCCTAGGGGGGTGCCCAGGAAAGGGTAAAGTTCCTTCCTTTTCTGCTTTCTTTGGTCGCCCAAGAGTGTACTTCCCCTAATCACTGTTCTTCCCTCACTGCCTCCTCACATAAGCCCCAGCCCCTGGCCTGTGTCCCACAGGCTGGAGGCATCCCTCCTGGGGCAGTGGGGGAGGGATTGAGTCGGTCCTGTCACCCCGTAAGGGTGGCCTGCAAAATGTGCTCCTCTGTGAATACTGCCACAGGCACAAAGACAGCTGTTAACAGGATGCACGTGGCAACATGCCTGATAAATTAAGGCAGGAGGTAAATGCTAGGTTACACTATTATTTCCATGAGATTGGTGGGCAGGAGGAAAACACTGAGCCTTTGCTCTCCTGAATTTCTTCTGAACTGAATTCCTACCGGCAAGATTTTTGTCAATGACCCAGAACCACTTAAGCTTCCAGGGAACCAAGCAACAAAGCGGACCAAGACTAGATAATGAAGCCCGGGGCTGGGGGGCTGGGGAGGCAGTAAGGGTCCCACAGTCAGAGGTGTGCATTGCTGTGCTGCACAGCAGTGCTGCATTCACAGCGCTCCAAAAGGCGGGAGGGGCTTTAAGAAAAACAAAAACCGAGAGTTACCATGTCAGCACTAGAGTTTCACAAACACCAACCTCTACAGAAACCAGAAGATGTGAAATTGCTAGACAATCTGAAGGTTAAAGGAAAAGCATATTTTCTTAAAGTGGAAAATAGATGAGAATTGTCAGTACATTAAGTACTCATTTTTAGAATCTTTTATTGATAGACGGTCATTTTGTTATAAAGAAACATTTAAAAAGAGGCATGGATAGCTAACTTGGCCACTTCGTAAGATTTTCTTGTTTGATAGATTTAGAGATTTAAGGCATTGCCGTAAATCTTTTCCAAAGAAGGAAGATTATAAACAAAGTAATTAGTTAATTAATTAGACAAACCAGCCATTGACAAGCCTGGGGAAATGCTTTTTTTTTTTTTTTCTCTTTTTCCAGTTTTGGAGGGAAAAACCTTGGAAACAAACATGACCTACTACACCTACAATTCCTCATTTTAATTTTTTTCCCCAAGCACCCACAAATCCAGGTCACCCAAGTTTAAATCCCTGACCCAAAGCCTACCATCCGGAGTCCTCAAGGGGCTGCCACTGTGTTCTGTGTTTGCCAACAGATGCTGTGACACACCCCTCCCCGAGAGGCACCTGCCTCACTAGAGTGTGTAACGTGGCTGCCAGGGCGAGACGGACATGTCGGAAAAGGCAAATATCCCACGCTGTCCGGGGGGTTGGAGCAAGTATCCTGAGCAGCTTCAAGCGATTAGACCTAAGACTCGGAGCTAATTAATGGAAACTGAAGCAAAGATGGTGACAGCTCAAAGCCAGGGTGTGAAGCTCACGTCATCTGGTAGAGAGAACCTCAGGAGAAATCTCCTAAGGGTAGGACATTAATGCTTGCACTTTGCTTTGCAGACTAACACATTTCGTTTAGAAACATGTCTTTACTCTCTGGAGAGACTTTATAAGGTGTTGACCTGCTACTAATTCTGGCAGTGCCTACACCACAGCTCACAAAATAACTCTTCACTCATTGGATTCTGATCACCCAGCTGCCATCATAGGGAAGGATGTCCTTCACTCCAACTAAACAAACCTATTTGTTGTCCAGCTTCTGTATGTCCAATCCTCACAAGCGATCATCTCCAGTTTGAAATGCCCCTTTGTCCTCCACTTCACACCATCATGACTCTTTCTTCCTATAAAACACAGTTTAAACCACCTTCTCCCTTAATCCCATCCAAGCGAACCCTGTGTAGTTCCGGCATCCACGCAAACAACAGACTTAGCTCTTATTTCCCACTGACATAGATGTCTCTATAGTGTAAATGTTAATCCAACTCAGGACTAATGTGTAACTTTGGGCAAGTTACTTCTCCTTTCTGGGCCTCAGTTTCCTCATCTGTAGAAGGCAGATAACAAGAATCCCTATGCTGTGAGAATTAAACATGTATTTATTTATTTTTGCGGTACGCGGGCCTCTCACTGTTGTGGCCTCTCCCGTTGCGGAGCACAGGGTCCGGACACGCAGGCTCAGTGGCCATGGCTCATGGGCCCAGCCGCTCCGCGGCATGTAGGATCTTCCCGGATCGGGGCACAAACCCACGTCCCCTGCGTCAGCAGGCAGACTCTCAACCACTGTGCCACCAGGGAAGCCTTAAACATTTATTTTTAATGTGTGTGTGTGTGTGTATACGTGGACACCCGCACTTAGGGCATGCAAAGAGCTTAGCACAGTATTCAGTATTCCCGTACGTGGTAAGTACTCAGAAAATGTCTACTGCTTTCAACAGCGTGACTATTATTACTGTCACTCTGTTACTTGTGCTTACAGTTGTACTGGTCTCCACCACTTGATTACTAAACTCTTGAGAGAAGGAGCTATTCTTACACAGGGCCCTGAAACTAAGGATGTGACAGAAGTTCAGTAAGTGTTAATTGAACAACTAAGGAGCAACTTGGCAAGGACTCAGGTATTTCAGACTCAACCTACACTGCTGATTACAAAAGCTCATTCATATGTGTGAGTTTAGGCAAAAGCAAATATAATTGTATCTGATTCTTTAAGCAGGAAAGTGGTAAGATAAATAAATACTTCTGAACCTGCAGAGAAATGAATTGTAAGCGGGCTTCAAAACAAGAAAGAAAATCTACTGTGGCCTACGAACATCTCCAGAAGCATCTTGAAGATATGACTGAAGAAAAGGCGAGAAGATAGCAAGGAAGCCAGCCCAGCACTGAGCACTAAGACAAACCTAAGCCTTCTGTGCTGGGGGAAGGGCAAGGAGCTCAGGCCATGCAAGGGAAATACGGTTCCTTGAAAGGTGTTTTCCAGGTGCAAGTTAGTTACCCCAGGTCTCAACTCTAACCTTAGGCAGTGCTCAGTTCACCCAGTAAAAGCCACCTGCCCATGGAGAGAGACATCCACCTGAATTTGCACCGGGGGTATTTCCCACCTGTGTTCTAGACCACCACTAACTCCTGCCTTCCTTCCACCTGCTCCACTGCTGTTCTTACCATTTTCATTTCCCTTGTAAGTCAGATGTCTCTTAATCTTCAGATACGGAATGTCCCAGGCAAAGGGAACTTCCAAGGATTATCCAGGCTACTACTGCCCTCCTCTTATAGAGGAGGAAACTGTTCCAGGGAGGTTAGTAATTTTCCAAAGGTCACAGAAGTAGTGGCATTGCAGGAACTGAGACCTGGATTGTGTGACCAGTCCCCTCCTCCCAAAGCAATCTAGTTTCCAACGCTGCAGCATCCTGCCTGCTTGCTTCTCCCCCTTCCCAGCCCTTCACTGTGGCTGCTAAGTCATCAAGGTAAGTTTTGTTGTCAAGCAGGCCATTGGAACAGGCCTCCTTGCTTTGGGAGGACAAAATATACTTGGCTCTTTCTACCCTGCGGTCACTCGGCTCTGCAACACACGTAGCGACCTTCTGCCCACACCAACTGTCAGTCACCCTTAACAGCCTATGACACCATATCTCCCTAAGATTCTTGACTAATAAGAAAGTTAAATGGCTAATAAATAACATCACGATTAATTTAAAACCCTTTTTATAGACAGATACTTTATTCTTTTTTTAAAAAATGGGTATATTTTCTTGGAGTCTTTCTCTAGGTGCTAATTCAGCAGCCAATGTCATGCCTTGAATTCCAGGTGCATTAAAAAAATAATCTCAAGTAATCAGCTTTTACACCTGACAACAGACTGGGAACATAAAAGAACTCTTTGGAAAAGGAAGAAACTAATTTCGCACACTAGAAATCAACAGCTGCTTCTCAAATCAAAGTTACTTGCAACAAGTAACTGCTTAGTAGGGAAAATAATTTACCTTCAAGTAACCATGTCACGCTAGGATAAAATGTTTCACAAAATAGCCATTAAATTAGTTTTTCTTTAGGTGGTGTGGGGAACAAGAAAAAAAGCGATATAGTTCAATTTTACTAAAAACTCCTAAGAAACTCTGATACACTGTACATGCTCCAGGCAAATGGCAAGCCAGAGGGGACAGAGATTCCCAGGAATATGTGAATCATAATTGTTAGTCATCAGTTTGGGGAAGTTAGGAAACAGTTCCTATCAGTTAAACATATCATTATTTGCTAAGTGTCCAAGATATAAATTTCCTTGGAAACAACTGGTGAAGGTACGAAAGGCTATGCCCAGCCTCTCAATTTTCCTATTTTGTGGACTGGCAGATTCAGAGGAATTTCATATATTAGTATGAAGGAGAAATGAATATATTTAATTAATATACACATAAGCACATTTACATATATTCCTAATCAGAGGTGGATCTAGTTTGCAGGGTCTGAAGCATATAGTTAGGCAAGGGATGGAGGGGTGAATAGGGGGAGGAGTGGGTCTTTAAAAAAAGAGTTCATAAAATTAGATACCGGGCCTTAGAAGGGGCCTGTACAAGTGAGAGGCTTTGAACCTGAAGTAGCATTAGCTTCAAGACAACCGTGCCTGGTCCGTAAGACACTCGGCATACAGGTGACCATCACAAGGGTGGGGACACTCACAAATGGCCAAGCTCTACACAGTTCATTACAGTCCTCTCCAACATCAAGTGTATCATAAATACTTCTGCACACGTTTTTGCTGAGTTCAGATGGCCACAGCAGAAATGTTTCAACAGTATGTTTTAGATGAGCTGTTAAAAGAATTCCAGCATGTGGCTTGACTACCGTGGCAGGAAAACCTGTCATCCACAGTAATTGATTATGCAGTGATGCCTATTCTCTGGAAACCCATCTAAAGGTTCCTGAGAGGGTATCTCAGATCAGTGTCACCATGTAACTAAACTCAGTGGTTACAATGAAATGTGGATGACGGGGGGAGGCACGGTGTCCCTGAAATCAACGAGCTTAGGTTTGGGCTCAGGCACGGCTGGTGAAAGGGCCATTTTACAACACACTCTGCCCTGCGCCAGGAACCCAGTGCGGGGAAAGCCCTCCGGTGCATCTTACTTACAGCCGGAGAAAATGAGGAGAGAGAAAAGTCTCTGAGCGCCTCAACTTGAAATCAATCCACAGAGCCCCTGCACCAGAAGAAAAGATGTACCCTGAAAGAAGATTCGAGAATCACAGGCCTCTGGGATTACAGGCAAATGTCTACCTTAGGCCAGCAGAAAGTCATTACTGTTTCATTAACTTTCAGGAAGTAGATTAGCCCTTTCCGGGCTTTCTTTCTTAAGGCTCTCCGAGCTCCAGGGTGCCAGTGGAGTACCGCTTAGATCAGCAGCCGCGGCTAGAATAGAAATCTGAAAATAAACCAATCGCTCTGACACGTCAACTCACTACTTTTAATTGTGGCTCATTAAAGATGTAAATAGAAGATGAATTATGTTCATCTCTACTACAATTTCATTGCTGCAGTAAAACGACGCTGCTTCTGCTTCTATGCAAAAAGGAATACTTCTGCCTTGCGTAGTATCACCGCAAGTGGAGGGCTACGATTCACCAATTTTTCCAAGATCAGCCATCATGTGTTTCTGCCTGTTGTTGGACAGAGGCAGGTAGACAGAATGAGTAGTTTAAAAATCGCCCAAAAGAAGAAGAAAAGGCAAGTCGGTCAAAAGATGGAATCTAAAACATTCTGAACCCTTCTTAGTAGGCATTACAGAAATGCAAGCCTGCTTGCAGAAATTCTGCAAAGGATTCAGGCCCAAGAGGGGCTAAAACCAAAGTGAGGAAGAATCTGTGCCAAAGAGGGAATGTGAAACTAACAGGAGTTTGATTTTTGTCTTAGATGTGTTATTTTCTTCAGTTACTCATGAGAAAATCATTTTTTCCATATTTTCTATTTACCCATATTCTTATAGGATCTAGTTTCTGAAATTAGAATAATTATATCTTATTGAAGATTATTGATACAATACAGTATTGAAAATACACACAAAAAGAATATCTGAAACACTGTGCTAAAAATCAAATTAAGGGTCAGACACAAAGGGACGAATATTGTATGATTTCTAGGTATAAGTGGTACCCAAAGTAGGCAAACTCACAGAGGCAGAAAGTAGAGTAGAGGTTACTAGGACCTGGGGAAAGGGAGGAACAGGGAGTTAGTGGTTAACAGGTACAGAGTTTCTGTTTGGGAAGATGAGAAAGCTCTGGAAATGGACAGTGGTGATAGTTGCATAATATTGTGAATGCACTTAATACCACTGACTTGTACACTTAAAATTGTTTAGGGCTTCCCTGGTGGCGCAGTGGTTGAGAATCCGCCTGCCGACGCAGGGGAGGTGGGTTCGTGCCCCGGTCCGGGAAGATCCCACGTGCCGCGGAGCGGCTGGGCCCGTGAGCCATGGCCGCTGAGCCTGCGTGTCCAGAGCCTGTGCTCCGCAACGGGAGAGGCCACAACAGTGAGAGGCCCGCGTACCGCAAAAAAAAAAAAAAAATGTTTTAAAGTGGCCAATTTTACGCTATATAAACTTACTGCAATTAAATATATACATATATATATTTAAAAATAAAATTCAGGACACGTGCTGGATTGATGGCTGGGTCCCCGAGACAGAGTAGTGCCGGTTCATTGACTCTCCCAAGTGGATGAGAGTAGTACAGGCGAGGAAAGGGGCGAGACCAGTGTGGATGTTCACCAGGAAATAAATGTCCACTCCTGCAAAGGGGGTACAGCGGCAGCTGACCTTAAACCTCCGAACGTCGGCACCAGCATGGGTGCCAAATATTCAGAAGTCCTGATTTAAATGCGTTAAGCGGATAATCTGATATGTTACAGGATCTTACTCAATTTCATAGAGCAGATAACCGCTCCAAAATTTGTCAAGTTAATAAATACAGATTTAGGTTGAATTTGCATAATATGTGCTTGTAGGTTCACTGGCCATTACCTTTGATAGTCGGAATTGAACTTTCTCTTTCACTAAATGTCACTCCAAATTCCAGGCACCATTTGGAAGCAAACGCTGCTCTGGGCCAGTTGCTAAGTGTCTTTAGTATCATAAATTTGGTTTCAATCAGGTAGAAGAAGCAAAGCACTCAAGGCTCTTGCAATGTACTCACTCCCAAACTCTATTTTACTGTGAAGGACAAGTTCACTCTACACACCAACCCAACAGAGGACACCAGGCTCTTACACAAGTGGCTAATTTGATGGGCTCCTAGAAATGACCACCTGCCAGCAGGGTCATTTAGAAGGATGCTGGTCCTGAGGACAGTTGAAAATAATTTCTTTCCCATCAACTCCAACAAAGTAGATTAGGTCCTTGTAGGGCTTTAGTTTCTCTGAAAGCAGCAGAGTGCTAACAAATGCCCTTTAAACCAGCAGAAGAGACAACCCTAGTGGAGACTGGAAATCAGAAGTGGCTCGACAGAGGGAGCGGGTGATGGCAGAGTACAGGCAAGGGGTGGGGGAGAGTCCAGGGTTTGAATCCTAGCTTTATTCCTATAAGCTGTGTGATGCTCTTCAGCACCGATAACCTCACGCATTATAATGACATACAACTTGAATGGAAAAGTCATACTCATTGTCTTTAAATTTTTTGGTGAGGATCAGATGAGATGAAATAGGTACAGACACAAAGAAACTGATTTATTAAGTATTCTTAAATTCGTTTTCTCTTTAAAAGGTAAAATGTACAAAAAGTGTCTCCCAAGTTTTGTCAAGGAAGCTTTTAAAAGAGACCCCACCAGGGTTTCCCTGGTGGCGCAGTGGTTGAGAATCCGCCTCCCGATGCAGGGGACACGGGTTCATGCCCAGGTCCGGGAGGATCCCACGTGCCGCGGAGTGGCTGGGCCCGTGAGCCATGGCCGCTGAGCCTGCGCGTCCGGAGCCTGTGCTCCGCAACGGGAGAGACCACAATAGTAAGAGGCCCGCGTACCGCAAAAAAATAAAAAATAAAAAAATAAGAGACTCCACCAGTATTTACGGACTATCCACCAGGTTGAAGGTCTAGTGCTATTGCTCGTGGGGAACACAGGGATGTGAACGATGTGTCTTTAATTTCGGGGAACTTAAGAGTCGAACAGCAGATGAGTAAATCACTGCTAAGTCTGATCACGACCCTTTTCTGTTCCAAAACCTTCAATGGCTCTCCACCACTTAAGAAAAAATTCCAACCCTTAATATGAGATTAATTCAATTGTTCATCTATAAAATGGGGATAACTACGTTGCAGTGAATTGCAATCAGAGCTAATTTATGTAAAGCACCAATCTCAGAAGCTGGTGTGAGATGGCTTATTCAATCAGTAATTCACATTAATTATTGTTATCCTCATCATTATTAAATCAATGTCTTTCCTCCCAAACTCTCATTATTCCACCTCACACACCTTACACTGGACCAAACCAGTCCCCAGGGTTCCTCCGGCACACACAGCCCCTCCCTTCTCACCTCTGTCACTCTCCGTCCTGTCTGGAACGCCCTGCTCCAGCCTCTGCCATTTGGGACCCTAGCCTCGCTTCCATGTCTAGCCCAAAACCCCTCCACCAGGTTTTCCCCATCTCCAACGAGACCAAGTCTCTCACTCCTCTGTGTTCCCACGGCATTTCCTCACCTTCCCTAACTGGGCTCACCCCCAGTTTCCCCTTCCCTAATTGAGCGTAAACTCATAAACTCAGTTTGAAGGAAGGCGAAGGCTGGAAACATTTCATTACAAACTGAGGAACCGTGTAAGTGAATACCATGAAAGAGGAACCGTGTAAGTGAATACCATGAAAGTGACATGATCGTGACAGTTAACATTTTGTTACGGCTTTATGTGCATTAACTCATTTGGTTCTCACAACTCTGAAAGATGCTGCTTTATTTTCCCTATTCCATGGACGGATAAACCAACACCCAAAGAGGTTAAGTTACTTGCTGAACATTACACAGCTAGTAAGGGGCAGATGTGTATTCAAATCCAGGAAGTTTGCCTCTAGAACCTACACTCTTACGCTGCATGACATTGTCTCCCAACAGCATTGTAGCAATTTACTATGTACTATTTTTTAAAATCTATGGGACTTCCCTGGTGGTCCAGTGATTAAGACTCTGTGATTCAAATGCAGGGGGCGCGGGTTCGACCCCTGGTCAGGGACTAGGATCCCACAAGCTGCACAGTGAGGCCAGAAAAAGAAAGAAAAAACAGTCTATGGATACACTGTTAACCAGTGTATGGAGTGTAAAATAAATATGAATTTGTGGGTAATACAGTTAAATGCTGTAAAAAAAAATTTATGATGACTGTAATCAGTTCTTTCGGGGCTGGATTTTAAAACTTCAGATCCATCAAGATATCCTGTTCTGTAGATCCTTAAAGTCTCAGGAAGAGACTTCCTAATTGAGGCCACTATAGCTTACAGACACATCTGCCTGTGCTCACCAATGCTAAACAACCTCAGCAAACTACAGCCACAGCATCACCCCATGGACCCATATACATGGTCTGCAGAGGGCAGTTCAACAGAAGCACCTACTACCCTGGGTAGCACCTGAAGCTGTAATGAAAACTGCAGTGGTCTACTGACTGCTGGAGTTTTTGTCACCAGGTGTTTAGGATGCTTTCGAGTACTGGCTCTCAACAAAAGGGCAATTTGACAGTCGGTACCTCCTGGTAAATGAACTGCAGCAGTCACGGGGCATCACTGCAGCCCCGTGGATGGTGCACCAGAGAATAACTAACAGTGAATGGCGAGTCTGCATGCAATCACGCAAGCCCTGGCCTATTACTGGACGCATCTTCCAGACAGCCAAAGGGTTGGGCTTTTACATGAATGCAATGCTCAGGACAGGAAAAGAAGAAAATTTGGCAAAGGTTCTTCAGTGTGGCAAACAGACAAAGATCAACTAACATGAAAGGCTGAGAAGTGATGTGGTATATAACACATCTCGTCAGTGCCCAATGTTGTTTGTTGACTGACCAATTTCTTAATCTGGTCATCTAATGATGGCTCAACTTTTGGCATAATTTTATAGGCAAGAAAACTGAAAATTGGGTAAGAATATCATGCAAAAAACCTGCCAAACCTCAATCTTGCTGAATAATTCATTAGTTCTAATCATTTGTCTATAGATCCTCTTGCATTTTTATGCAATTGTATCACCTATCACCTAACATTAATAGGAAAAATTATACATAATGTTATAAAATAATACACAAGTATTAAACAATCTTACCCTGATGACAAAATGTTCTTTAAAAAGATGCATAACACGCCTCATACATTCATCCCCATCAAATCCCATTCTGAATTCCTTGCAAACAAGTGCGAATGATGATTTTTAGTGGCATTTTTAACATGTGATACTAAAAAACCATCCTATTCCACCCTTTGAAAAGGAACTTTCAGGGATGCCAAATTAATTTAAGATGACTTTTCATTTTATTTAAGCCAAGATGTTTTTTTCTCCTTTGATTTTTTAACCAAATAGAATTCTTAGAAATGAAAAAATAGTAACAAGTGTATTTCTAGGGTAGAATAGACTTTCGGAATTGAAAATGTTACATCAATCCTTTCCTGTTATCCAGTCTTGGCTTTTTAAAGTCCCTTAGGAAAAAAATACCACATATTCATATTACGTTGCCAGCACTGGATGTGTTATTTCTTTGGATTTCTGATTTGGCCGATATGATTTTTCATGACATAAAACAGTTAAAAAAAGCAATTTCTAGTAACTTCACAAACATGGCTACTGAGAAGCTGACGTGACCCTCCCTGATGTTAGAATTTTCAAACACCAAAGATCTACCCTAGCAGTTTAGCGAAAATGGTCTGATGCTGAATTCAATGACTTTTGTAAAAATTATTTAACCAAAAACATGTACTTTTTATAATTTTTACAACAAGTTAATTAGCACCGAGCTTATCTGAAAAATGTTACATCTCACCTGAAGGATTACTTGTATATCTATAAATGAAGTCTTTCCTTTCTGCTCACCTTCCATAAATATGTGTTAAGCTATATTATATGCAGGAATGGGCTTAAGACTTGGAATACAAGGTTTAAAATAAACCGATCTCCACCCTCATGAGCCATCCACAGAGGCAGTACAGAAACAAAGACTTCTAGTACATGTAGAGGAAGAGGGGACATTTCCATTAGGCCTCAATGAATGAGGAGTCCACTGGGCAGAGAAACAGAATTTCATGCAGAAGAATCAACATGAAGAAAGGCATGATTATTAAAATACACAGTACGTTCGGAACCGAAGGAAGCGTTGTGTGGAGAGATGGGAGGGATGGCAGATGAGATTTAAAGGCTAAGCTGATAATGAGTTTCTAGGAGGTCACGAATGTCACGCAACGAAATCCACATTGCATCTTAAAGGGAAGGAAAAGCTGACCAAATCCTTTAAATGTTTCCTTTCATTTCATCATATTCATTCATTACTCCAGAAAACACCAAGAGTATTATTTTTTAAAAAAGAAGTACCAATCGCCCTCTTATTGTAAACATCTTCATTTTTGCTTTATTTACTACTAGTCTTTTGTTGACAGGCACCATTTTCACCATTATTTTGTAATCAGTGTGTCTAGACAATTTTGAATTATGAACTTTACACTTAATAGTGTATTAGAAACACTCTTCCGTCCTTCCGCATACTGTCAGGTTTTTTCAGGAATAATTCAGTCAGATCCTTTCTTTAAGAAGGTAATTCTTAAAATAGTAGGACGAACGGAACACAGAAAGGAAAGATTTAAGACAAGAATACACTTTTGGAAGTGGCTGCAGTGGTCCAGGCAAATGATGCTACAGCCTGAAAGAGAACAACGGCGAGGAGACAGGGAGAAGGGGTCGACTGTAACAGATTTAAGAGGCAAAACCGCAGTACGTGGTCAAGGGATGAAGTACTGGAAGAGGAGGAGGTGACCAGCATCGATGATGAGCTGGTTGGCGATCCTGTTTCTCTAAACAAAGAATCCATAAAGGGAGACAGGAGAGTGAGTGACAAGTACAGGTTTAGACTCAAGTTGCCGACACCTTTGGAATATTCCAATTGGAGCTGTCGGGGAGGAAGTTGGAAGCCAATGACCTTAAACTCCGAGGAGGAAGGGAGAGCAATGTTAGTCATTCGAGCAGAGCTGGTAATGATGCCACGAGGTGATGATGCCTTCCGGCAGAGCGCGTGCAGGAATGAACACGGGCAAGTTTCCGTTTTCACTCCAACAGTGTGTAAATGTGGCCGTTTAGTTCTAATTTCTTTTGAGGCAGTGCGAACACCTCCCTTCGAAGCTCTCAAATTCTCACCAAGGAAGGGGTACCTTCCAAGTCAATCGACATCATCTTTGATGATGCCTATTAGAAGACAATTCACTGCATTTCCTGAACCGGTGTGGTTTCACTTACAGTTATACCAAACCACACAGCTGCTCTGAAGGACTGATGTAATTATTAGCCCATGATGGTATCAGGAGAAGAGTGAGTTATAACACATTTCACAGAAGGCATGCTTGGTACTGCTTTACGGAACAGCAGCTCAGGGACGTGAAGGGTAACTAACTCCTCTGAGCTGGAAAGCATTTAAAGAGCTTTCCGGCGATGGCATTCAAGGAGGGTACTAGGCTGGCTCTTTTCTTCTGTCTGCCTTCCAAAAGCAGGGCCCATGATTCAGGTGGCCGTTTGGTAACCCCGCAATTCTCAAGGCTGCCTCACAGTAAACAACACAAGTGACATAGTTTCTAACTAGACAAATGCTCTTTAAAAAACAGTTTTTCTCTTTTCCAACCACGCATGGCCACTTAAAAGGAAATAAAGACCTCCCAAACAGCAATGCCAGCATCTGGTATTTTGCGAAAATCACGTGCTTTCTCATGCCTTTAATTTTCTCTCTAGTTATCCCTTCACCTGAAAGCCTTTAACAACGGCTCGAAGACGCTTACATCAACAACTTATATCTGGAAGAAGCCAAGCAGATGAAAATCTAGTCAGCTCTCCAGGAAGCACATATTAAAATGCCTCTTTTGCCCTTAATGTTGCTTTGGAAACCCATGTTTTTTTCTTCTTCCCTTAGCTGAGAATCTGAGAAAAAGCCCAATCCCAATCCACTCTGGTATACCTTTCTGCTAACCACGCCTCCCGTAGTCGAGATTAGACAAGAGACCGAGAAGAAGATGCTTCCCCGTCACTGTGCTTGAATGTACCTGGGAACACACACTTTATTCAGCTTTGGTACAACTTTGCTAAGAAAAACTGTGACAAAGCAAGAGTCAAAGAAAGCTGCAAAAAAAGGGTTTAATGCATTTGGTAGTGGTTATCCTAGCAGCTAATAAATTTCCTGATTCCCCTACTTCTTCCCTCGTAGGCTGCCTGTGAGTTCTTCTGTTTGGTTTCCGACTCGAACTGTCAGACGTTCTACCAGTTCTGGATCCTCCAGCAAGGCCCCTCAGGAGGTGCACCAGAAGCAGACACCACCCTGTACATCTCTTCTGGGTCATCCAAGCCCAGGCAAGCCCTTGCTCAAGCAGGTGGAGGAGGGAAGGAGGCAGCCAAGTGTCACCATGGCTACCTGTGAACATGAGATTCAAATCCTGAATCCGCTGCCGCCACTGTGGGTGCTGTGATGTGTGTCCACTGCAGCTTAACTTTATCCCTTCCGGCGATGGGACCGCTCTCCTGCCACCCAAACTGACAACCTGCTAGCCCTAACAGCTGAAAGAAACACCACTCAAAACGAACTGCCAAGGGCAGAAGGTGTGGCTTTGGGAGCCCAGGATAGAGCATCTAGGTTACCACAGCACTGCGTTCATCCTCAGAGCCTTCGCCCGTCCCGTCAGCTCATCAAGTCCAGCTCCCACAGCTGATATCCCTGCTCTACTAGACTTAGGGTTACTGCCATTACCAGGGACAGTCAAGAGTCAACTGGTGACAGAGAAAGAGACATAAAAAGGTTTCCAAAGGAGCCTCTGACCTAGAGGAACGCTTCACACATTTAGACAAAAAGGGGTTTCTCAGGGTTCAGAGAATATGCTGACTTCATATCCGAAAAGGTCAGGAGATTGAAGAGATATCACAACTACCATGGTTTGATGCTGCTTAGATCAACAAGCAAGCATTTCCTGGGCACCTACTATGTGCTCAGATCTGGACCCTCTGCTGTGGGCGACGAGGCAAAGAGGAGGATGAAGCAGCAGCCTGAGACACTTGCTCACAAACCTCAGTGCGCAGGAGCTATCTGTAGTGAGTCTCTTGGGCTCAGCATCCCCAGAAATTCTGACTCATCGAGCCTGGGGTTGCTAACTCTGCAGCTTTAATACGCACGTCCAGGTGATTCTGATGGGGGAGGTGCTGGGGCTTAGACCACCTCTGAGAACCACCAGGCTATGATCTGATTCCTGCCCTCAAATCTGCAACTCACAAAGCAATGCACGGCCATAGAGTTTGTTTTTGTTTGTTTTGTTTTTGTTTTTTTTAAGATGCAGGCTCTAATTGTTATAGGAGCTCATAAGGAGAGGCCAGTCAGTAAGTCCTGAGCATTCAGGGCAGACTTTGTGAACATGAGCCGGGCTTGGTGGTCAGGCGCGACTTGGATAGAAAGAGACAGCCCCCTGCAGTCGTCTTAACTCAAACTCCCAATTCAGCAGGACAAGGCAAGAAGGCAGGCGGAGACAGGAGCTACAACGCTGTCACCAAACAGGTAGAGAGGCTTCCTATGTTGACTGCAGGGAAGAGACTGTCACCAGGAGAATCATAAAACTGGCATCTTCAGATAACACTGTTTGCGTTTTCATTCTGCCGCATTCATGTGGTTTCCTGCACTTCGTAATTTAACATTTTTAAGAGAAAAAAAATGCTGTTATGAAACCCAAATAATGCACTGCTCTGAGGCAGACAGCCAGCTGCTAACAAGAGTGACATCTGAGCATCATTTAAAGCGTCATTTGCAGCTCTGCTTCAGAAAAGGGACATTTAGTAAGAAAGGGTTCCGTTCAACGTAAAACAAAGTTTGGGGCTCCACAGGGTTAAAGAACTGGCAGATAACCCACAACACAGTGACTGCAAGCACAGAGAAAGAAGAAGTGAGATCCCCAACAGAAAAATAGAAGACAATAATTCAAAAGAAACCCATCTCGTTTATTCGAATATTATATTCATAGAACACTGCGCCATGTTTTCTGTAATGCTGCAAGGGAATAAATTATGAACCAGATACTGCAAGACCTGCTTGACCACAGGGCTGAGTCCCAAGATCAGTGCCAGAAGGAAGGAGGACCCCAGGTGCCTCTGCCACCTCTTCTTCACACTGGCTGGTCCAGGGAGCCCCCTGCGAATAATGACTTGCCAAGGGCACATGATAAATTCAGATGAGCAAGAGTCAAAGGGTAGTATTATTTAATTAACTTCACTAGAGTGAGCTGTGGAATTTTAAATTTGCAAGCAACCTCGGACATCATCAAGATAGTGGTGTTTTTACAGGTGACTCATTTCAAGAGGGTGGATACATTGTCCAAGGTCACCAAGATATGTGAGCAGAACTGGGCTTCCATCTGAGATCTCTGTTTCCAAGAAATACATTGAACTAGACTGATGAAACTCACTTGGAAGTCCACATTATTTTGCTGTAGGGTTTGGAATTTATTTAATATTTATTTATAGTTTGGAGCATTTGCATTCCACCCCCGAGACTGTCATTCAGGGTACCAAGACTGTCATTCAGGGTACCAAGACTGTCATTCAGGGTACCATGTTCAGTTAAAAGGTTCTCAACAGACCCTGCTGAACAGGATCTGGAAACTCCCAATGCCTCTCACCTTGCTCATCCCAATACTTCACTTATAGGATAACAAACATGCCACTAGATTGAATATACTATCTCCTGTATGATTAATCCCCTATGCTCTCCACTGAAACGGAATATATGGAAGATAAAGTCTGTTGTTTGTGTGTTTAGTTGTTTGGGTTTGTTTTTTTTTTTTCTTTTTGGTCTTTCCTAACCACAAACGCATTCCGCTCAAATCCTGCTATTCTGCAAATTTCAGAAAGGAACACACTAAGTCAATGTCATTGCTCTCTTGGCTCAGCAGCCCTGGATCAACATTTCCTCAACATCCTGTTGCTTGGGTTGTAGAGAAATAACCATGAACTTGAATAAGATGGCCCGGGACACCAAATGAACGATGATGGATGAAATTTACAGCTAATGAAAGCCAAGTCCTTCGGATGACTTACCCAAGACCATTTGCATTTCAAGACCGTTCGTGCGGGCTGAGGTCTCCTCTTTCTTGTTCATGGTCTGTAGCAGCACTACTCTGGAGGCCTCAAAATAAACGCTTTCATTTTGCTCCAGAATGCTGCAGTGAAACAAAACACACCACCAAGTCAGAATGAAAAATAAATGCCACTTCAAGCAATTCGTTGATATTCAGGGGGAAATCCCTGGCCTTTCTCAGATGTATACTTTATAACCTCAAACAAGCATGTTAATTTCCAGAATGAAGCTATCGCACAATTGATCTCCATATGGAGCCCCAAAATACTGGTGATGGGGAGGGAGGGAGGAAGAAGAAAAAACAAAGCCCCTGCCCGACAGGTGCTGCATCTTATGACATCTACCACTGGTAATGTGCTTGCAAAATTTCAAGTTTACTAACCGAAATAAGTAAATAAAGAAGGGTTCATTACGTTAAAACAGAGATACTGATGTGCAGTTCTCGAGGGCAGAAAGTGGAGAAAGTTATGTTTCAAATTAAAATTCATCTGATTCTGCCCATCAAAGACTCAGACTGAATGAGCTAACAGTAATATTTTTAAATGAAGTCTACTTAGGATTGAACAGAAAAGGCCAAGTGTGAGAGACAGGACATTTTCCATTTTGCACTACAAATAGGTAATTGATGGGTTTTCATTCTGACTCTTGACATATCTTGATAAATACCTTCTCCACCCAAGCTGGAAAGCGGCATTTACTTTACACACTGAATATGAAATGAATGGGTAGAATATGCATGCCTCTTTACCCCCACTCAGAGCAGCTGATAAAGCCCACACATTAGAACTGTGTGTGACAAGGTCGCTCTGAAAAGCTCTCTTCTGCCCTGTGAGCTTCCAAGGCTCACTTGTCACAGGGTGTTGTTCTAGCCTCTTCTGGTGCTTAGTCAAATCCACCCCACTGTTTGTTCTTTGACAATTGCCATTTGAGAGCCTGGAAACGGTCTTCAAAAGGCGTTTGCATCCTTTTTGAGCCTTTTCTGAGCTCTTCCGCATCTATTTGGAAAGCCCATTGGAAGGTTGTCACCCTGTTCTCTAACTATGGTGACTGCATCCTACTTGTAACTGTAAACCCTCTATGAATCTCCAAAGGTCCCGAGGCAATCGCCAAAGCTCATCATCAAATGACCCAATTGTAAGAGAGAGGATATACTTCCTGTGCCTCACTAGGTTGCTGTGTGAATAATCAATTCCTTGAAAGCCTTCTGAAGCTATTACTTTATAGAATACACAACGTTTTTTAAAAGGACTTTTTTGGGGGGGGAGTTGTGTATTACTGGTTAAATTCACGTAGGCACTTAGAGATTTTGAGGAGGAGAAAGCCGCTCTTGGTTAACGTTTAAACAAGTGAGTTGGGTGTAAGGCCGTTATATTTTCAGTCTAGCTGGAAGAGCGACTGCCTGAAAATGGCAAAGGCTTTTTTATTTTCTTGATGCTAGCAATACCCACCGAAAGTGAGGTTCTAACGATTTTATTAGTTTTCTGAGCAGTTTTCATGAAATGTTAACTCAGCTCCCACTCAAATGTGTAACAGTAACATATTGATACAAATCAACACTGAGCCAGGAAGTTCAAAGCATGACAAACTGTTGTTAGCTTACCGTTTTGGTAAAAACAGAATTTGGAGAGAGAAGGATTTAAGTGAGCCCACTGAGAGTTATTGGCTGGTATCAATCTTCTTTTACTAAAAATAAACTGCTGCAATTCTCTTATTTGTTTCCAGCTTTATGTCCTGGTACTTTAGAACTGGAAATGTCTTTGTCATCTAGTCCAAGATTCTTCTGCAAATAAAGCTGCTGGCCCAGAGAGGGTGAGGAACCTCTTAAAATCACAGAGCAAGTTAATCTGTGCCTTGACTAGACTCTGGGTTTAATCACTCATGCCCACCGACTCTTAACGGGCATAATGTCACGGAATGTGATGTTAGGTGTTGGTTTGAAAAGTTTACCAAAAGCACAATACTTTCTCACGGTACTCTTTCTCTCTTTTTCTGTTTTATTCTTGCCCTAAAGAAAGAAATTTATTTCTGGACTATATTCTGGTCACCAAGTAGAACCAATTGATCTGGGAGAAGCAGAATGCCTCTATTATTAGCTCAGGGCCCTTTACTGGCTGCCAAAGACAGGTGTCCAGAGGAGTAAGGCTCAGACTATTTGCAGAGGAGAAAAAAAAAAAGGCTCATCTAAGTGACAAGATTTTCCATCCTTATCTCTGTAGATGTGAAGAACGTGAAAGTGATTCATTTTGTGATTTATAGCTGACCCTCAATTACACATAGTGCAACAAGCATGAAACAATTTTTGAAACAATTTTTATCAAAAGAAAACCACTGAAAATTCTACACACCTCCTTTTAAGCAAGAACTGCAATATATTTCCCTCCTTCGGCCAACTTTTCAGCAGTGCTTCTAATCACCCACCAAACAAACTGGCTTGAGTTTAATCTCCTTTGCTGCACATTCTTGTTTGCCAGCTGAAGTTACAAACAGAGATAAGACCAAAAGTCCAGAAAGGAGAAAAGAATGCCAGACGCCTAGAGCATTCATTGATATGCCGGAACACTGAAAGTTAGCTACGTAAACAAGGACTTCACTCCAGATGATATCCTTACAGGATTTTAAAATTTGATAAGTATTTTCGTGATTATTTTCTGAACAGTTATAAGCAGAAGCAGCAGCAAAGTACAGTATATCAATGTAAATCAAAAGCTGTGGTCTAAAAGCCGTGAGATTTTTTTTTTAACCTTAGTTTTGCAGCTAAGTGGATTTTTAAATTTAAGTCACAATCTCCTAAGTAGAATTAGTTCCTTATCTATCAAATAAAGGGACATAAGTATTCTCCATAATGAATTCTCAGTGATAATTCAAGTTGTTTTTATATGCAACTGAGTATACCATATCAAATAAAATCTCTACAATTTTATCTTATATGATTTATTAAAATTCATTTTTATCCTAAAATCCAACAATTAGACACAGATTGCATAGAAAGAGAGTAATGGGTTCATGGTGGAATAACCCCTCAGTGGGGAATTAGTGTTCTAATCCATAAACAGTGCTGGGCAAGTTAGCTTTCCATCTGGAAAGAGTCAGATCCCTCCCCTACACCATTCAGAAAATAAATTCTAGATAAATTAAACATATTAATATGTGTTTACACAGACATACATTTATACGGCATTTATTATACATATTTATATCGTTTTATAAAATAAGATACAAAAAAAAATGTTATAACCACAAAAGGCCTTGTAGGCCATTGTACAGACTCTGGCTTTCTACTTTAAGTAAAATGGGAAGACACTAGAGAAGCCTGAATGAGCAAGGTAATGATATGCCTTATGTTTTAAGGGATCTTTCTGTCTGTTGTGTGAAGAATACATTATAATGGGACAAGGCTGAAAACAGAGCCCACTTAGGCTACTGCAAAAATTCAGGTGAGACAATACATGGACCAACGTGGTGATACTGGGGGAGGAGGTTATGAGAACTGGTGAGATTCTGGATTTATTTTGAAGGTCAAGTTGACAAATGGTATAAGAGAAAGAAACGAGTAAAGGATCTTTCCAAATTTTTGACCCAATCATCTCTAAGAATGGAGCTGCCATTCACCAAGATGGAAAAAACTGGGAAAAGCAGGTGTTGGGGAGGCCCATTTTTCCATATGAAGCTTAGGATGCCTATTAGACATCCTAGTGAGGTATCAGGTAGACCCATGGATGGATACATTGGAATTCACCGACATGTGGACAGAAGATACAAGTGAAATCATGAGTTACTGTTATAGGCAGCCTCCAAAATGGTTCCCTGTGATCCTACCTTGATATTCATGCCCTTGTATAATCCTCTCCCCATGAGTATGGACTGGATTGAGTGCTTCCAGCCAACAGAGTGGGGCAGTGGTAATGGAACGTCAACGTCATTTCCAAGATGAGGCTCCAAAAAGACTGTGGCTTCCATCGTGACCTCTTGCGTTCTCTCCTGGATTACTCACTCTGGGGGAAGACAACTGCCAGACTGTGAGGCCATCCTGTGCAGGGGCCCACGTGGCCTGCTGCCATCTGTGTAAGTGAACTTGGAAGCAGATCCCAAGTGCACACACCCCGCCCCCATCCTTCAGATGAGACTGTAGCCTGGGCTAACGGCTTGACCGTAACCTCACGAAAGGCCTTAAGCCAGAGACGCCCATCTAAGAGGCGCCCTGATTCTTACTCATGGAAAGGTGAAATTGTAAGTATTTGCTGTTTCAAGTCACCAAGTTTTCGGGTAATCTGTTACATAGCAATAGATAACTAAGACAGTTACGATGTGCAAGGCACTGTCTACAAATTTTAGATGACTTTTTACAGTTGGAGAAACTGAGTCACAGAGAAGTTACATCACTCGCCCAACACCACACATATGGGATGGAGGTAAGAAACAAACTCAGATCATCTGACTCCAGAGCTTCAGCTCTTAATGACCGCATGTCAAGACCCGTCTGGAGTAAAACAGATAGCTAACGGGAAGCAGCCGCATAGCACAGGGAGATCAGCTCGCTGCTTTGTGACCGCCTGGAGGGGTGGGATAGGGAGGGTGGGAGGAGGGAGACGCAAGAGGGAAGAGATATGGGGACATATGTATATGTATAGCTGATTCACTTTGTTATAAAGCAGAAACTAACACACCACTGTAAAGCAATTATACTCCAATAAAGATGTATTAAAAAAAATTTTTTTTAAAGACCCTTCTAGAGTAACCTATTCTCCAACTTTGAATGTGCATACCTGAAATTTGACTTTCTACTGCAAAACGTGCTCACACAACATAGTTCATACAATCAATGGCCCATATGCATTTTTACCACATTTCTTAAGCTGCCACATAGCTTTACAATTCTTCAATTTTTGATATCCCAAATACACTACAATCTATACTCAACTGTCAGAGAAGATGGAAAAGCAGCCTCTTGCTGCGTGAAGAGTAACCTCAGTCTGGTTAATCTCAGTCTGGTTAACCTGGCTGATTTAATTATCAAAGAATTTCCAGCACAGTTTGCTAACGCTCTAATATATTCCTATAAACTGAATGTGGTTCTGTTGCTCATGTAAAGAGTTCTCCCTCACACTACTAAGTGGTAGGGAAAAAAACAAGATACTGAATAAGACAGTCACAGTAAATTCTGCTTGAATTTTTTAAATAATAAGGGAACATCAATTTTCAGTTCACAACAGAAAGTCACTAAGGATGCCAACAATATTAAGTTTTGTTTGTTTGTTTGTTTTTTGTGGTATGCGGGGGCCTCTCCCGTTGCGGAGCATAGGCTCCAGACGCGCAGGCTCAGCAGCCATGGCTCACGGGCCCAGCCGCCCTGCGGCATGTGGGATCTTCCCGGACCGGGGCACGAACCCGCGTCCCCTGCATCAGCAGGCGGACTCTCAACCACTGCGCCACCAGGGGAGCCCCAACAATATTAAGTTTTTAAGTAGGAACTGGCAAGACCGGAATATAAAAAAACAAAAGCTCTTGAACTGTATAAAATACAAAGGCTGTGGTCCCTTTAATTATTATAACAAATTAAGACTTTTCCATTCTTTCCTTGACACAGACATGTGAAATACAGAAAGAAAGAAATGATCTCTGCACGTCTGCCTCAATGCAAATTTAGAAAGGCACTGTCGCCGGAAAGGGCTGCTGCTGGTTAATCCATCATTCTTATTTTTTAGGAGGGAAACGCCCATCAGGTAGCAGCCAGCAACATGTTCCCCATCCACACTGTGGAATATTTTTCTTTTGTTTTAACTGTTAGGATTGTGCCCAAAACCAATGGAAGCCAAAGAACTGGAAAGGAAGAGTCATAAAAAAAAATACAAAACCCACTGCCATTTACAAATCTTTGTTACAAAAACCGACTGTGTTTTATAAAGGCATGTGATGCATCGCCAAAGGGATCTTTTGCCATTTAAAATACCGAACAGTAGTAATCGCTCCACAGCTAGGCTGCTGGGACTTAACGTGCAATTTGCACAATTTGTGTGGGGATGAGATTACTTTGTCTTAGGACACAAGGAACAGATGTGTCCTAATTAACACAGAAAAATGTTTAAAACAGAGTTTTAAAACATATGAGTTTGGAAACAGAAGTTAAAAACAGCTTCAAAGATTATAAGCAAAATAGTACAATACAACAAAGTATGAGTAGTTTTCTTTTTAAAAAGAGAGGAAAAGAGAGGCAGTCAGATGAGGTGGTAAATTTCCATGGGCCTTCCTCTAAATAAAGTACGAATTTCAAGGAAAGTACCCGATAAAAATTGCTTTTTTATTTTTGAAAAATGGGGTCAGGGTAACATATATCATATTTTAGCCAGTGTGGTTTAATGGGCTGATAGATTCCATTGTGGAACACTATGTTATCCTAAAAATAAAAAGGAGAAAAAAAGGTTGGAATAAATTTGGGAAACACATTTGAGGGACTCTGGTATATTAATATGTATGGTAAATCTCTAAGAGGGGAAAAGCGTGCATCTTGGCTCAAAATATATTTGAACACAGAATACCTTTTTCCAGAAAAAATAAGCCATCAGTAGACATGCACTGACCAGTATACACCCTGGTGAACAATACACTAGGCCAGTGGTTCTCTAAGTTTTTAGTCCCAAAGTCCCCTTTACACTCCTAAAACGCACTGAGGACCCCCAAAGCCCTTTCAATTACATAGATTACATTTAACGATAGTTATATTAGAAATGAAAACTGAATTTTAAAATAGGTATTAATTCATTTAGCTTAAGTAACAATATACCCATTGCATGTTACATAAAATAGCAAAATAACCATATTTTTTTCAAAACAAAACGTTAAGGAGAAGAGTGGCACTGATTTACGTTTCTGCACGTCTCTTTAATGTCTGACTAAACAGAAAACAGCTAAATTCTCACATGTGCCTCTGAATTCAATTTGCTGTGATATGTTGTTTGGCTGCAGCACACAGGGAGAAAATCTGGGCCTCATTTTCAGCTAATGGTGGAAATTCTTCTTTCATGCTACACCAAAACTCGACAAGGGCTAGTTTCTTAAAGGGTGGTAGCAAAGCAGAATCTGAAACTTATCAATGAACTCCTTGTGCTCTGCTCTATGAAAATTCATTGGTTTGACTTGCCTTCTGGATGGCTCTTTTCCCATGCATGATTCTGTAACATCAAGCACTGGTCACTGGAAGTGACCACTGATTTTCGACCAATGTTCATTATACAACATCATCACACAACATGCAGTGTCTGAAAAGCCCCACCATACACTTGTGAGAGAACAGAAATGAGTACCCAGTACTATCATAAAAATAGTTTTGACCCTGTAGGTGTCCTCCCTCTTGCCCACCCAAAAAGGTCTTGGAGGTTCTCAAAGTGAGAACTGCTGACTAAGGTGACCGTCTAAGCTCTGCAGATCCCTCCCAGAAGAAGCACAGAACTTCGTTTCCTTCCTGCCCTTGGCTTCTGTGAGCCTAAACAAGGCCTGTTAACCCAGGCTGGCCACGGCCATGACAGAACCCATGAAGGATAAGTAGGACAGGATTAGCCGTGAAGAAAAGATTTGGTTACTGGGATTCTCCCAGGTAGGGATCTGTGAAAGGTGTACATTTTAGACTTCTCTGGCAAACACTTTCTTCCAACCTAGGCCTTAATAATCTAGGAAGGATTTGTCTTAACTGAAGACAATGAATTTTTTAAGTACTCTGAAAGGGATTCAGAAAGGCCTGTTTCATGAAATCAGTTAATGAAGTAACTATGTAGTGACGAACCATTATCTCTTTAACAACTAAAAAGAACTACTATACAACTCTGGTTATCTCTGGGTGTCAATGTACACATGTAATAATAATAATAGCTAATATTTCAGTGTTTAGCTTTCAAATTATCTCTTTAAGCCTTACAACCATCCTAGATGGCAGACACTTTCCTATTTTTAATAAACGAAGAAATGAAGTTGCATGGGGCTAAATAACGTATTCGAAGGGCTGAACAACTAAGTGATAGATTCAGGACTTCAACTTCTATCTGTCTGACACCAAAGGGTCTGTCTCTCTTAAGTCCTCACTGTGCTGCCTCATTTCCAATTAACCGTTTACTGAACTTCAGTAATGCAGATTCTTCCTCTGGCAGTTATCCCCCAAATGATGCAGCACTCTCATCTGTTCCCTGTTGCAAAGCGAAGAGGTGTTCGATGAATTGGCTCAGAGCCCACCCTGATAAACGTACAAAGCAGCAAGATTCTTTTGCCTCCCAAAGCAGAATGATCACCCATGGAAAGTGAAGTCTCACTCAAAAGCCACGTATATGGCAAGATGATGTCAAGTCCAATCTTTTGATGCTGAAAAGGTCATGAGGATGGAGTACTGGTAATGACATTCTGTAAACAAAACCCAAGATACCCTCAGCTCGTATTCCCTTCTCCATTCCTCTGAAAGCACATTTATTAAACATGGGCAATGAAATGCCTGTCATCTCTAAGGCAGGCGAGTAAGGTAAGGGAGGTAGGATTATCCTTTTCAAATGCTTTCTAAACCCTTAGTTCCCTCGGGTCACTATAGTCTCTGCCCATTATTTCCCTCACATCAATGGCCTTTCTTCTGCTACTCCAGAATCATTCAGAACATACTGAATACCTTTCTAGGTTAGTCTTAATCATTTTCCAAGGCCCAGCTCAAGACACCTCTCCTCCCAGAACTGGTCCAGCTCTTCCTTTCCTCAAAGCGCCTCTGGCAGGGACCCCCATCGATATGGGTCTCCTGTGCACTCTCTGACTGTGGGTGACGTGGCCTCATTTGTGTGAGTCTCATCTTTGACAAGTATTTGGAGCTGGTGAGGGTTCTCGAGACCTTCTGGAGAATCTCCTACAACACTTCCCACATCTCTGAACACAAAATATTATGTTTGCTCCTGTTTCTCTTCACTTGGATGAACACTGAAGAACATAAGGATGTGTTTTTATGTCAATTTTATTTTTAAACATATTTCTCTTCAGTCCCACAATTAAACAAATTAGCAGTGTCATTCAACCAGAAGTTTTAGATATGCTGAAAGAGAATAATAGTCTATAGTACAATACAATCAATGGCATTCACTGAGAAGCTCCATGCCAGTTTATCTGTGACATTCCATCCTAATGCGAATTGATTTTAGGAGAAAGTAAGACAGTATATACTAACTCTTGGCAAAAAAAAAAAATTAAATAAAATAAAAAAGGATGGATTTGGGGTACAACCTAGAAAACCACTGATCATGTCTTGCGCTTTCTAAATGTTCAGCCATTCTTAATGACACGCTACCTGGTAGTCCCATGCCTCACTGAAGTGTGCTGTACATCTCTGTTTCCAATATGAATGCCACAAAGTGCCATGGAGCTTTTTAACGAATATTAAAATATTCATTTTAATATTAAAAAGCCTGTGGATCAAAAAAGACTACACGATACAGAAGAATCCAGCTCATTCTCTTGGCATTGTAGTTACTCTTTAAAATTATGCTACATAACTTTGTATAAAATGACACATTCTAATATAAAGTGATAAGAACAAAAATCCTTCAATACTATGTCCAACTCATGAGATATTTCATTCTCCTCCCAAACTCCTCTTTCTCTCAGACAAACCAAATAAGTTCAAGGCTTGTGTATTTGCAAGCAACGTGGTTAGGAGCAGACCTGTTTTCTTGTTTTGTTTTGTTGCCATGCCAAATTTCTGTACAGAAGTTAAGAAAGGAAAGCCACCGTAATTGCTCTTATCTAATTACGATGACAGATTACCTAACTTAAATACTGGATTCCCATTTGTAAGCTCCATCACTAGATTGTAATTCTGTAAAATTAAAGGCCATGAAAATGTTGGCCTCCCTCTGAAACTTCACAGCCTGACCTTAACCTTCTTTGCATATATCATTCTTGGTGGAAATTTTCAACAGCTACAAAGGTGCGGGCAAAAGGGTGTGTCACATCTTGACTTCTTAGTCGTATTTCCTGAGGTTGCCATTTTTGTACATTTAAAATATTTACTTATGGCAACATTTAAGTAATTATAGTTTAGGAAGCACCGTTCTCTTTTTTTTTTTTTTTCTATCTTGGTAGAACCCCTTCAGTGTGCTGTACCACAAAAGGGAAGTTCTCTGAATCAGGCATTACTTAGTGAAGGGCTAATGTTCATACCTGGTAAATACCAAACTTCTTGCCTTGAAATCTGAAGTGAGTACTCTTAGTTTGGCAAACATTGTTATCCTGCCTTTCACACTGGACACTAGGACAGCTCTAGATGAACACTGCCCTTTCACCGCCACATTTACACCAGTGGTGCCCACAACCACCTGTTCTCACTTCTAAGCACCCAATACCCCAGACCACCCAAGGGAAGCTGAAGATGCCATTCGCCATGGTCCCCAACCAAGAAGAGGTAATCTAAAGAGGTAAGCTAACGAGTCATCAAGGAAAGCAGGCAAGCAATGTTGGGTGATAGGAGAGAGTCTGGGGGCCCATCACTTTTATGGATCCATTAAGCCTATTCCTAGTACCCCGACATCACTGAGTTGCCCAAACTAGAAACAAACAGCTCCCACACCTCTGCCTTCCCCCTTATTCCTCAAGTGAGCTGTACCAAATTCTAATCATTCTACTTCCTGGTTACACTACTTGAATCCTTCCCTTTCTGTCCCTCCAGCATTGCTGCCTCTGCTCTCACCCACCCCTCCTGCCCGTCCACCAAGATTTCCAACCGCTCTCATAGTCCTCCAGTCAACTTTCCAGACTGCCACAAAAGCCGCCTCTAGAAAACACAGATCTGATGGCTGTACCCCCTCAAACCAGGGACAACTACAGTACTCTTCAAACTATCAGTGAAGAGAAAGGGGAATGCAAACAAATACACCAACAGAACATACTCTGAGACTCCCACCACCCTTCCCCTTTTGTTGTGAATGGGCAAGAAAGAAGGGATCTGGAGAAAATAGATGTGGAGAATACGCAAAGGGCCAAGAACCAACATTTCATTCACATATTTCTTTCTGGGTTTACTTGGCTCATCTGTATTTTGGGTCTTTAAAAAAAAAATTCAACTTGACTTTCAATCATTAAAAATAATCCTAGAAGCATGTCCTGTTATGCATTGCCAAGTTGCATTGATGCAATTTCATTACTTACTTGAAAGGCCACATATTAAAAACACTACTAGCAGTCAAACTAAAGAAAATAAAGTGATTTGAGATATTTTTTAAAGCAGTTACTAAAACAGAAACAAATGTTATTTTCAATCTCTGGCTCACTGTAAACTGACAAGATATGAATATGAATTTTACCAAGTAATGTATAATAACTGCTTCTGCTCACCACAATCACATGCCAACGGCTCAATGCTATATAGTTCATTTGGATGTTACATGTGGAATATGTCATCTAGATAACAAACCATCCTCATTAAAATAGACTTACTCTAGCTAATTTTTGAGATTGTGACATCATTCACATACAAAGCTTAGTAAATACTATTCTCAAATTTGATTTTACAAAAGTCATCGCCAAGTTTTCAATTTCTAAACAAGTGAGAGATAATACCTGACAAATTGTAAGGTGATGCCATAAATTGTCTAAATCGTAGTCAATTCACCAACATATGCATTAAATATGTGTTTTGGAAACAAATTCTGCCAGGTGCTTCTCTGGAGTATAAAGTATTTGATACGATGGATCATGCCCTTGGGAAGATTAGTCTCCATCTGGGAAGAGAGTATGTACATAAATGGCACAACCTCTTTGCAATAAAGTGAGAGAATAAGAGGAGAGCCACGGGACTACAGAAAGGAAATCATTTTATGTAGGAGAGGTATCAGGGAAGACGCCATAGCAAAGGTAGGCCTTAAGGACTGGATGGATAGGAATTCTGAACTCTTAAGTTTCTACTCCTAAAATGGAAGTCCCAGAAAAAGCTTCTAATCAATGTTTCTAGAGTTAGCATTTATTGAGCAACTGTTCTGTTAAGAATTTCATAAATGTTACATGCGTCCCTATATTTATAGCAGCACTATTTACAATAGCCAAGACATGGAAACAACCTAAACGTCCATCAACAGATGAATGGCTAAAGATGTGATATATATATATCCAACGGAATATTACTCAGCCATAAAAAAGAACAAAATAATGCCATTTGCAGCAACATGGATGGACATAGAGATTATCACGCTAAGCAAAGCAAGTCAGAAAGAGAAAGATAAATACCATATGATATCACTTACATGTGGCGTCTAATATATAACACAAATGAATATATCTACAAAACAGAAACAGACTCACAGGCATAGAGAACAGACTGTGGTTGCCAAGGGGGTGGGGTGGGGGAGGGATGAATTGGGAGTTTGGGATGAGCAGATGCAAACTATTATATACAGAATGGATATACAACTATTACATATAGGATGGAGTCAGTGAATTCCCGAGTCATTAGTTCTTGAACATTAGTAAGCCAAAATCGTATTTATATCAACACAACAATTAATCACACAGAGAAGATGACAGTCTTAACAAGAACAATCAAGGCTCAAAATCATTATATACTTTGAATATAAATATGGCTTGATACAGTAAGGATTCGAATATGCCAGAAACAAATCTCATTCCCACAAATGTAACTGAAATGACAAGAATGTCAAGAATTCATATACTTAACATACTTATTTATTCTGTCTTCCAATATCAGTACTATGTAATAGTTTTATCTTACACTAAATTATTAAGATATATATTTGTTTTAAAATAGTTATTTACATTTTGTTTCTCAAAGTGTGATCCAAGAACCTTTTATATTAAATGTATCACAGGAGAGTGCACATTAAAAATACAGCCCCTGGGGCCCCACCCCTAACCCATTTAGCCAGGCTCTTAGGGCCCAGGAATCTGAATTTTCAACCAGTCCTCCCCTTACCCCCAAGTGAGCATTAGCTGCACATTCAAGTTTTCAAACCCTTTGTCTGGAGTTTCCTCCACTACCTGTTTCCCTCTTGGTTTCTCTTCTATTGGAATGTATCTTTGCCACTTTAAATAATTACTTTAAACATTCTCCAAATGCCTTCTAGTGGAGTGTAGTCACACCACACCAAATGAAAGAAAACTTGCTTCTAAAAACACTGAAATTATACCACTGAAAAGAGGATTATTTCAAACCATTTTTATAAACCTTCTTTCTCAATATATAGCTCGAGTCAGCAAAAGTGGCACTGGTAGATGCTTTGGGTTCCGCGTAGGCAGAATAAGGCACCCCCCAACCCCAAAGATGTCTCCATCCTAATCACTACAACCTGTGAATGTTACCGTCCACGGAAAAAGGGATTTCACGGAAGTGATTCAATTAAGAACCTTGAGATGAGGAGGGTCTCCTGGATTATACAGGGGGGCCCAATGTAACCAAAGGGTCCTTAAGAGTAGAAAAGGCTGGCAGAAGTGAGTCAAGGAAGAGGTGACTGCAGGGGAAAGGGACAGGAAGAGGCACTGTTGCTGGCTTTAAGAAGGGAGAGAGGGGCCACAAGTGCCTCTAGGAACTAGAAAAAGCAAGGATCCCTGGAGCCCTGCTGACACCTTGATTTCAGCCTCGTGAGACCTGGGTTGGATGTCTGACCTATAGAACTAGGAGATAATAAATCTGTGTTGCTTTAAGTCCCCAAGTTCGTGGTCATTTGTTACAGCAGCCCTAGAAAACTCATACAGGTTCTCTGAAGAAAAGGAAATAAACACTCAAATTACCTCTAACACAAAGGCCACAGTACAGCGGCCCACATCCTTTTCAGCCTTCCCAAACAGGTAAAAAGATAGAATCCCAAATGTTCATTTGCAGACAAACGAGATATGGCCCAAACAGTTTCCAACAGCACTGCCACTTCTCTTATCCGTCTCTCTCCTTATCCTGCTCTTGCCACTCAGACCTGCAGCCTATCTGCTCACCTTCCACCAAGACAGCCTGGTTTATCACCTTGGAAATTACAAAAAGGAGAGGGTCTAAGTCAGGGCTTCTCAACTCCAGCACTATTGACATTTAGGGCCAGAGATTTTTTTTTTTTTTTTTTTTTTTTGGCGGTACGCGGGCCTCTCACTGTTGTGGCTTCTCCCCTTGCGGAGCACAGGCTCCGGAGGCGCAGGCCCAGCGGCCATGGCTCACGGGCCCAGCCGCTCCGCAGCATGTGGGATCTTCCCGGACCGGGGCACGAACCCGTGTCCCCCGCATCGGCAGGCGGACTCCCAACCACTGCGCCACGAGGGAAGCCCCAGAAAATTCTTTTGTTGTGGGCACTGTTCTACGCACTGTAGGATACTCAGCAGCGTCCCGGGCCTCTATCCACTAGAGGCCAGTAGAAACTACCCCCGCTCCCAGTTATGACAATCAAAAATGTCTCCAGACCCTGCCAAGCGTCCCCTGGGGGCTGAAAATGGTCCCAGGCTGATACCCACGGGTCTAAGGCATATGTCAGTTTAGCTGGTGCTCTGTGCTCTCTCTTCCTCTCCATCAGTTTCTCCCATGGAGGGGGAAGCCTCCATCATGTGCATATATTTCACTTACATTGCAGCTGGTCTCATTCAAACTCAAGTTTCCCATGAATTCAGTCTGTTTGGCATTGTAAAGCAGCGCTAAGTCAAAACTCAACCACAGGCCTCTTTTAATGGCCCCACTACACTTACTCCCGGCCACAGGCCACGGAAGCATGGCCGTTCCACAATGACCCGCAACCCAAGGCTGCCAAGGAGCTCAGAAGCCATTCCGCCGCTATAAAGGCCGATGCTTGCTATTTCACGGTTACGAAGAACTCTCTAAAGCTCTCTGCAATTTACTACCTCTACACGATTAATAAAAATCCTTGCAATCACAAGGTTTAACACAGTGTAAATCAAACATGCAGATGACTGACTTAGCTTGACTCTGATGACAGAACAGATGTTTGGGAATCAGATCCCAGGAAAGAGCCACCATCTCAGAAAAAGAGCATCAGGCTACTAGAGAAAGAGAGAAGTTCCTCAACAAGGTCTAAGAAAATGACTTAAACCAAGATGTTAAGATCCTGTCTTACGTAGTTCTTAATTCCATTCAGACGTTCCACATCAATTTCAAAATAGCAAAACTGTAAATGGAAAACACAGCTCCTATTCTTACTGAAATCTTTTTTTTTTTTTTTTTTTTTTGGCGGTACGGGGGCCTCTCACTGCTGTGGCCTCTCCCGTTGCGGAGCACAGGCTCCGGACGCGCAGGCTCAGCGGCCATGGCTCACGGTAGCCGCACCGCGGCATGTGGGATCTTCCCGGACCGGGGAGCGAACCCGTGTCCCCTGCATCGGCAGGCGGACTCGCAACCACTGCGCCACAAGGGAAGCCCTTACTGAAATCTTAAACAAAAAAATACAGCTTCTAAGATTGGATATTAAATTCATAGGATCACCATTAGTGTAGTCTAGATGGAGGTGGGTATCCAAATTGCAGAGATTGGTGACTTTACAGAATGTTCTTCCAGGGAATAATAGCATATAAATCCTTGGTACCTACAAATAACCAGTAGCATTTTAACAGATCAACTTAACTGCAACCTCCGTACATTAATCCTCCATAACTATTGCCGTCGTAATTAATTCTAAGACTTCAGAATTTTACATTTTTCTCTCAATGGCCTTTCTCCAAGTGAACAATATTCTTATAAAGTCTGAAAATAATATCACGTTACCCTGAAGAACTAAGGGCCAAGGTCCTGAACCAAACAACGTGCTCCTTTTGGATTTTCCTCATTTTAGGTAATGATACTGGCCTTTGGCAGTCAACACTGCCAGCCACAGACTCAAATTTTCTTTTACCTTTTTGGAAGATGTTACACATTTTCAATTTGTTTTGAAGATCTGAAATTCAAGCATTTATGACACCTGAAGGGGGAAAGCGAAAGGAAAGAGTTTTAAGGGGGAGGTGAAGATGAATCTTCTATGCTATGGGAGTTTGGGATTGACGTGTACACACTGCTATATTTAAAATAGATATGGGGCTTCCCTGGTGGCGCAGTGGCTGGGAATCCGCCTGCCAATGCACGGGACACGGGTTTGAGCCCTGGTCCGGGAAGATCCCACATGCCACGGAGTAACTAAGCCTGTGTGCCACAACTACTGAGCCTGCCGCTCTAGAGCCCACGAGCCACAACTACTGAGCCCACGCACCGTGTCTACTGAAGCCTGCGCACTCTAAAGCCCGCACACGGCAATGAAGACCCAACACAGCCAAAAATAATACGTAAATAAAAATAAAATAAATGTATAAAATAGATAACCAACAAGGACGTACTGTATAATCCAGGGAACTCCGCTCAATACTCTGTAATAACCTAAATGGGAAAAGAATTAGAAGAATAGGTACATGCATATGTATGACTGAATCACTTTGCTGTACACCTGAAACTAACACAATGTTGTTAACCAACTATAATATAATTTTTTTTAATTTTAATTAAAAATTAAATAAATAAATACGTTAATTAATTAAATAAAATTGGGTGCAGGGCACTGCCAGGGAAGACGACGACAGGGTGGGGTGGGGAGGAAAGACACTTGGACACCATTACATATTGTCTCCAAAATACCAAAGTACTGCATTATGAATGAAAACATCAAGACAGGTAACAGCACGGAGACTGTGTCTCCAACCTAGCTACCCTCATCAGGCTGGCAGTGACACCACCTTTGGAACTAAAGTAGGAAGGCTGGGTGAGTTTGCAATCTGGTGAAAATACATACAAGCTAAGATTTCTAAAAGACTGTTTACTAACCTATACTCACCACTTTTATCTGGCTTGTGGAGAAGAGCAGGGTGATGCTCTTAAAAGGACTGAGTTGGAGGGTTTTAGTCCCTGCCAGACCTAATACCTCATAACTGTACTTTTTACTTTGAAAGTTACTCAGGTTTACAACAGACTTTTATAAAAATAATGCATAAAGTAGCTCCTTATTTCTAAACCCACAATTACCAGCATATGAAACCAACTCTTGTTAGTCTTAGCACTGGTTTTATATATCTTTTTCGCTGCTAGGGAAACTGAAACATCTTATTGCTACATTCAGCATTTGCTGAGTGCCTACTCTGTGCTAGGCCCCAAGGACACGTATGAATAAAACATGGTCCTTGCACTCTCCACGTAGTGGTGGGATAATAAAACAATCAATAATAACAAATAATAATAAACAACGGCAAGGAGCGTGCCAGAGCCATAAAGAAGAAAGCAGTACAAGCGGCAGAATGGATATTTTTTTCCTGTAAAAAAGGATATAAACTTGGGTTTCCTACCCTTATTCCCAACTCACAAATTATATTTTCTGTTGTGGATGGCTCATGATGACCAAAGAATTTCAGTATGATTCTTTTTGGTTGGAAACCTCTCTGGAACAGATTTAACTACAACACTGGCCTCTACTCTGGAATGTTCAGCTGACAAAGACAAGTTTTACACCAGCAACAATCACTGACTTTCTTCTATTCCACCACAAGATCTAGCATTAGCATGTTCATTTTATCCCGTGTTCGCTGTACCCCCTACACGATTTTGTTAACATTTCGGATCTGAGCTTTTAACTCATTTGGCTCTTTTATTTTATTTTCACTTATTAGCTAACAATTTTTTTAAAAATCAATGAATAATGTCTGAGTGGCCACAGGTAATAAAGCACCACGGGAAATGTACGAAGGGACAGCAGTTTGCCCTTGTCCTAAAAAAGCTCTCCAACCTTAGTCCAGGAGACAAACCTGTAAACAAATAATAAGGCGTGAATCAGGAGACTGTGGATGAGCCCTGGGAGATGACAAGCAATGAACTTGGCAAGTGAAGGGCTCCAAGTTGGAACACAGGTATTATATGCAGACTGGGGGAAGGAGTCTTCTATTTTTAAATCCCCCTCCCCAGAATGAGCACTATTTGAAAATCCCACCTAGGTAAGAAGACAGGGAGTCACATAACGCTTAGCCCACAACACTTATTTTTAAAAGTCATACAATACTTGAGATGTTTGATTATAACATTTGAGATGAAATTATTTCTCAGCTCTTGGCTTATTTTCCCTCTATACCCTCATCATTAGGTCTGGAGTGGTTTCTAGTAGCTTTTTCACAGATGGCTAGCTATGGGGGAAAATCAATATTGGGGGGAAATTTTTTTATATACTACCTGGAGATTATTTTGCAATATATAAGATCAAAAGCCACAAAACATGTTTATTCATAGTTCTGGCCGTGCAGCTTCTAGGCAAATCCGTCGTAGGACTAGGATCAAACATGTGAAAAAGATTTTACTAAAACAATGCTTTATCACAAACTTATTTTTGATGTATTTTGTTTAAATGTCTCAACAGTATTAGAATGGTCGAATTAATTACACTAAAAAAAAATTTTTTTAACCCTGTATAGTAGGATTTTTCTCCAAATCCTGTTTATTCTACCCATTTTACCTGTATCCTGCTTCATTCATACCGGTGAAGGCTGATATGTTTTCAAAGGAGTGTTTTGAGGGTTACTCTTCAGGTAAAATTCAACACGACCGTCTGTCCTTTCAAACAGCTAATTCCTTTTTTTAAGAAGCTAAATGTTCACCTACATTCGTTTTTCCACTAGATAACAAAGTGTGAATGTAGGCAAAAGGCAGTTGATGAAATTCAGATAAAATTGTTTACAATCTTCTATTACTGCTCTTCATTCATTGTTTTCCTCAACCATCACACCCTGTTTTCTGTATCTACCATGTACTTCAAATTGTCTATGAAATTTTAAAAAATTCAGTGGTTGTCTGAAAGTGTCTGGCACATGATGAACTTATGTGGTTGTTTTTTTTCGTGCAACTTTCATCCATGGCTGTTTGCCTAAAAGACCTGCTCGAGCCAAAATGTTGTTTGTTTGGTTTTTTCCTAAATTCTGGCAATCAATCAGATGTAGCTTTCATTTGTGCCACTTAATTTTAACAATGGCAGAAAAAAAGCCTTCTTTATAGGACTGAATTACTTTAATTTTGCCAGTCAGAAATGACAGAAATAAATTAATGGGGTTGATGCCACATGGCAAAAATGCAGGGTAAATTACTCTTCTATGACAGATATAAGTGAAATCTGTAAAATGCCAATGTTTAAATTACTTTCAGGATTTTCCCTGACATTTTTACTTCAAAATCTAACTTCTTGGGTACTACTTTAATTTCTCTTGATTTTTGAGAAAATGCACATGTTTGTAGCACATAAGTCTTAACCAACTATGGAATACCTTGAGTTATTTACAGGAAAATCTTATTTTCAAATTCTGAATAACAATGTCATGTACTCTAGTATATCAATCACTATCATGTTCATTCTGTCTTACATCAGAAGGTGGTTTTTACGCCAAAATGTTACTTTTTTTAATCTACAGATGGTTTGATATGCTTTGCTGCACAAAGAACCTGGCTGTCTTTTGGCTGGTACACTTTTCCAGCTAAAAATGAGAAACTGAAGACAGAAAGCTGAGTAGGAACAAAAGATGGGGAATTCAGATAGACTTCTACAGCATATTTTCATTATTTATTTTCTCTAAGAGATCTGAATATTCAGCATGCAAGTAATGTTCTCATTTGAATATAAATTGACACCACTATTTTAATTTCACAAAAAAAAATCTGTGGAATTTAATCTACCAAAAAGGGAGGAAAAAGGAAAGAAAGAAAAAAGTAAGGAAGGAAGGTAAGGAAAGGAGGGAGGGAGGAAAACAATAGTAGAGTGAGTTTTTATGTCGGTGGTTAAGTTCAAACACTAAACAAAGGTCATATATCATTCAAATTCACTTTGAAAATCCCTTAACGTTCCCATAAGACACTACAAACACGATTTTGTGTAGACAACTCTTGACAGCAACCTTCACATACACAAAGTCTGGGAATTGCTGAGTTAGACTCATTGGAGGGTCACACAATAATGTCTGACCATTCAAATCATTCCTCTCTTAATATAAGTATTATATCCCTAGAGTGAAATGGAAGGTTTAGCTGAAGCATGCTAAAGTGGTAGTGCTTTCCAGCAGGTTTTAATTCATTCTGTTGGAACAGGAAGCTTCTTTAACTCTAGCGCCTACTAATAAATGTATTGTTGCTGTCGTTTAAAAAATCGTGGCTTCACATCTTGAGTTCTTAAAATGGTGGTATGAAGAGTAACTTTAAGAGTGATTTCTTCAAAAAATATTTTTAATCTGGTTGCTATTTTAAAAAATTAAACACATAACCAAATAAGTGCCAAATATTTTCTAAATCCCTTCATACCTCTTTTTTTTCCCTTGCTTCTCTGCTCTTTTGGAGTATTTTACCCCTGGTCTCCCACATCCAGTACTGATAACTCTAACAGAATGTGTAGGACTTAAGTAAGTGAGGATGCTGTCCTGCCTCCTGGCTCTGTATCTCGGATTTGTGGTGGGACAGCAGCCCCAGAACTGACCTGTGAGGAGGGTCAGGGGGCAGAGCTGCAGGCAGCCCTGGGACAAGGCTACTGCTTTTAGGAGCCCCAGGAAGTCCGCAGACATCTTGTTCTACCCCTTCCCTTTCTTCCTTTTCGTTCCCAAATCTACAATGTCCTGAGCTCCAAAATAAATTCTCATCCAGTGTACCTACCCTCCAGCAGGTTTAAAACCTTAAAGTAAAACATTATGAGTGGGCTTCCCTGGTGGCGCAGTGGTCGAGAGTCCGCCTGCCGATGCAGGGGACGCGGGTTCATGCCCCGGTCCGGGAAGATCCCATATGCCGTGGAGCGGCTGGGCCCGTGAGCCATGGCCGCTGAGCCTGCACGTCCGGAGCCTGTGCTCCGCAACGAGAGAGGCCACAACAGTGAGAGGCCCGCGTACCGCAAAAAAAAAAAAACAAAAAAACATTATGAGTGTTATTCACTACTGATGAGTGATGAGTGTCATTCACTATTACACATAAAGAAGCCCACTGGCCATTTAATTCTTAAACAGCCAGAAAGAAGGACAAGCATTACCATGAATGTGGGACACGGGAAGTGTGAAAGGGCTCTTTTTTTTTTTTTCCTTTATGAATTAACCAGCATGTGCTTAAGGAAACAGTCCATTATTTCAGAAAACACAAAATTCCATCATAAAAAATTAGGAATGATTTGAATTATTACATCAGTGAGAGACTAGCTCCTAGAGATTGAAGGACGTCATCAAAGAACTGAAAAATTAAATTAGTGGTGGAGCTAAGAGAAAATTTTGTATGGGAAAAGGTTATGCTGGGGGGAAGCATAGAATTTAGGGGCGATCTAATAAATTCTGAAGGAAAGGGGACATGACAGTGATGACTGTTATTACTCCTCCTGGACTTTTCTGTGCTCCAAGTAGAGATATGGGGATCCTTTCGGGGGGCTACTCAGTCCCTTTGAAAGTCTCTATCTCTGTGCATCTCAGCTGCACATTTTGGAAGGAAAGGTGCCACTGAGGATGACAGAACAATCAACCATGTGCCCAGGTAAGCCCGGCAGTCAGGCTTGAACAGCCTCCACTGAAATTCTATCCTAAGAATCCCAGGGTGATGCCACAGACAACATGTGAGACCGGCAGCCTTTCCAGAGCTGCCACAGTCAGCAGTATTTAGAGAAAAGGCACAAAGTTGTCGCACGTATAACACGCGCACTAAGGAACACCACATAAGAGCCAATGAGAACGACCCTGGGGCCCTCCAGACTCATGCACGTGAACAAGGATGAGCCACCAATGAGCAAGGCTGCATGGGATCTGTGGGATCTGCGGGCACGCTCTGACTTCAATACCCCAAGACTCGGCTGCACACCTCTATCTCTCCCATTCCCATTAGCTCACCCTTTTCTGGCTGAAAAGAGCTCAGTGAATCAATGGCTTCTGTTGAACTGTTTATATATTTTTCAAGTCCTGATTAGGCCATTAGTCACTGAGCATATTGCACAGTCAACTCGAGTAGCTGCAATTATGCAACTTCCCACGAACATACCGGGAGTATTTACAGTGAGACCACAGTGCCAGCAAAATGTGAAATGGAGATTATCTGTCAGCAATTTTAAGAACCGTGCACTTCAAGGCCAAATGAAATAGACACGTGGCAGATAACAGAAGCTGGGAGAAAAAAAGATGCATGATGAAAGGACCAACGTTTACTCTTCCGAACACAGCCGAGACCTGAAAATGAGAGCTCCCTGTACAACAAACAAGTCCCAGAGAACGGTGCTCGATGTCACCTGTCCCCCTTTGCGGTAACGTCCGCAAGAGCCTTGATGTAATGCGGCCACCAAAAGCACAGAACTACTGAGTCTTGACCTCATTCTCGGGGAGCAGCTGGTTCCCCTTCAGAGTGCCCCCCACACCTGCCCCAATCTGTATCCAAACACAGTGAATATCGAGTCTCACGTGAAGCATTTCCCTCTTCCTTTCGACTATTCTCACTTTTTATTTTCAAAATCAGCGAAAATTATGCCATTCGATATTCGAGGATTTCTCATCCAAAGCAACAGAGAACACTCATGGAAGAAAAAGAAAGGAACATGTAAAAGGAGCACTTAATTTCTTTTATCAGGATGCTGAATCGCTTCCACACGCACTGCCTAGGATAAACTGACGACAAACATGAGTGGAGTCTTTTTCAAGAAAATCTGCAACCTCCCAGCAGAGAAACGGGAAACTATGGACCATGAGAAGTGGGTCAGCGCCTCTACATTTGCTGGACGAGTAATAACATAAGCAAGAACCTTCCTCAGAGTGTTTTATAGTATTTTTCATGGCAAGACTACTACTTTTTAGTCTGTTAATCCACACTTTCCTCCTTCTATTCATATACTTTATATGGTATTTATGGGTTGAGTTATATATTTTAGCTGAACTCGGAATGACAGTTTTTTTTAAGAGGCTGCCAACATGGGTCAGGAAGAACCTCAGAAACCTGGCTTGCAGTGGCTCTGCCATAAGGAGCCTTGACAGCCAAAACCAATCAGAAAGTTGATGAGATCCAGGTTTCCAAAACATAAGCGAAAAGAAAAGGCATCCTTTGCTTTCTTCCATCTGGCCTTTTCCAAAAAAAAAACTCAGGTTATTTACCAAAAAGGACTCCTTTTGTAATGTCACCAACCACTTGCTCGTGTGTTCAGTGCAAATCTAGACATCCAGTCGTCGGTCTAACTTCAAGCAAGACGCAGCTTTCTCCACCTTGGACCGGGACAAGGTGTGGAAGAGATATGGTACCCAATGGGCCAACACACCAGAGGCATCCAACACAGCTGCATTCTAAATGAACGGCGGCCCTGAGTCTCTCCACGGACAGCCTTCCAAAACTAACTGTGGCTGTGAGGATGAAGACGGCAGTTCCTCAGCTTCAGCGCCTTTAAGGTTATTTCAACTTTCCGCCTCTGTTAACCCTCCTGCAGGAACTTTGGACACAGAGCTCTCCTTAATACTCACAGGCAGGGACGTCCAGAAGAAAAATGTCTCACTCCTCCTTAGGGAACTGAAGACCCGAGCCCTCTGTCTTCCCTTTTTTTGGAGATTAGATTCGAGGGGCTTGAAGATGACCTGAGAGAGCTTATGACAGACTCCTGGATTTCAGCTCAGGACAAACAAACCTTTCACATGAGTCCTTGCAAACAGACAGAGTTCTGTTTGAATGTTTGAACCCCATATTCTAGTACAAACATGCTTGGCACGCTTAGTGCCAGAGTTTTCTTCTTGGCAAACTGTTCTGCCGCCACTACGGATATTACCACCACTTCAGAATCCCTGCGACTTTCCTTTCCTCCCTTGCTCCCCCCGCCGTTCCCATCTCCCAGAGATCTTATCTGTGCCCAGGCTGCAGGGGCAGAGGTTGTGCCTCTGGGAGCCTAGGAGCTGTCAGCGCCCCTGGCAGGGGCCTGGTTCGTGCCACACTTCTTCTCCTGGTCCCTCCTTGGTCTGGCACGATGACAGAATATGGCCACTTTTTCATCATGTGTCTGCTAACTCAGATGCCGACCACAGGGCCGACAAATTAGCCAATGGTTGATGGCTTGAAGGCACGGGGACATCTAGGAGTACCTTCAACTCCAGGGAGATGGTAAGGAGAAATCACCTTTCTCAGCTCTCAGCTCTATTCCTTTGGGAAGATCTCAGACTCTCCTGAAAGTGGGAAAGCAGTAGCCCTCAGAAATGATCAAATCCATCCCCCCTTCCTATTTTAAAGTTCCCCTTATCGGAGGCTCAATTCCTTATTGGATCACGGCCAAATGATCAAGGGCTACTTTTTATAGGCATTGAAACATAAGAGCTGGAGGTGGTCTTAAAGATCATTTGATTTTGTGGTTTCATGAACTGAAACTCTATTATTAAATACAGAGATCCCTGGGCCTCAACCTGCCCCCCTCCCCCAAGCCTTTAAGCTCATTCAGTAGAGGCTGGTGGGAGGCCTAGAACTCTCCAGGGGTTTCTGAAGCCACATTTGAAAACCACTGATGTAATCCAACTTCCTCATTTTCCTAAGGCCCAGAGAGGCTAGGGTATTTGACAAAGGCCACACAACGGTTAATGACACGCCTGAGACGCCAACCTAGTCCCTGGTGTGTGTGCCAGGCCAATGACATCCTTTTCCTGTACTTCCTAAGTATTTAGTATTCTGTAAAACCGTAATCATTTAGTCTCTGCTAATAAGGATAATGTCTTCTTAATGAATACATAATTCAATTTCTTTGAATTTATTATATAACCTCTACATTTTTAGAGTCTCATATGCAAGTTAAGTGTCACCTTCTTAGGAGTGTTTTCTAAAAGAATAAAGGATTCTTCATTAATTCACCTTCGTATTCTAAAGGTGAGAGAGACTTCACGGGGAACAAATCAGAAGCACAGTGAATGAAACTTTCTTTCAGAAAACCGAGGAAACGGTCAATGGACTAACATATTTGCTAACTTCTACAAACAACACACACACACACACCCCCCCTTCAGCTTCTGGCTCCAGGAATTCTTATTATGCAGGGAAAAATGTTAAAAGCATTCACTGTCATATCAGGTGAACTTCTAAGAGCGTGGGAGGTTTTGTTCACTATAGTACTCCATTCTGATCACTAATGCCGTTTACATATTAGCTTGGAATACATACTGATAGTAAAGTAATAAAACTGCATTTTGCTAAACTATTCTAAAATGAAGGCTTTTGCCAAATGACCATGGCGTCTCCGGCCCACCATTCCCCACCCCCGTTACTGAGAACGAGTCCCGTACGGGGCTCTGGGTTTTCCCTTTACTGGTGAGGAACAAACAATTGAATGAGTAACAAGGAGGACATAAAGGGGGCTCCCCCGCCCACAGACCCGGGCGTCTCTGCACATTCTGAAAGGCAGGCACAGAACTGCTGCTGCACCCACGCCACATGCCAAAAAACCACCACTTTTAAAGTCGACTTCTTATAGAAAACCCAGCAGTCCTCCCTGTTACAAGCTGAAGAAGAGAATATTGCTTTTTGCCAGTGGTGAGATGCATCAGTTAAATCGGCCTCTAACTTACACAGCTGACAAAATGTTTACAGGTGATAAAAAAGAAGTTACAGTTTACTACGTGGCAACAAATCAGGAAACAGAGAAACCAGTCATTGCTCAATCTTTAAACTGTTAAAAGCTGAAACATTCTCCAAGTGTTACCAAGCCCTTAAACAAAAATATAATTTCACAAAGTGAGATATTTTCTTTTTCGATAAATTCTTTTGAGAGCAGAAATAGTGACTTTAGCTCTGCCTGTATATTTCTAAATATTTCTCTGTTCTATATGCACACTTTTAAAAATGGAATAGTTCCAGGAACAAAAAATTTAAGTAACGGGTGATTAATGTAATTGTATACAAATTCTAAATATTTTGGATAATTAAAAGAATGGCATAATACCAAATTTCCTTAGTTGAAATTTCTGTATTTTTGAAGACTCCTCCACACATGCCTGCAAATTCACAAAAATGCAAATTCACAAAACTTACTCAAAACATATTGACTTTTAGCTTCTTGATACTATATCTTGCAGGGCATGATGGCGCAGGCAATAGCGTTTCCAGTAATACCTTGTTACACAGATTATATATAATCATCCTACAGTAAATAACACAGAGTCTAAAACTTAAAAACCACATCAGATTCTGAAATACATAATGTGTCCTTCTGAACTTCCAACCATATAGTCTTCTGAAGTAGCATATCCAGAAGCATGAAAAACAGAGGCCATTTCCAATCTGGTAACACACCATGAATTAGTGAATTATCTTCATAGTTCTTGCCCTAATTAAGACCAATCAGAAAAGCACCCATTCAATATTCCAACACACAACCAGAGTTTCTGATTGTGTAATTATTCCCCTCACAGGGGTCCACCTCAAAGGTATGAGACACACAGGTTTTTGAGGATTATACTGGAAAGAGATGTTTATTGAGGAAGAATTACTTAGGATAGCCAAACTTGCCCGAAATAAAGATTCTCTGCCACTGGACCCACTCAGTATTACACTCCAGGCTAGAAACAAAAAAGATTAAATAATATATTCATATGGGGAGCGAATTTTTCTATCAATAACAAGCAGAAAACCTTATGAGACTTTTAAGGCAAGATTTTTTTTAAGCCCTACAAATACTTAAGGACAACCTGCCCAGACTTTTTTTTAAAAAACACAGTTTATTTAAAGACGTAAATGAAGTCAATCTAATAAACAACAAATATTTACTGATAACCTTCTATGTGGCCAGGATTATGTTTCTAAGTCCCATGACCTTTCAGGATATTTACAAAATTATTTAACTTTCTAAAGTATGTCAATAAATAATGCAGTCTTCCAAAATGTTCCTGGGGCTGTAATTCCATCTAGTTTCTATGATGACACTATAAACCTTGGATGGAATTACAATCTTAATGTGGACAATCAGGGTGCGTTACTCTACGTGCTCGGGGAATCCATGATGAACTCAGCTTCTAAAATAATAACCACCAGGCCTTTGGCATGTAATTACAACCAGGAAGCCAAGCCATCTACTGGCTAGTACATGAGAAATGTTCCACCGAAAGTACCTCTCACCTCACCGTAACAAAATCTATTTAATACATCTGAAAAACTGCTTCATCTCCAAAATTAAAATTTCTACTTTTGTGATAAGGAAATAACCACAAGAGTTTACTTCACAGATATGTTAATATATATCAGTGGTGACAAGATTATCTGATACTACCAGTGAAATCTTAGAGTCTTCTCGTATCACCTTCAGACACCTGAAAGGTAAAGTCCACAAAGTGCAATATATAAAGAAACAAGGAAAAATATCATACTCAAGAGCCCTATGAAATTACTGGCATTTCTTCTAATTCTTTGAGAGGAACCTGACATCTATATAAACAAAACAAAATGCCTGGTGTCTGTAAGAGGGGAAAAAGAAGATTTATCTGGAAAGATTAAACTCAGGGTTGTAGAAAAATGAACTTAGAAACAAACCCAGAATTTCCCTGGGAAAACAAAAGACAATGATACTATGTGTATTTTTGTTTTGTTTTTTTTTTTAGAACTGAAAATATCTTTAATCAAAAAAAAAACAGACCATTTTAATATAGCCACACTTAAGGGGAAAGGATTTACAGAGGTGTACACCAGGGGGCGGAATCTTGGGAGACATCTTAGAGTTTTTGCCTACTACAGGGAAAAAGCAATATTTGAAGATATGCCCCAGGTCACACCACATTTAGCACCTTTGCTCTTAACCACTGTGCTAAGGGAATTGCACATCAAATACTAGAACACCACAGAACTGGGCTCAGGATCCTAAGGGTATGGCAGGATTTCCTCTAGAGCCACTGAGGACTGACTCATCCCCAGGCCAAGTCATCACCTTTCTTCCATCTTTGCAGGTCAATCTAATATCCTACTTCTGGATCCAAAATTCCACTTCTATGGAATAAACGACACTTGTTGTCAATGTAAATACTCTGTGTGTGGCTCACATGTATTTTTCAAGTTGTCACAAAAGACAATGATACTATGAATCGGAGTTCTTTTTTTTTTTTTTTCCCCAAGCAGCCTGGATAAAAGAAGAAACACACACACACACACACACACACACACACACACACACACACACAAGTACCATGGGTAATGAAGGAAAAGATGCATAGAAATTCAATCTCTATATCTGTATTTAGGACACATATGGCTTTCTTCATCATACCTAACTTTATTTGGTACTTGTAGAGGTCACCAAAGCTCTATAAAATCAGTATTGCCATAGCAACCAGGAGGCTAAAAAAAAAAATCCTCTGCCAGAAATCCTCACCAAACACAATATAAGACATAGAGAAATTGTCCTTTCATTTGGCCACCTTTAACACCATCATGCTTCTAATAGCAAAGGTATGTGACATTCCCATGAAAACTCACTTCCTCCAGGGACCTCTTGTGGATTATGTGTCACTGAGTTCCTGTATCACTAAGACTTGAGAACTTACTAATAACATTAGCTCTTAAGTTTATTTTCAAACTCCAGGGATTTGTGTACACTGCATCACAATGATTACCTGAAGTAAAAAGTAGTCAGATAGTGGACACTAGGTCAAAACAATTTTGATGAATTTCCATGAATATGAGACATATCATTTAGTGGCTTTACTTAAAATACCTTCTTGCTTAAAAAAAAAAAAAAGGACTAACGCAATGTCTGTCTCTTGGGAGTCTGTCCCTCCTTATAAACTGAGGAAACACACTTGGTACAAGTGAATAAAGAAATAATTCTTGAAATAGCTCTGAAGTCGCAGAAAGAATAAGTGTAAAGAGGGCTCTAAGCTTAACTCCAGAGGCAAGTTGGTACAGTACTAGAATACCAACTCGGTTAAGAGTTCAAGGCTTCCCTGTTTGAGGACTCTATCTCAGGGACAGGCAAAACCCCTAACTTTGGCCTTCTCCTTGGGCACCAAGGAGATTCATAAATGTTTAAGTAAGTACCTGCTTAACACTGAAGCAGGTTAACATTGAAGGTTGAGTAACTTTTGACAAGTTGTAACATGCTGTTGACGTAATATAGCCATCCTCACTCAACATAATATAGCAAACCGAAAAATACAAGAAGGGTAATGGAGGGAAAAGGGAATTCTTTATATGCCCACTTTCCACAGAATATTCTCAGTGACACTTGGTGTCCTGTGCCATGACAAACGGTGCTACCTAAAAAGTTGTGCCATTCTAGAACTACCAATAAACTATTTCATAAAGTTAAATTTAATATCTTGAGTTTCCCACTAATGATACTCCTGACAAACATCAAAAGCTGGTTAGAAAGCTCTTTCCTTTCTCTCAGTGCTTTACTGAACGGAAGCATGGCAATATGCTTGGTGATGTGTGTGTGTGTCTGTAAACACATGACCTTTCCTATATGCAGCAGGAATTTCCTGTCTGGTATATTTTAGAGCAAATCAAGACAATACTCTTCAGGACAGAGCCTGTGAGTCAGGCAGTATTATGGGGCTAAAGTGCTTGAGTCTGCTTAAGTCATAGGAAAGCAAGTTTAAAGGCCTGGGGCTGTTCTATTCCAGACAGAAAAGAATGGGAAAGAAGATGAACTCTGTTGGCCGTTACAATGTTTTTCGACATATGTTCTCATTTGTTTCCTCATTTGGAGTTTACAGTCACTATAGGAGAACAAGACTAAACAAAAAATCAAAAATGGTATTTAAGACCTACTGTATAGCCCAGGGAACTATACTCAATATCTTGTAATAACCTACAATGGAAAAGAATCTGAAAAAGAATATATATAACTATATATTTACATATAACTGAATCACTTTGCTGTACACCTGAAATACTGCAAATCAACTATACTTCTACTTTAAAAATTTTAAAGTTAAAAATTTAAAAAAAAATTTTAATGGTACTATTCAGGTCCACGGAAGAATAAGTTGTTTTTTGAAAGTATTATTTGTGCTCTGATTGGTGAGGCTCTCGGAAGAAGAGACAATCCCGATAGATGACGATCTTCAGTACTCAACGTCATCAGGAACTTGACCTTCTCCAGTCTATACGGCCCACTGCTGTTATGCCTCCACTTGGAAACTAGGTACATGAAGGACATTTATTTATTCACATTACTGGAGAGATTAACTCCAAAGTTCTCCTGAATGTCTGACAGGTCTTCAGCAGCAACTTATTCTTTACAGGTAATTAACCTCTTGATGGGCTTAGAGCAGTCACAACGTTAGAAGCCACAACACACTGATAATAAGTTATAAACCCGGGGAGAGGATAATTGTAAAACAGATTTCCAGGCTCGTTGGAAAATATATTTCCACTTATTGAAAAAAAAGTACACTCAACTTTTCAGGAATATCTGAATCGCAGAATTGCAGCATTGGCAGGGACCTCAGAAAATCACTGTACTGCGACTTCTTACACTAATAACAAGAAAATGGAGGTACCAAGAGGGAGAGTGGCTTGCCCAGACATATTCTACTGGACCCAAATTAGGTTAGCGCTGCCTAAAGTCAGACCTGATTACTCAGCGTGACAAACTCTTTCCCATCCAAGCCCCTTCATAAATCATGCTGGTGCCGTTTAGACAACCCATGCCTCCTGCCCTGAGGTCACCTGATTACATTTTAGGAAAGGACTAGGAGATAATGACTAAGCTCTGAAAATGGAGAATGAGACGAAGCAAAAGCGGGAGATGAGAAGAGAGACAATAAGAAAAGAGCCAAAAGACAACTTATTTCAGTGCTTGCAACACCACTTGTGCCTTTCCTTATTTTAAGTGCATGACGAAATAACGTGCTGCAAGCTTCATGCAGTCTGCAGTGACGAGGACGATTTCTGGCCAGGATCTCATGGAATGTGTCACAGAAATATTCCTTTGGAACAAGGTCCCAAATCATGACTTGCTCCTTTCATCACTAGGTCTCATGGCAAAGCTTCTGAGGGTAGGGACCTGGTCTGTCTTGTTCACTACGATACTCCCTGAACCTCGAGAATACGCAGCCCAGAGCAAGTACTCTGTAAGATTTACTGAAAGAATGAACAGAAACTCCTAAGAGGAAAGAAGAAGAAATATGCATAGTTTGGAAATGCATACGCAGTATTATCATTTTCTCTAAGGAAAAATGAAAAAACACCTATTTGAAATGTAAACAGATGTGAAAAGATAGGTTTTTTTGGCATCTATAAAAAGTTAAAAATGTAAAGCACCTGTGAAGCAGTTACCATCACTTCCATTTATTAAGTAGGTACCATTAGTTAAGCCAACACAGTTCCTGTGTTATAAAGAGTGTACAGCCCGAAGCGCAACACCAAGAAAACACGTTAATTAAAGGGTGGTAAATAAACATTCACTGGGAAGACACCGTGAACAAATAATTTCAAAAAAAAAAAAACCATGCAAATGTAGTTGAAATAGAGTAGAAATGGAAGCTCTAGGCACTGGGTGTTCAGACAGAATAAAGGTGATCATTGTGTATTTTCTAATGAGCTCTATATATTTATATAATGGACCTGTTTGCAACCACTGAAATCAACATTTCTCTCTGCTTTTAAATTCGAACCTGTACTTTAGCAGCTCTATCACAGCCACAAATAAACTATCTGACAAATAATTTGGACAATTACTTTGGGTCCTCAGACAACTTGCTAGCTCTCTAATGAAATAAACTTATAAAGTATAAGTAGATATAATAATATTAACAAATGTAATTATAAGATTTGCCTATTTTTAAGAATTCAAGAAAGACAATTAGATCTAATTAATACACACACATTCACACAATGGGAAGTAAAAACAAACAGCTTATTCTTTAAAAAATTTTAATATGATTTTAGCCATTATGAATGCACAATAATAATAGTAACAAAAGCAGCACCACTTTAAAAAATAAAGGCTATTAAGTAAGCACTACAGTGGGTGCTTTACATATATCTCATCCCATTCTTTCCAAGACAGTGACTATTCTATCTTTTTGCTTTAGAGATGAGGAAACGGAGACTCAGAGGCTAAATAATGTGGCAGATTTGGGTTCAAAACCTCAGTCATAATGATCCCAGACCCCGCATAGGTCTCTATAGATAGGAAGATACCTCTAGATGCATTGCTCTTGATATACTCAATGGCGGTGTATCTGTACACTGAGCAGTCGGGGCAGCATCATGGTGAGAGCTAGGCTTTGGAACCCAAGCTCCTGGGTTCACATTTCAGCTCTGCCACGCACTAAGTTGTACTCCCTGACCCCTCTGTGCCTCTGTGTCCTCATCTCTAAACATGGGAATCATAACAGTACCGAAAGGACTGTTATCTACCAGCTCATAGGGCTGTTGTGAGGATTAAATGAGGTAATTCACATACAGCGCAGAGAACACGGTAAGGACTCAAGACTCTCAGTGTGTGCCAAGGTTTAGTATCGTTGGGAATGCTAAAAAGGACACTGAATTTGGAGTCAAGTGGTCTCAGCCACTATATATATACACCATGTGACCTTTCCCAAGTCACTTCAACTTGCTGCGCTTCATCTGTCATAAAAAACTAATGAACGACAAGGTACGTGACAGTGCTTTAAAGGCAACGAGAAAGTGCTCTATACTACCACGTCCATGTGAATTATTATCAACTTTCAGCCTCTCAAAACCAAAGAAGCCATCTTTTATTACATTCTCTCCTGCCTGAGAATTTAACATTAAGCGCTAGTTCCAAAGTCTTCACACTGGACTCCCTATAACAATAGAACAAATGTCCTGGTCATTCAGGACTCGATCAAACGGAACTCTATTAACTATCTCCTTCTGCACACCCACCGTGAGAAGGTAATTGCTGTTCACCATGACCCCAGAGCACTCCAAGACTCTGAAGTACCTTCAGGGAAAGATTAAATTATGTTCACCCTACTTTATTATGAAATGTATTTAATTATATTCAAATTCTTTGAAAATTGATGAGCTAGGGGGCTTCCCTGGTGGCGCAGTGGTTGGGAGTCCGCCTGCCGATGCAGGGGACACGGGTTCGTGCCTCGGTGCGGGAGGATCCCACATGCCGCGGAGCGGCTGGGCCCGTGAGCCATGGCCGCTGAGCCTGCGCGTCCGGAGCCTGTGCTCCGCAGCGGGAGGGGCCACAACAGTGAGAGGCCCGCGTACCGCAAAAAAAAAAAAAAATTGATGAGCTAGGAAAAGCACAGAGAGTAAGTCACAGGTTCTCTGTTCACTGGAAGTCTCTGCTCACCATCCAACCCCCAATAACCCTTTATCAGAGTTTAGGCTAAAATACACCCCACCCTGGCATAAGAAAAACCGGGAATCCAGCATGATAATTACACAAGTTGAAAGAACTTTGCCCTGCATAACCCTCAAGGACCACTAATGTGCAGAAATACTAAAGTCGAAATCTTGAAACAATGAAAAATTTATAAACTATGTAAGATTCCCACGTTTCGAATATAATTTTGGCTTTGTTAATAAGGAATTTAAACATCTGAACAAGGAATAACATAAAAATATACCATTAACTATCTCATTATTTTCAGTACTTATAAGTGTAAAAACAGATGAGTCATACTGACTATTACGCTCCTCAAAGAAGGAAAATAACATTTTGTTTGTTCATTTTGTCCCGTTTTACAGAAATTATGTGTATGCTAACGAGGAACATAACGTACAAAACAAAAAGTTATACTGTATCGGGGTATGGCTATTTGCCTTTGTTAAAATAACTTGAATGCTGTTATCTTTTCCAATTAAAAACTGGGACACAAATGTGTCTTAAATACTGTATTTCAGTGTTAGGAGAAAAAGGAATAGTCATCCATTAAAACCCTCTGTTCAACAGATGGTTCCCTTCTGGAGAATTCTGGAGAATTCAGGAGGTCCTCCCATCTCTGCTTGAACATCTCCACTGATGGAGGTCTCATTACCTCTTCAATCAGCTTGTTCTATTTTTAGGCAGTCCTGATGTTAGAAGGTTATTCCCCAAGTGGAGTCCAACTCTCCTTACCTTAACTTCCTTCCTGTTCTTAGTTGGGCCCGCTGGACCCACTTCAGTAAGTGAGTTCACTTCCCCTCAGGCCCTTTGCTAGTTTCACTCATTTTATCAGTTAAATAATGACCTGCTTCTACTCACACTTTTCACTGTTATCCTACAAACCATGATGGCCACTCTTGTATAACCATGTACCGCCAGCTGAAGGGGCTCCTCGGCACCAAGGCTCCTTGGAGACTGTGATGGCCCTGGTCCTAGGGCCATCGTGGGACTCTGTGGACTTACCTGGGGCCCAGCTATCTATACACTGTTTCTATGAGTTCCAAAAGTCAGACTTACAATCTTTCTGAAAAGGATCCATTTATAAACTACTGTTTTTACTTAAGGGGAAAATACGCCTAAGAAAAACCCCACAAGGTATATAAATTATCACTGTGCCTTCTTACCTATCTTATGAGCCGAGTAAGTATTTTGGTGTGTACGTAAAACTCCACAGCTGCTCCTCCCTCAGCTAAAAGGAGCTGACTAGAAGCACAAGTGGCAGTGCTAGCAAACCCATACTATTCAGATCACCACCTCTCCTCTGCTTCCTGGGATCACAGGGGCTGAAGAGAAATGCCATGGGTTTCTCTAAGTCACCAGTTTCTCAGGTGTTTACCTACGTACCCCATGCCCAGCCAGGCATGTGGGACAAATCCAGAGCTCTGGGCCCCGCTGGCACTGAGACTTCTTCTGAAGCTCCTGGTCTATACCTAACAGGCCTCCATGTATACCGTGCAGTACACAATGAAGTCCTATAAGATGTCTTAATAGTAGCTTTGTCTTGAATCGTAAGTGGCTTAAGCAAGAGAAGTGACTGTACTTATTTTTATTATTTTATCCAATGCCCATTTGGGCCGTAACTAATTTTTTTAAATGTCATGCACACTCACAGCCTCTGCCACCCAGAACATGGCCAGGACTGCCTTGGGCCAAACTGAATAGCTGGAAAGAGTCAGGGGTTAGGATTAGGGTATACAATCCAGCCCAGTAATTTTATAAGCTTTCTTATCTAGTTTCCCGTAAGTTTACAACAGATCAGATATAGGCAAATGAAAGGAGCTTTAAGACATGACAACCAAGAAAAGTGGATAAGACAGAGGCCATGGCATCAAGAAGAATTACGAGCTTCCGGGGCCTCATGCATGACTCTACTTTACCAGTGTAATAACTTCAGAGAAATGACAATAAATCTCTAAGAAAAAAAGTTAAATTACGTTCATTCTACTGTACTCTATTTAGGAAACTTCTGCATTTCACATTTGATTACTGCCTGAAAATGTTGAGGTTTTTTTTTTTTCCTTCTAACAAAGTCAGCGCTTGATGTATTTAAATATTCTGAGTCAACAGTCTATTTGAAAGCAGTTAATTCCAGGAGTACACAAAATTAAATATTTAAATCTTTACTAGAGAAACATGAAGTAAGAACAAAAGTGAATAATCATTAAGAAACTCTAAAGAAGTAATGGGCTTGCCTTCTCTTCTGGAGAGGAACATCTGAAGGAAAGAAAGAAATTTACTTTCGGACCTATATTGGTCAGAGGTCCAGCTGTCACGAAGCCCCTAGGTTTAGGCGGACCCAGAGAGTTTTGAAACATCTCTCACAGGAATAATGGAAAAAGGGTTTTCTCCCCTTCTCATTTTCAAGAAAAAGGTAGTTATGACTCTAAAAGCTAAAGGGAGGAAAAAACTAGGGACACTTTTAGTGCAGTATTTTCTCAGCTCATCCCTCTCTTAAACACCCTTGTTATGTGGGTATGATACTTCCATCAGTAAGAGTTTTAGGGAAATGCTGGCAAGGCTTCTTTAATCCTCTAGGACGCTGCCCTGCACTTTAAAATGGTGGTGTTGGCACTATTTAAGTGGAAACACCCCAGCAGGGTGGAGAATGGGGAGCCATTACACCTACCAATGCATTTTATTTTAAGTGGATTTCAATTGCAACACATACATTAGATAATTTTGCTTTAGATTATAAATCAGGAGAATTCCTTAGCATATTATTAGCATATGGTCCAAGCGTCCATATCCACGGGTTCAAGCAATAGCAGGTTGATAGGATTTGAGCATCCTCAGATTTTGTTACTCTTGAGGAGTCCCGGAACCAATCCCCCAAGGGAAGACTGTATTATTAAGTATTAAGCACAAAGTAATTCTAAGAGCAAGTAAATCCGTTATTACCAAATCGTCACAATCTCCACTTCCTTAAATATCTGTTTACTTTTTCACCCTCAGACTCCTTGAAGACCCTTCTCAGGCCTTCTATTCCCTTCAAATCCCAGTTATTGAGATGCTATTTAGAATACAGCTATTTATTCATCTCTTTAACAACACTTCTTCCATTCTGTTTCTGTACTAAAAGCACTTTAGAGCTTTTATTAGCTGCTTCTTTGCACTTAAATTTGGGGGGGGTGATCTCTGGAAAGCTAAGCCTAATATTTTTCCCTTTTTAAAATTGTTTATTTTTTAAAATTTTTATTGGGGTATAGTTGATTTACAATGTTGTGTTAGTTTCAGGTATACAGCAAAGTGAATGTGGTATACATATATCCACTCTTTTTTCGAGTCTATTCCCATATAGGCCATTACAAAGTATTGAGTAGAGTTCCCTGTGGTATACAGTAGGTCCTTATTAGTTTAAAATTCTTTTTTTCTATAATTTTTTTCCCTGTAGTTGCCCACCACTCCCCAAATCCCTCATAAAAGAGACAAACTCTCACTGGGCTTAATCCTCATTTTTTTTTTTTCTGGTTGTTATCAAGAAGATAATTTATTGTTTTTTTTTTAAAGAGCCAAAATAGAACCTAATTATCATCTAGTGAAGCATCTTTTTACAGTTGATGAACCAAGGTAGAGAGATATTAAGTAAAAATAGTGGGGAAAAAACCCTGTATTTACAGATCTCCACCACTGATAGTACAGATACTGTGTAGGTGTTCACAGATGTCAACAGATTTCATCCTCACAAGGCACAAATGAGTCAGGAATTATTATACCCATTTTACAGGTGAAGAAAACTGAGGTTCCAAAATATTCCATAATTTGCTATAGGTTTTTCAGTTAGTAAAGGAATGAGCCTAGGATTGATTTGTTTTCTTCTGTACCTCACTTTTTGTTGGGACCTTGGCCACATGACCCCTAGGCTAGTGGTCCTGTGACACCAGATTGTTTAGTTAGCTTCAAATGTTTTTAATTTACTCATGTGGTGCTGCCCTCTCCAGAGAAACAACCAACCTGTGCCTCCCCAAAGGGACCAAACATTGCTTCCTTCTGAATTTTTAACCCACTTCTAACAAAGCTAAGCATGGATTAAACAACATAAACTAAGTCTCCTCACGGCACCTAAGTACAAATAAATAATCAACTCCTGATAGCCAATGGGTACCGTTCTCACCAAACAGCCCAACCCACTAGGAAGCGACCCACCAGGCCCTGGGAAGCTTTGCCCAAGGAAGAGAATGAGGTCCCTTCCTGAGTTTGGAGGGCCACCCTGCACGCACATCTCACCCACAATGCTTCTCGACTGCTAGGAGCACCAGGAGAGCGGACTTGCCCATCCCAATCATCCATTCCAAAGGCACAGCAAGAGATGATGCTACAGAGGTAACGAGGGGGGAAAAAAAAGTATAACCTTTTGGAGTATAACCTTTAAAAATTCACTATGTTGGGGCTTCCCTGGTGGCGCAGTGGTTGAGAGTCTGCCTGCCGATGCATGGGACACGGGTTCGTGACCCGGTCTGGGAGGATCCCGCATGCCGCGGAGTGGCTGGGCCCGTGAGCCATGGCCGCTGAGCCTGCGCGTCCGGAGCCTGTGCTCCGCAACGGCAGAGGCCACAACAGTGAGAGGCCCGCGTATCGCAAAAAAAAAAAAAAAAAAATTCACTATGTTGTACACCTGAAAATTATACAATATTGTACATCAACTATACCTCAATTTTAAAAATTCTAAAGAATGATGATTAAGAGAAAAAAACCAACCAACAAACAAAAAAGTGGCAACCAGTTCCACCTCTCAGTGATTAACTTTTCACCTGCACTGCAAATTGACTATGTTCATTATTTCTTTAAGCAGCGCCTAGAACCTTCAAGTTTCAACACATCACTCTATCCTTAGTGAGTCCCACTGAAGAAGGACTTCATGGATAAATTACTGTGTTCACGTGTGGGAGGCTAGAACAGAAATGTGTTTGTGCTGCCTACAGGACCACCATTCACTACCCCTCCCACTCTCACTCCCAGTACCTAGGAGGTGAGGCTTCATTGTTCCAAGTCTATGCTTAACACAACACTGGGCTTTTCTTAAACAAATAAACCTTCCTCTAGAGAGGATTAAAACAACTAGTAGCTATGGTACACTTGAAATCATTAAAACCTATTCAACATATGTATATACACTTTCCCCATTATATGGTAAGTACATATATTTCAATTAAGTTAAAATAATAAATATTCAAGGCCAACCCATTTTAAAACTAATCTCAGTAAAAAGAAAAAATCCTAACTGAAGCTAAAAAACTGTGTCCAATGAAGAAAAAACACTCATCTAGGTGTCTCTGGAGAGCTGGTTTTTTCAGTCCCAGTTTAAATACACACAAGCTGTGTGCTGTAGGGTTAGTCTAATTTAACCTCACTACGCCTCAGATTTCTCACCTGTGAAATCAGAACATGAGGTTAGATTAAGGCCCTTTCAGCCCTAAAATTCAGATTCTATGACTGTCCTTCCAGTTCAATAAAATAAAATGCAGTGTTTAACATGGCCTGCCTTTTCAATGAAGCTAAAGGTTTTTAAAAGGCAGAAGAGCTCCAACAGGTCAAGAAAACACAACCAGGTAAGAATTTTTAAAAATTTAACCCATGCAACACCAAGTCTGTCCAGAAATTAATATCTGATCTTGACTTCCAGAAAAAGCCCCGTTTTCATTCTCTTTTGTGCAACGTTCAGTTCACCACCGGACAAGAAATGTGACGAGCCTGCTGAAGTTCATCTGTGTTCGCTTATCTGTTGTGTCCCAGGGTTCAGTAGCTCCCCCCGCAGAAGGAAACTTCTCCATTACTCCTAAACCGCATTGAAAAGACCAACAAAAACAGCGCAGAAACAAGCAAGCAAAATCTTGCTGTCAACCGTCTGAAACTGTTACAAATTACAGGCTAATCTCAGAAGCTGTGACCTCACCACCCAGCCTCTGACAAATTGAGTAACTACTTCCCTGTCAGAGACTATGAAATGAATAAAAATAAAAGGGGAGTGGAACGCAGTAGGTTAGGAGGAGGTGAGGATAGGAGAGCAGAAGGAAAACGAACACATCTCACTGAATTCAGAGGCAGATTCCAAGTGGCTTTCAGGGAGGGTTGAATTCAGAAATGGGAGATGCTGCTGCACTGTTTATTCATGGTTTTTACCTTTGGCTCCTTAGGGTGAAGTCTGAAGACTGTTTGTGGGTCATAGTAAAAGAGAGCTCTCAAGCACAATGTGACTTCCAGGGAGAGCTAAGCCAGACCACACTGAGTGAGCCAGCCCAGCAGATACTGAAAGGTGATAAGCAGAAAAAGAGACACTTGTTTTTATTAACAGAAGCCCTCACCAACTTCCTTAGACTTCCCCAAGTGAAATGTCAGACTCGCCTGATTCTGAATAAGAATCCACGGTGCCCCTTAGCAGAAACACATTCAGACTTTAGGACTTGACCACCTAGATTTTACTCATCAGCGTTAAAAACCATACATGTGTACACTTCCGAGGAAGAGGAAGCAACACAGTACTGAGTTAAAAAAAAAGTAAAAATTCTTCATCTGCTCAGGATGAAACACACTGCTTAAAATACACTGAATGACACCTAAAATGATCTGCTGAATGAAGAGAAAAGCTATTCTGAGCCAAGGAAAAATAAGCTATTATTAAGCGATGCAGACTTACTCTGTGATTCTCACTCTCTTCTCCAATTACATGTTCATGAAACACATGGGGCAGGCAGGTCGTGCATTTCGGCTTCCCTAACTATACACATGCTGGGGTCTTCCCTGACTTTCCCTAGGACTGCTCCCTCCTGCTGGTCCAGCTGGTGATTTGCACAGGCTCTTTGGAGGTGCCCAACCCTTTAAGAGGAAGTGCTGGCAAGGATCTGGGAATGGACTTCTCTGTATCTGGGGTACAGACGAGAACACACTCCCTGTTCTGCCTCTGTGGTCATTATGTTTCTGCTGGGTACACATCTCGCCGTGTTCTGGACTCCCTCCCCACGTCCATTCCTGGCTGAGGATGTGATCAAAGAAGGGCAGGAGAGGAGAGCCAAGTTTAAGCTTACCAGGAGATCAGATTGTCTGGTGCCGAGCAGAAGTCGAGAGATAATGGCTGAATCCTGGCCATTTACAGAGCAGCACAAAACTAGTCCTGTTCCTTTGACTGCGGCGGTTGCCATGGCCGACCCAAACAATATACCCCAGCTTCTCTCCTCCAGCTCCGTGAACACCTCCCACAGACCTCCAACGTGGGCCGGAGGAGGCCCAAAGGACTCCCTGATAGGAATTTAGAAGCTGGAGAGGACTGAAAGGGATCATACAGGCAGGCCAGCCCTGAGGGGGTAAAGTGGTTAGCAGACACTCTGTTTTTAGCTGCAAGGCTCTGCTTCCTGAGTTTTCACCCAATTCAAAGTGGAAAACAGATCTTAATAAGGAAAAGAAACCGGCTAAAAAAAAAATCTCAGCTTGGGAAAATGACTATCACCTTTAAACTTTGATTTTACTGCAATCAGCAAAACAAAATGGGGAAAAAACAAAAAAGGAGGTAACATCCTGGATACAGCAATTTCTGAACAGAGGCAACAAGGGAGTGGATGTCAGTGTCTCGGTCCTGGGTGATAAGCCCTGGGAATGGCATGAATGTTGTGATTTTCTTGTTTAAAACAAATTCCTGTTTGAAGACACCATTTTAAAAAAATCCAGACACAGAAACCACACAGAAAAAGGAGAGAGAGAGAGAGAGAGAGAGAGAGAGAGAGAGAGATTACCCTAAAAATAAACCACAAATGAATTTTTTATAATAATTTTGAAACTAAAGACAAACCAGGCCAATGCAGGGGATTCAGGGGACAGAGCACCTGGACACCAGACCCAGCTCGGCCACTGTCCAGCTATGCAAGCCACTGTCCCCTGTAGCCACTCGTTTCCTCATCTAAAAAAAATGGGGGGAATTGAGTGAACCATCTTTAAATTTCCCAACAACTCGAAAATTCTCTTTATAACCTCTATGAACAAAATTGCAACTACGCTTGAACAAAACCATATGAATGAGAAAAAGAGAGGCGGAGATGAACATCTTAATTCTAACCGTGGTTATGCTGCACCGTGGGGTTAAGGGTGATGCTTCCCTACTTCTCAATCTTCTTTATTTGGGAAACTTTAGCCTAAAATAAAAATTACAACGATAGGATAGGGGTGACATACAACATTGCGCGTGCACTTAATGTCACTGAATTTTGCACATTAAAAATGGTTAACATGGCAAGTTTTATGCTATGTATGTTTTGCCACAATAAAAATATATAATTCTGTATAAAAGAGGGGAAAAAATACGATGGAGCCTACACTGCATGAATGTTTTGGAGGTGGGCACCGAGTTAAAAATAAAAAAAACACGGAGTTGAATTTTCATTTCCTATCTCCTTTAATTTGTTCTCCAGGGTCTGCTAAGCCCAGTTTCCACTTCTACCCACATCTGAGAGAAATGGCTTATCTGCCGTTTTACAAAGCAGTTCCTTAGCCATCTCTGCCTCTCTCTCCCCTTCCCCACCAAAACCGGCTGTCATTCTACAGAATCAGTCAAGGGCTACAAATCACTACTTCAAGGTCCTGCAAGGCACGCCATCGAAGAATCTGTACAGATCAAAATCTCAAGTGCTTACTTGCCTAGGGACTGCCATAATTTGAGGTGTTGCTTCTTTTTAAAGAATAAAAAACAGATGCTCTGAGCTGATGAAAGTAAATGTCCTTTCAACACATCCCTTCTCTAACACTTGAAACTCTTACCAACAAGAAGTGCTTCCCACACTCAGTGCGGTCGTTTCTGCACTTCTTTTTACTTTTTCTTTGAAGCGGCAGTGCAATGCGATTCTCTACCTGGGGTCAAACGATGCCTTACAGGGAGCCTTTGGAGGGCACCCCAAAGCAGGCGAGCAGGCAAAGGGAGCTGCTTGACTCCAAGGGTGACACCCGAGGACACCATCTCCCTGCATCAGAGCCAGAGTAATCCAATGCTTCTCGACAAGCTTTACAAAAGTCTCCAAGTTACATACACAGGCTTAGTCATTTCCAAACTTGTTCACAAATATACACCTAAAAGCATTTCTGCCTTGCTCTGTAAGCACTCCAGTGTGGACTAAGAAAAGGGGGTGGGGGAGCAGGCAGTGCCAAAGAGACCAGTGAACTGAGAGACCTAATCCCAGCCCTACTCGTACTTTGGAAGCCTCGCAACCTCCCCAGGCTTATTCTCTTGTCTGTCAAATGCACAGACTGGACCACATCATCCTCAAATCCCTACAAGCTGAAGCACTCATGAATATGATGACCACTGCCCGCAGCAATTTACATAACAAGCCAAAATCCAGGTAGTGAGCTCACTCCAGGACTAGAAAGGTAAAGGGACAGGAGGGTGAGCAATGAAATCAATGGTACTGGATCCCAGATCAAAACAACTAAGAAACCATCCGTTTTACCCAGCCCCATACTAAGTTACGGGAGATATGTAAAGAAGTCTGGTTCTTAGCGAAGCAACTGTAACAGACAGACTGAAATTGAATCATGGAACCGAACAAAATCAAGTATGTTAAACACCTAGTTCACGTCTTTCATTTAGTAACCAAGTAAGCTGCAGAGGCCCCTCTGGAGGTCTAGACCTGTTTATACAACTATGTGCCAGACACGTTTACCTGCAGGCCCTGCTGAGCTCTGCTGGGTCCCCCACCAGAGGGAGTGGTAGCCCATCCAGTTATCCCAACCAGAAGCTCCACCCTCTCACTCACCTCCAACGTCTAATGAGTCACCAAATCCTCCGGGTGCTGCCGCCTCATTTACATCTCTCCACTCTGCCCACTCTTTCCATCGTCACTACAAGCTCCCTGAGAACCAGGGACCTGTCTGCCCAGGTCCAGGCGGGATCCCCGGCACACAGGCCAGGGATGACCATGGAGCAGGTGCTTCATGGTTGTTGAGTAAACATTCCTCTGTCACCTGAGTTTCTATAACTATTTCTCCTCTGGGCTCCCTGCTCACCGCCTGGGTCCTTATCACACCAAATGCCCAGCACAAGAAGAATGGGATTTCTAAAACACACACCTGATTTTTCACATCCCTGTTTCAAGTCTTTCAGTGGGTCTGCATTCCATTCCAGATAAAACCCAAAACTCCCGGGTTTGGCACTCCCTCCTGCTCTAGACCTTGAACCTCTCCAATGCTGTCAGGCCAGCCTCGCTTCAGCTGCTTCTTCAGCCCACCTGTATACCATTCTGCACTTTATTGTCCCTTTTTGTACACGCTGTCTAGGTTACTTGTCTCAACTACTTCGCAGTCTGAAAAGCTTAGTTTGATGGACATGTGTCCTGAAAGCCTCGGACTCCCTCTTTCCGCCCCTGAATCTGATTTAGATGCCCCTTCTCTGTGGTTCTGTAACATACATGCATCACAATGCTTAACAGAAAAATCGTTGAATCTGTTGCCTGCTCTCAGCACCAGAGGCCAAAGCCCATATCTTATCTGATGCTTTAACCTCAGGACCTAGAGCAGAATTTGACATATAATAGGGATTCAAGAAATATTTGTTGAATTAATGAAGAATGGAGAGGAGGGAGGGAGAGAGAGGAAAGGGCTCAAAAGAAAGAGAAGCCCCTGAAAGGATTAAGTGCTTTTCAAAAGGTTAAGTAAAGAGTTAGTGTCAGAACTGGGTTAAGAACCCAGTCCCCCTGATTTTCTCTGATGGATCTTCCATCCTCCAAATCCATGCTATCAATGTTTTTTTTCAAGGATCTCTACTCTTTCTGACCCTATCACCTCCTCCTGGAAGATCCCCTATAGTTTTACTGACTACTCTCAAATCCCTCTCTCGTATCAGCTCTAAGCTTATATATTCAATTATCTGCTACCTAGATGTCCCATTGGTGACCCAAATTTAAAATAATAAGAAATAACATAAGGGGCTTCCCTGGTGGCGCAGTGGTTGAGAGTCCGCCTGCCGATGCAGGGGACACGGGTTCGTGCCCCGGTCCGGGAAGATCCCACATGCCGCGGAGCGGCTGGGCCCGTGAGCCATGGCCGCTGAGCCTGCGCTCTGCAACAGGAGAGGCCACAACAGTGAGAGGCCAGCGTACCGCGCAAAAAAAAAAAAAAAAAAAAAAAAGAAATAACATAAGTACATTTCCCCCTGCCCACTGCAGGAAAAAGAGCAAAAACCCAAACCAAAAAAGCAAAACACTTGTTCCTCCTAGGTCACCTGAGCCTCCCTATGCCCATTCATACAGTCAGTCATCTTAGAAATGTGGAAGTTAGCATTTTTTTAACTCTTCAATTTTTTCTAAATTATCATTTCTATACCAGGATATATGCCATGTCTTTTAGGTTTTGCCTCATTTAACCCTGCCAACAAAACCCTGATAAAAAATTCATGCAACTAGAATTCAAGAAGGTGATAGGGTAAAAAAAAATTAAAGGAATTTAATATATTTGCCATTCATGCTTAGCACCATCACCTTCTCTTTCTCTCACATGTGTCAAGACCTACTGACCGTTCCACAGTCCTCCCACTCTGACGGCCACTGTCTTCACTTGCAACCTCTGAAACTCTCCGGGACTAGTGCAGTAGATCCCAGGTGGTATCTCTGTCTCCAGTGTCACCCCCTTCAATTCAATCCTCCACTTTGCCAGAACAATGAACTTGCTGAAAGTATCAGTTACTTCCGGTTCCAAACAAGATGGGGAAGTTGCACGGGCTGGAGGTTGAATCATCTCAGAGTTATGCCCGTTAACTAACATAAGTATTTAGGGAAACTCTTGGAGGAAAGAAGGTAGTTAGGTCTCAGGATCTTTCCTGAGACAGGAAAGATCTAATGGTTATGAATTAGGGAGTGATCTGGGGAGCAGGGAAATTATTGATAAGTCTTAGAGATAACTAGGTTTACGTTAAGATAAAGCTAGACACTATAAGAATAAAATAAAATGTATTCTTCTAAAACCAGCAAAAGAAAATTCAATCTATCCAAAGGAAGGAAGGAAAGCAGTTAAAAAAAAAAAAAAACCAAAAAGAAATGGCATTCGAAAACATTAAGCAAGACTAAAAAGTCTTAATAAAAATACTTAAAACAAGTAAAATTGGGTGTAAAGTCACTAACTAAATAACAGAGACTAATATTGCATTTAAACTATACACAATACGTAGGGGAAAAAAACAGCAACCCATTTAAAAGTGAAAGTATAAAACAAAATTAAAATAAGGGATTATAAAAAAGAAGATAAAAACAAAATCTAGGATAGTACTTTTAATATCAGACAAATGGAATGCAAGGTAAAAAGCATTACAAATGACCATGAGAGATATTATATACCAGCAAAAGGAAAAATCAATAAAGATTTTATGATCATGAAAATATATGCATCTAACATAATGGCCTCAAAATTTTAAGTCAACAACTATGCCAAAAAACAGGTAAATCAAAAATGTATTTAGCAATCAACAAAAAAAGGAAAGCTTAAAAAATCCCCCATATTTCTGGGAATTAAAATACTTAACTATTAAACAACCTGGGGAGGAAATAAAATAGAAATAACTAAATACTGAGTTAAGTAACAATAAAAGTAATATATATCAAAATCTGTGTGGTGCAGCTGAAACGTGAGGATTCACCCCAAATCCTTGGCTGCAGTCTGAACAGGCTACAGCTCTTATGGCCATACCCATATCACAGACTTGTAGACAAGGAGAATTACCAGAGCTAAAGAACAATTTCATAAAAATTAAAGGGTACTCATTAAGAACATATAATTCATTAGGAAGATATAATCCTAGAAATGTATGCACCTGTGCACCTAGGAAAAGAAAAGAATAAATATTTCAAATCAGTGATCTACAAAAAGGAGAGCAAATTATACCCGAAGTAAGAACTAAGAAAGAAATAATAAACATAAGAGCAGAAATCAGTGAAACAGAAAATCAGCAACAGTTTGTTCTTTAACTCGTAGCAAGACTAATCACAAAAACAAGAAAACAAAATAACATTAATAATGGAAAAGGCGATATCGCTACAGAGCCTACAGATAATGAACAGATAATAAATATTACAACTATATGCCAATAACTTAGATGAAATAAACAATTTCTTCAAAAAAATAGAAACATAATTTACCAAAACATAACCAAAAAAAAAAAAAAACCCAAAAAAATCTGAATAGTCTATCTGTTAAGAAAAATTGAATTCATTATCAAAATCCTCTGCACACAGCGATATAACTGTTCTGTATCCTGATTATGGTGACAATTATGCAATGCTACACATGCGTTAAAACTCAGAACAGTAACCAAAAAAGAACATTTTGCTGTATGGTATTTTTTAATTAAATTAAATGCTTTTAGAATCTTTGCACAAAGAAAACTCCAGGCCCAAATGTTTTCAACTATTGAATTTCACCAATTATTTTTAAAAGAAATAAAATTTTACAGAAGTTCTTTCAGAAAATAGTGCAAACAGGAACACTCCATCACACATTTTATAAGAGCAGCATAACGCCAATACCAAAAGCCAGCAGATACTACACAAGGGAAGAAAATTAAAGACAATTCTTAATGGGCATAGTTGTAAAAATACTTAATAAAATATCAACCAAAAAAAAATTCAGTAAGAGGTAAAAAGAATAATACATAATGATAACTTGTTTTTACCCCAGGAACTCAAGGTTGCTTTAAAGTTTAAAATCAATCAATGTAATTTACCAGATAGAGGAAAAAAACTATATGATATCTTATTAGAGGCAGAAAGAGAACTGTACAAAATTCAAAATCCATTGCTGATAAAAACAAACAAACATCTCTAAGAAAACTAGAAATAGAAGGAAACTTCCTCAATCCAATAAAGAGCAACTATGAAAAAGTTATAGTTAACATCACACTTAATGGTAAAAGAGTCAATTCTTTCCCCATAACGTAAGGGACAAGGCATGGTTATATCTCCCCTCACTAATAAGTGAAGTTAGCAGTCCACAGACAAGGTCAATGCACAAAAATCAATTGTATTTCCTTATCTAAACATCAAACAACTTGAAAACGGAATTCTAAAAAATTAAATGTATGGCAGTATCAAAAAAAAAACCATAAAATACAGTTACATTTTACAAAAGACATGCAATGCCTCTGCACCAAAAGTAGGGAGCCACTACTGAAACAAATTAATAAACAAAAGGACAGAGAGATACACTATGTTTTCGAATTGGAAGTCTCAATATTGTTAATATATTTATTTTCCTTAAATTGATCCCTCATAATTCAATGCAATCCAAACAAATTCTAAAAGGCTTTTTAAAGAATTACAAGTCAATTCTAAAATGTGTATGGAGCTCTAAAGGATCTGGAACACCCAAAACAATCTTGAAAAACAAGAATAAAGTTAGAGAACTCACAACACCTGACTTACCATGAAGCTACTTTAATCGAGTCAGTATGGTATTGACATAAGTTTAGCATGAAGATCAATGGAATAAAACAGTCTTGAAACAGAATAAATATAGTCAGCTGATTTTTGACAAAGACACTAAGTCAATCTGATGAGGGAAGAAAATCTTTTCAATCATTATTTCACAGATTTCAATAAATCTACGAAAAAAATTGAACCTTGACCTCTGCCTCACACCATACATTAAAACTAATTTGAGACAGGTCAAAGGTTTAAATATTAAGGCTAACCTAAAAAGCTTCTGGGAGAAAACTTAGGAGAACATCTCAGTAACCAGAGGGTAGGCCAAACCTCCATAAAGACACAGAAAAAAATATTTATCTTAAAAAAATAAGTTAGACTTCATTAGAATTAAAAACTGCTTACCCAAAAACACAGTTAAAAAGAAATACAAAGATAAGCCGAAACACTGGGGAAAAAATGTTGTAATACATACATCTGGCAAAAAACTTCTATTCAGAATATAGAAAGATCTCACACATCAAAAAAAGGCAACCAGCCCAATTTAAAAAATTGTCAAGGAACTTGAACAGAAACTACAAAAAAGAAGATATATAAATGGCCAAAAAGCACATAAAAAGATGCTCGACATCATTAGCCATCAGGAAATGCAATTAAAACCATGTGATACTACTTCATTGAACAACTAGAATAGCTAAAATTAAAAAAAATGAGGGGCCCAAATGCTGGTGAGGTTATGGAGTAACTGGAACTTTCTTATACTTGTGGAGGGAGCGTAAAATGCTACAACCACGTTAGAAAACAGTCAGGTTCTTATAAAGTTACACACCTTCCCTATGTCCCAGTAATTCCACTCCAAAGAGAAATGAAAATATATGTCCACAAAGACTTGCACAAGAGTATTTACAGCTGCTTTCTTCATAATCGTCAAAACGTGGAAACAACCCAAATGTCCATGAACAAGTGAGTGAATACACACACACACACACACACACACACACACACACACACACACACACACGGTGGACTACTAGTCAGATTTTTTTTTTTTTAAACAGTGAACTGATACATGCAACAGCTCGGTGAATCTCAAAAAGGATAGTTAAACAAAAGGAGGCAGATACAACAAAGGTACCTACTGAATGACTCCGTTTGTATGAAGTTCAAGAACAGACCAAACTCATCCATGGTGAAAGAAATCAGAGCGGTGGTTGAGTATGGGGGGATGGGAATTAACAGGCAGGAGAAATAAAGACTCTCTCTGGGGTGATGGGCATGCCCTACATCTCAAGTAGGGTGCTGGCTACACAGACGTATCCAGTTATCAAAATTCATTGAACTGTACATTTAAGATGTGTGCATTTCACTGTATGTAAACTCTTCCTGAATAAAAATGAATTTAGTAGTGAAGAGAAAGATGTGCTTTCCATCTAGAGTGTCTGCCTGGGAATAAACCATATTCTTCGTCAGGGAAAAGCGAAATGAGACATGCTTCAGTGAAAAAGGCCGTTCAAGGGAGACCAAGTAAGAAAAAGTCAAAGGCAGAGGAAGAACAGTGGTCTGGTCGAGTGAGAAGAGAAATCAAGACTGAGTCAGAAGGGGGAGGTACAAGCCAAACAGGAAGACACGAGTGAGCTGAACGTAAGTAGTAGAAAATAACAGACGTACAACTGTGTTTCAAAATAATCCAGCTACTGTGTTTAACTCCAAAAAGAACTAAAGGCAATTTTATTTGGAAATTGTCCCCTTCTTCCCTCGACACCTCTGTTAATCAAATGGGAAACAAGGAGAGGGCAATTCGGGGAAGGTATCAACCTGAACACATCCCTTTCTTTTCTTTTTTTAAATCAATTACCTTCAATATAATCCAGGGCTAACATCCTGCCTGTGGCATCTGATCACTGATAAACATCAAGAGGTCACATGTTCCTATTTATGTATTTACATATACACATGCTAGGATAATGAGATTCACAATCTATTCGTTCCTTTAATAAGTGAATGAAACTATGAGCACGAGTCCCTCTGAGGGAGTATCCTAGTTAACTGAAGCCGGCCTTGGAACCAGAGATAACGTTACTCCTCCTTCCAGTTGAATTAATAAGACAAGCAGGAGATGACTCACAAGAGCAGTTGATGAAGCAATTAATGCCAACTCTCTCTCTTACTCATCCCCTCCAGTTTAAGAATTAACCCTGGCTGAAAAAGGAGACACCATGTGAGCAAACTGAACTTTACCATACCACGGAGCTATAAGGGATGAGTAGGAGGGTTTCTGTCCAAACTCTGAATCTAGGGGGACCTCTACATGATTAAGCTTCAATAAGACTGCACTAATCAGCACTGCTTCCTCAATTTCAACTTACCAATGCTGGCTTTACAGGAATTGCTTTCTGAGACTTTCCTACAAAATCAGCTTACTCACTGAATTTTTAAAAAGGAGAACAGAGCCAAAAGACATCACTGGCCTCTGGTGCACACACATGTGTGAATAAGCATCTCCGGATTCGAGCTGATGCCGCGGAATAACGATTTGTCAACGTTATTTAGGCTACTTGTGTGAGACCTGCTTAATCCCGAAGTCCCTTCTTGTTTCTACTGGCTGAGGTATCAAGAGAGAACCAAATATTCAGGAGAAGGAAAGAATCTCAGAAAACATCTAGTTTAGGCGATTTCGGTGGGTATGGAGGACGGGGTTAAATATTAAATTCAATTGGTTTTTCATAACGCATACAGTTCTCCCACCATCCTACTACCTGCCCTCACCCTTAAAGGGTGTCCCTAGGACCACAGCATCAGTATCATGGGGGGAATTTGTTAGAAATGCGTATTTTCAGGCCCCAACAGATTAAATCAGAAACCCTGGGGCCCAGGAATCTGTGGTTTCACAAGCCCTCCAGGTAATTCTGATGCCAGCTCAGTTTGACAATCAGTGCCCCAGGGTATGCTCCTCTGGCCCAGTGTTTCTGAACCCCCTATCTCTCCGCTGTGTCGGATGGACAAAAAGTTAGATTCAATTGCCCTAGTTTTGCAGTACCGGAGTCCAGAGAGCTTAGGTCACTTGCCCGGGACCACAATGTTGAAGAGCGGCCAAGCCAACATTAAAAACAACTCTCGTGCGTACGGGGGTTTATAATCTGTTCAAAATGCATTTCCAGGGCTTCCCTGGTGGCACAGTGGTTGAGAGTCCGCCTGCCGATGCAGGCGACACGGGTTCGTGCCCCAGTCCGGGAAGATCCCACATGCCGCGGAGCGGCTAGGCCCGTGAGCCATGGCCGCTGAGCCTGCGCGTCCAGAGCCTGTGCTCCACAGCGGGAGAGGCCACAGCAGTGAGAGGCCCGCATACCGCCAAAAAAAAAAAATTGCATTTCCAAAAGAACCCTGTGAGGTAGTCAGAACTGTTATGATTATCCCTCATTCCCAGATGAAAAGGCTGGGTTCGGGGAGGTTAAGGCCTTAAGTCTATTACAAACTAAGCACCAGAGCTGAGACCAAAGCACCCCATTTCCTGATCTCTACATCAGTGTTCTTGCTGCTCCTGCTGAGGGCCTGGCACCCCTACACTGCATGCCCACGCACGTGTGCCAGCACCCACGTGTGTGAGAATTTGCACACTGAGAAAGGATGGTAAATAACAGGAATCCCATGTCTTAGGCGGACTGTAATATTAAAAATAATTCAATAAAGCATAACAGTCCAATTCTGACTGGCCCCATGAGCACGCACTGCTGCTACTCTAATTTCTCACTTCCGCCCACCTTTATGAGCTGCCCCCATATCACCAGATTTAGAAGAACACCATCTGACTGAGCTGAAACCCACTTGGGAGGGCACCCACTCCCACCAACATTTGTAAACAGCTTCCCCAAAAGAGGGGGATGGCAAATTCCCTTCAGCCTTTCTGATCCAGTCCCTTTTAAAGCTTTCCTTTTTAGCACTTTTTAAAAATACATATTGACACATACACACTGCTACATATAAAACAGATAACCAACAAGGACCCATTGTATAGCCCAGGGAACTCTGCTCAATTTTCTGTAATAATCTAAAGGGGAAAGGATTTGAAAAACGATACATGTATATGTATAACTGAATCACTCTGCTGTACACCTGAAACTAACACAACACTGTTAATCAACTGTACTCTAATATAAAATTTAAAAAATTTTAAATACCTATATTCACTTTGGAATATACAGATACGACAAAGAAGGAAATACAAATCTCTCAGATGACACTTAATATTTATCCTGAGTTTCTTCCTAAGCACAGACACACCAATAATTAATAATATGTAAGTATTACTTAATTTTTTTAAATTTGGAATATGTCACATATTGTCTTGTATACATTTCTTTGAAAGCTCTATGAAACAGAATATTTATATTCTAATTCTAGTTTTAACATGCTGCAAAGAGGGGTTATTAATGCACTAAACTAATAAAAAAATTTATCCTAGGTGAATTCTTATCTAGATCAATTCCAGGAATTAAGAGCCATGGAACTTGCCAGCTAATTCACACCATACAGTGTCAGGAAATCACAGGAGCAGGCTTACTGAACTGCAGTCTCTACCTAGTCCACTGCTTTGGGCGTGAACGTAAGTTGGGTTCTTTCATTTTCAACATTATTACCTGCAGTGGACATACACTCCCCCATGCTCTCCATACACCCACACTCTGCCCCTTCCAGGCCCCCATTATTACTCACTTGGGTAACAAAAGGTCTCACAACTCTCCCCTTTGAACTCATCCTCCACACTGGGTCACATCTAAGACACACTGCATGTACCACCAAAAATAATAAAAATAGGTGACGGTACTGGGCGCATCTCATGGGATGCTACACGCTTTTCATACATGGTTGTATCTTTATGACAACTGTAAGAGGCAAACGTTATCATGCTACTAGTATAGATTAGTATTCCAAGGCTTCAAGAGGTTAAATAACTTGGTCCAAGTCACACAGCTAATAAGATTTAGAGCAGCACGTCTCTGGAACCTATATACCATTTATTTGTTAACTCAAAAAATGGCATGTCTCTCTGTCATCAACAGCAGTAGTTCCCAATATTATTTTTTAATCCAAAATTTTGCATACTTTGAGCAATAGATATTTAACTCTTTATATCTGTTAATCAAGAAAATACACAGCGATCAAAAAGATACTATTGGTTTAGTCACACTTTAAATGAATTTTGGGTTGATGAATCGTCGTATCAGCCAGCTACATATATTTGGGATGAAGCTCTGATTTCTGTTAGTGATATTAATTACTAAAATTACACACAGTGCTTATTGCGCACATGGATGGGTAGGCCCTCTGTTATAAGAACTGTGGTCTCCCATGTGTTCTGAAATCTACAGGTTAGAAACCCCCAGAATGTAAACTAAAGTCCTCATCATGAAATGCCATGGGCTCCGCTATTTGGGCCCAACCTACATTTCCAACTGTGTTTCCTGTCCCCGCCTCGTCACATACTCTTACACCCTACCTCTGGCTGTGGTAAGACAAGTATTCCCACACTACTGGACTTCACACCTTGAGGCCCTCAAGACACATCCATTGCAAGCCTCTGCCTGAAGAACTCTCTTTTGAGACACAGCTCAAACATCTCCAACTCTGTGGAGCCACCTCTGACAACACCCTTACCCACACCCCGCCAAGGCCGAATTAACACATCTTTCCTTTTACGTGATCACAGCCCCACGATGACATTTAAACACACTGCAAATAAAAGGATGTGCAAATATCTGACTCTTGTAAACAGTGCTGCAATGAACATTATGGTACATGACTGTTTTTGAATTATGGTTTTCTCAGGGGATATGTCCAATAGTGGGATTGCTGGGTCATATGGTAGTTCTATTTTTAGTTTTTTAAGGAACCTCCATACAAACCTAGGGGCAGGACAGGAATAAAGATCCAGATGTAGAGAATGGACTTGAGGACACGGGGAGTGGGAAGGGTAAGTTGGGACGAAGTGAGAGAGTGGCATGGACACATATACACTACCAAACGTAAAATAGCTAGCTAGTGGGAAGCAGCCGCATAGCACAGGGAGATCAGGTCAGTGCTCTGTGACCCCCTAGAGGGGTGGGATAGGGAGGGTGGGAGGGAGACGCAAGAGGGAGGGGATATGGGGATATATGCATACGTGTAGAGCTGATTCACTTTGTTACACAGCAGAAACTAACACACCATTGTAAAACACTAACACCCCAATTAAGATGTTTAAAAAAAAAACAATCTGAGTCTTCTTCTCATCCAAATTTCCAGAGGATAAGGATAGCATTTATTCATCGGTGTCCTTAGCCCTTCCCTCCACTCTTAGCATCGGGTAGGTGCTGTTAAATGAATATCGATGCCAGCCTGGCTGGTGATTTTACCTGGGGAAATCAGTTTGGAAAGTAGCTCCTGTCACTGAAGAAGCTCTATTTCAGTGTGTTGCAAGGGCTTATCATCTGTAAACCGTAAAACTCCCAACGTTCCACCTCCAAAAGTAGGAGGCGAGTACTCACACAGGCAACTGGAAAATCTGAGTTCAGTTTCTGGCTCTCCCACTAAGAAGCTCTGTGACCTTTACGCAAGTCTCATTCTTTCTCTAATCCTCCATTTGTTCACCGAATTTGGGTGGGAGGAGTGGGACTTCGAGTTCTTCCCTGTTGCAATTCTATGACTTGCAAATTCTACAGACCAAGGTTGGCAAACATTTTCAGAAGTGCACCCAATAGTAAATATTTCAGGCTTTGTGTTGGCTTACCATCCCTTTCACAGCTACTCAACTCAGGTCTGTAGTTAAACTGCAAAAGCACCCGCAGACATTAGATCAATGAATGGACATGGCTGTGTTCCAATAAAACTTTACAAAAACAGGCAGCCGGCCAGATATGGCCCACAGGCCATAGTCTGCCTACGCCTGCTCTGGGCAGATGCCTCCATGTTGCTGTGCAGTTCCCAGTGCTTGATCTGAAGATATAATTCATGGGGTGTTTTATTGCAAAGTCTCTGAGTGTCTTATAAAGAATACAACAAGGAGGATAACAAGATACATACCACCACTCCCCTCCCCCAGGAACCTGGAAACGGTGAAAAGAGATGGCCAAGTCAAAGGTTTACGGTAAGAACTAGACTTAATGGCTTAGAATATGCACATACCAAGTCAATGAAGAAAGCAACACACCACCACCACTGCCCCCTGCCCCAGCCAGTACCTGTGAATTACATTCATATATTTAAGAAAAGATTGTGTCTTCAGAAGGGGGCATGGGCTGGCTCGGCCAGGGAAATAGAGTCCCTAAAGCAAACGTGGGCAGTGTCAAGCTGTTGGGGGGAAGAAAGTGGCTTCACTGGCTAGACCACCCTAGTGAGATGACTATAGCCAACGACTGAAGGGTTTTTGGTCCCACTAGAAAAACATCCTTCTCCTGAGATGAACAGAGAAGCAGACTGTGTTAGATGGGTGCTACTGAACCCACTTCCTTGCTCACGAAGCAATTACCTAACTCCCTATAAAACGTTTCTCGAGGAGACGTGGGAGATGCAGGTAGCAGTAGTATAACCCCTACTGCTACCTGCATCGAGAGAGCAGCAATTTCTCAAGGTGAATCAATAGAGTAGCTCCCAGCTACGATTTACATTCCACGATAGCTTGACACAGAGCAGGCGCTGGTCGTGGGGACCTGAGGGTACATTAGTGATGTGTTTCACTGTGAATTACCACGCCAGCATAACGGTGCCAGCTCCAGCTAGACGTTACTTAGCTCTGAGTCAGTGTGGCAAGCCCTGGACACAGACCTGAAGCCACCTCTGGGCTGAGGGGCTAAGGGTGGCAAGCGTGTGGAGACCCAGCCGGCCCTCTCTGACGGCCTGGCTGGCATACCACTTTCAGCTCTGCTCACTTTAAACTGGTTCCTGCAGTCCTTATGGGACACTGAAGCCAAAGCACTGGCTGCTTCAGGACAGAGTTTATGTTTGCATCCCTATGTACGTGTACAATGAAAATTGGCAGCAGATCTAAGTAAATAATCTAAAAACCGGAGCTAAGTCAAAACAAGCAACAGGCAAGTACTCACAGTCCTAATCAGCGACTGGCACAGCTGTGACCATAAAGTGTGATGAAGTTCATGTAAGGTTTATTTAAAAACCTCAATTGTGGCAAAGCGTCAGTGATGTCCAGAAAATGCTAGCTCTTTTGCCCTGCTGAAAAACAAAGGCTCAGTACTGAAGTCGGAGAAGTTTTAGCCACAGAAATATGACAATGAATTGTGCCTGGTAATATGCCTGGAGTAAAATGAAACAGAGGGCACCAGAAGGTCAGGGCCTGCTTCCCTAAATCATGCCAGGATATGCGAGGCCAAACGGCCCCAGACCAAGGAGGAAAATCAGAGCTCACTGCGAAGGAGACGGAGTATGAAGCACCTCCTTTCCTGTTCACTGTGACACGATCCAGTTTCCTCCTTCTGTTCCAGAACTTCTAACCTACAGGTCATGCTCACAGTCACAGAAGAGCCGATGGAATAAGTGAGTTCCCAAGGAAAACGCTTACTTTCCCATTTGCAGTGTGTTTCACTGGCAATGCTGTGCTCTGAGGCACGATCCAAGTAAGAATTAAATATGATATGCTCGTTGGTCAATTATCAAAATGTAAACTAACGGCTATAGTGGACACCATCTGAGCTGCCAAGAATGTGAACACTGTGATTCTAGTAGGAAAGAACACTCCCCGCCCTGCTTGGTCTTCGGCTACGTTTGCCCTTGACTACAACATGCTCACCTATGTGTGTGTATAATGTAGACACAAAGATGACCGTGAACTTTGGAGCCTAGCTTTTCACTTGGAATTTCCAAGGAGGAATTCCACTTAGCCTAAGTGCAGCTATGCAGCAAGATAAAGTTGTCATTTTCTAAGTATTTCTACCTATCAAAATTTTGGAAGTGGCCTTCTTTCCCTGACCATCGTACTTCTTGGGGACGGTGTATTAATTTCCCATCACATTTAACGTAGTGCCTTGCGTAAAATGAGTATTCAATAAACAGCTGCAGGGCTGACCTCACAGTATCAATACCAATGAACAGAAATCCGGCCTTCCAAGTAACTTTATAACATAAGTCAAATGCTACATAACAGAAAATGTTAGTGGCTCTGTAGTCCTCATTCTCCTTATATGGAAAACGATGAAGTATTTCTATATTAAAAACTCCCCAGGGCAGAGTGAACATGCCTATCTTTCTATACCCCCCAAAGCAGAGGACGAAAGAGCAAATTTACTTCACTTGTGCAGATTGAGAAATCACCTTTTAAATTCATGCTAAACAGCTAAATGGAGCAGCAGACTGTCAGAAACTGTCAAGTGAAATAATTATTGATTGGAGCATTAAAATTAAAAATGAATGTAGGTTAACAGACGAAGATGGCTTGAAGAAAAAGCATATAATCTAAAACTAGAAAAATCAGACAGTGCATCTGCCAGTCAGGCTTGTCGGGCTTAGAATGAAAGAATTCAAAGGAAACGATGATAATAATGAAAAAAACTTAAGCACACATGGCCTTTGTGAAGGCCTAGGATAACGGAGCCAGGCTCTCCTGATGGCCCGCACCCGACTTGCCCTCCCCTCCCTCAGACATTGACATAAAGGCCGGGAGCTGGGCTGAGAGACTGAAATTGGTGGTCATCAGCTCAGTGATCTTCATCCTAATGGACTCAATCATGGTCTCCACTCCATGGCAACCCTCCTCCTGGAGAGGGGTGTCCTTCAATAATACCCATCCCTGGACCGACAAAGCTCAAACGTATGGCTATACTGAGCTGCAGATCCATGTGTGTAAGTTAACGAACACCCAGCATCTCCACTTCTCACAGTTTACATACCCAAAACAGAACTCTGGAGGGCACCACCACTGCCCCAGCCTCTTCCTGAACCAGTCTTCCCCTTCTCCGTGAAGGGCACCACCATCCTGGATGTTCTCTTTTCTTTCCTTGCGACTTCTAATCCATCAAACAAATGCCCTCTGCTCCCCTGTGATGCAGAACTGAAATCCACCCGTTGCTCTCCATCTCCCCCACTACCCTGGGCCTCTGCAATAGCCCCTCAGCCGTCTCCCTGGTTGATTCTTCATCCACCTACAACTATTCTCCCACAGCACCCGAGCCATCTTTTTAGAACAACGGAGATGCCGTCACTCCCTCTGCTTAAATGTCATCCATGGTTCCTGTAATGGGTTGAACGGTGGGCCCCAAAAAGATGTGCTCATGTCCCAGAGCCTGTGACTATGACCTTTTGTGGAAAAAGGGTTTCTGCAGACGTGCTTAAGGATCTCGAGATGAGATCATCCTAGATTACCTGCGTGGGCCCTAAAACCAACGACCAGTGTCCTTACAAGCGACAGAAGAGGACAAGACACAGACGCAGAGGAGAAGGCCGTGTGAAAACAGAGGTAGAGACTGGAGTGATGCTTCCGCAAGCCAAGGAATGTCTGGAGTCACCAGAAGCTGGAAGAGACAAGGAAAGATTCTCCCCCGGTACCTTCAGAGAGACAGTGTGTGACAGCTTGATTTCAGACTTCTCCCCTCTAGAGCTGTGAGAGAACAAACTGCTGTTGTTTTAAGCCCATCAAGTTTGTGGTAATTTGCTAGGGCAGCCCTAATTCAGTCTCCTAGCACATGTAGAATAAAATCGAAGTCCTCTGGCCTCTCATGCCAGAATTAAAGGCTCTTCCTGACCTCAGGGCATTTGCTCAGCCATTCTCTCCACCTGCAGTGCTCTTCTGCTGATTTCCATCTCGCCCCCCAGCACTCCTACACATCACTGAGGTCTCTGCACAAATGTTACATCTTATGAAAGGCTTTCCCTGACTTCCCCAAATAAAATCATCCTCTTGCAGCCACCATCACTCTCTTTCCCCTAACGTACCCTGCTCTGATTTTTGTCTGAAATACAGAGTACGCTTACGGATTTACTAGTGATCTGTGTCCCCTACAAGAAGGTAAGCTCTCCGAGGGCAGGGGCTCACACTGCACTCGTTCGGTTATATACCTACCCAGTGTACACATTATACTTGGCACCGAGGAAACGGTCAATAAATATCTAGTTGCATAAAAAGGAATAAATTATTTTTCTTATCTTCAGCTAAATTAAAAATCTGACTTGATAGCACCATCAGGAGATACTCACTTAAGATTTTCTCTCTGTTACAAGTCCAACAGGCTACCATGATTTTTGAGACTCTCTGAGGGTTACAACCATTCACCCACTCTCTTCTATCAAAACGCAGTTGATAAAGTGTGGCTTTTCCACTTTTATTACTAGAGTCAAGATAAAGCACAGCGTAAAGGAGAGGCCGAGATCCTCTAGCTACCAGCCATGTGACCTTAGGTAAATAATTGCTCTCTTTGAGCCCAGAGAATGGAATGCTGAAACTTGCTATGTCTGTACCCACAGGATGGCCCTGAGAACCAACTGAGGTCATTTATTCAACAAAATATTTCTTCGGATATTGTGCAGGCCAGATGTTGTGCCAGCTTGGTGACACAGCCAGAACTCAGACAAGGAATGTCTGCCCTTATCAAGCGCAGAGCCAAGTGTACAGTTTTGCAAACTGTAAACTGTGCACATGTAAAGGGGGGCGCAATGTGTGCCGGACACTCCAATGTAATCAGCTCCCCACTTCCAAACTGTTCAAGGCCTCCTGCTCCGCATACTTCTTAACACAAACATAAACCAGAAGACAGGTCTGCAAAGATACTGATTACCCTCTTCGCTCAATCACTCGCACATTTCCCAAAGGCACCTCATTTGTCCCCCGCGGAGCAATTTCTAACACAGAAAAAAATCAGGAGCTACCATGAACAAGGTTACAGCACCTCGTCATCTCAGAACGGGGATGCGACAAACCACAAGATGTTATTTTTTCGTTATCTCAAAATAAACACACTGTGTTTTAAACATGTACCAGGTGGGTTTGCAATGCCAACTTAACGTACGTAGTTCATCCGTGGCCATGTCATGGTCATTTTTTTTATTAAAGTGTAGTTGATTTACAATGTTAGGTTAGTTTCAGGTGTACAGCAAAGTGATACACACACATATATATTCTTTTTCAGATTCTTTTCCATTATAGGTTATTACAAGATATTGAATATAGTTCCCTGTGCTATACAGTAGGTCCTTGTTGTTCATCTATTTTATCAACTCACAGACACAGAAAACAGATTTATGGTTGTCATGGTCATTTATAATTGTGTAAAAAAGGTAACCCATGGCTTGTTTTCCGTAACTCATACTTAACATCTTACCCTCGAAGATATCCGGACCTTTCAATTTTACATTAGTGGTTCTTATAGAACTTTGAAGGGACAGAGAATTCTTTGAGGATCTGGTGAAAGCTACAACCCTCGCCCCAGAAAAACACATATTCGTATAACATCATGTAAATACAGTTCCTGGGGAGCCGTGGGGCATTCTGAGAAAGTCCAGTGACCATAAATGTAGATTCCCCACCATCTTACTGCAGTGTCAGCCCATGGGTGCCTCGCCCAGCCTCCTCCCCTGATCACCCACCTGTATTTCTCTCCCCTTCTCTCCTCTTGTATGAGTGCCGAACCCACAGTAAATATTAATTTTAAAAATCCAAAATAATAGGAAAAACCTTAAGCTTAAACAGAGAAAATATGTCAAATTATAAAGCATCTGAGTCATTATAGTAACCAAACCTGATTCTATACCAGCTTTGCTAAGCACTATTAATAGTTTCTATAATTTAGGTTTAATTTAATGTTTTCTAAAATTAAGGTTTTGTCACTCAAGTTCTTTAAATGAATAAGTTAATGCATCTAACTTGCTAAAGTTGAACATATAGTGTTGCTTCCCCTGCTCTGTGAGTAACAACACCAGCAGTAAGTGTGAGTAACAATATGGCAATAAGTGTGAGTAACAATACTAGCAGTAAGTGTGAGTAACAATACTAGCAGTAAGTGTGAGTAACAAATACTAGTCTCCTACTCTGCTCAAAAGCTTTGTTACAGTTAGGAGTTAAAAGAAAAAAAATTTTTTAAACTATGTAAGATTTTTTCTTCCAAAAAAGGTACAAAGAATTTTTATCCAGGAACTTTAAATGTGCACTGTCATGCATAAAGTTGTCTTTAAATAAGGTTGGTATGCTACATTTTAAATACTTAAGGTTATGTTCATATAAATATTTATGCAGGCTTCTTTATTTCTAAGAAGAATCCTACCAAGGATTAAAAGCCAGTGCCATGATTTATAAATCATTTCACCTAAAAATTCTAAACTCTGAATTCTTTAAAGTTATTTTCCAATAGAAGAGGCCATTCCTTCAAGAGACAGAGTGACATACTATATTATCTTTCTTTCATACTTCAAGATTTCAGGTGGGCCATCTCTGGGGACATTTTTACTTTATAAAAAAGACGCCTTTTTGTCATCCTTTAAAAGGCAGTCTATCCTTACACACTTAAAATGAGTTCAATTACCCACAGTCGGATTGCACAAAACTTATTACTATAAATCATCTACCAAAAAACAAGCTATGATAATTTCTTAATCCTAAAAGAAGGGCTAAGAGACAAAATTCAAATGCAGTCTTTTAAAGATAAGAAAATTGCTACGTATCATCCCTTTAGTTAAACCTTTTATTTATAAATCTAGCAAATTTCCCTGTGTAGACTAAATTTCCTTAAGCTTTTCTGGACAAATTCCCTGCATTCAACAGCATAAGTTCCAATGTTTAGTCAGAAAAGAGGCTATGGAGCATTAAGATAATTACACAATCTGAACTTCTAAGTATATATATTTTTTAAATTAATAACATAGTGTACTTCCTTGCTTAGAAGGAAATTTAAATTACAAAGAATCTGACTTTCAAAATTCCTGAACGCCAAAGCCATTAAAAACAGCCCGTGAGCCATGGAGCTTCACGAAACATTTATCACAGTATAACATTTCTGTAATACGAAAGTTTCTGGCCATCACGTAATTTCAAATTCATGTCCATGTTCACTCCATCCACAGTGTTTTTTAGCATAAAACTAAAGCGTGTTGATTCCGGCACAAATCATAAAAGAGACTATGAGGAACGTTCAAAGTAACCTCAACCATGATGACTTCACATTCAAAAGATTTTTCTCATGTTAATAACATTTAAATCTTTGCCTCTGTCTGACTCAACACGCCTCAGACTGGAAGGTGAACCAAATAAGCTCCTTCAGCCAGGTGTGGGAAAAACTTCACTGTCCTAAGTACGAAGTGGATGGCAGTCCATTTTTCAACTGGACAGGCTAAACATGGGCACATTTCATGAGACACTGAAACAGGCAAGGAGGAAAAAACAAACAAAAAAAGCTTACCTCCAATTCCTCAGTAGGAATCTAAAGAAAATTCATAAATCTCAGCAGGTTCTTTAAGGTGTCTTTTTGATTAATGGGAAATCCAAAGTCCCCAGGCATTCAGATTCTGTGCGCGTCAATGTTCTCCTCCAAGCACTTATGGTCATAAAGGAGCTGTAACATCTTCTTCCATGACAATGGCCTCTGATCAAATCAAGTGTTCACCCTCAGATAAGCTAGGACCTGGGACCTGGAACCCTTTGTTGCAGTGTTTGCACCTGGACTAACCTCTCCTTGAGCAACAAAATACAAAAAAACTATATGGGACTAAAAATAGCTGCGTCCATGTGCAGTTGGGGCAAACTACAGACAACAAGATACAAAAAGCCAACTGCCACTTCTGAGGATCCAGGAGCAAAAGCAGGGTACTGGGCATGCCCCCTGCACACAGCACCACCAAAGGGGCAAGAAGACCGCCTAAGCCGCCCCTCCAGCCTGACCCCTGGGCCCATCCCTACCCTCGCCACCTGTAAGGAACCAGATCATCCCTCCTTGGGGAGTGAGCAAGGGAACCTGTTGTTTTTGCTCCCTTCTGCTGCCGCAGGGGCCCCAGAAAAGCCTCACCTGAATTTCTTGTCTGGCCTCTTATCATTTTCTGTTGGTAAGAATTCCGGTCAGCAATGATACTTGGGAGGGTATAATTTTACTCCATCCACCGCCACCACCAGAGCAAGCAACTCCATGAATAGGGTGGATGGAAATAGTCCCTGGAGCTGACTATAATCTCATTGTGACAGAAAAATTCCGATGTAGGGTGGATGGAAATAGCCTCTGGAGCTGACTATAATCTCACCGTGATAGAAAAATTTCGATGGGCCACTTGATGAGACAGACGAGGGTTGTACAAGGACAAGCAGTACCTGGGCAGCACTCCTTCTTAGCACTGTGCAGATTCACATCTTCCCCAGCAAGGTCAAGGCCCAGGGCTATTCCCAATTAGACCAGAGAATGACAGGAAGTGGAGAAGCCCGAGGCCACCATGGGGTTCCCAAACAAATGCAGCTCATTTTACCTAGTCAAACCTGTTGATCAGTAATGGTCCACTTGAGGGAAGGAAGGTCAGAAGACTGAAAATAATTTACTTAGTAAGTTTTAAAGAATGAAAGTGCATCTACGGTTTCCACCCCACAATCCCTTGGACAATTAAAATGAAAAGCACATTCATGTCTTTTTGCTTTACATGGTGTATCTTGCTTTGTATCTGTTGGACGCTGGACGCCTTCTCTAGAGCCTTCTTAAGCAAGAAAGCAGAGTTTTCTGTTTACTCAGGTTTCCAGAACTGCTATTTATTACTCCACTACAGCGTGTTTTCATTCCAGAGGAGTGTGATTGTTAATTTGTTATTGCGAGTTTCTTAAGGAGTCAAAACATCCAGAGAAAAGCATGAGCTACACGGGGCAATAAAGGCTAGAAAATGTCTCAACAACATGGAAATGACTCGCTGCCTAAAGATCTGAGGCTTAAGAAACACTCTACCCCTCAATTCACGGTAAATTTGTTCGGATGAAACAAAAAACAGCTCGGACCAGTTTTCAAATCAGAAACCAAATTCAGAAAAACATCTAACTTGAAATATCCTATGAAGAAGACTTATAAACTATGTTTCCCTCCTCTCTCTAATCAGTGAGGTCAATTATCACTTGCACTCAGGGTACATATTTGGTTACTGCCTACTCCCACCTTCTCTCCTCCAACAAAACTTTTGCCCAGATAAGGGAGAGAGTCATCTCCATACAAACGGACTACACTCAGGCCAGCATTCTTCTGCACCATTTTTAAAAAAAGAGGACAAAGCATCCAAGGGAAGCCTAAGCATTTCTATGAGGAAAGACTCCATACATGCAGACCTTTTTGATCAATTCAGATCCCAGTGCACAAGGAGCAAATACACAGGGGCAGGAATGATCGGTAAATATTTGCTAAATAAAAGCAGCTGGCGTTTCTCTATCCTCTTGACCCCGTGTCCAGCAAGTTCCCCTTCCCCACCACACCCAGAGACGTTTTCCTTTTGGTTATAACATGGAAGCCAATCACTGGATTAAGATGAAATACTAGGAAGGAGCTCTTCACACTCAGTGAACTATAAAAAGTTGGGGGTGGGGTGTTCCCAGTAATATTCGAAGAGGTTTCAGTATAAATCTTAGTGTCACTGCTAAGCTGAATCAGAAAACGTCTAAGGTCACAGAACTCATCTTTGAGGATGATGCCAATTATCATTTTTCAATACAAATTACCAAGACCTCTTGAACACGATTATGTATGACACAGAATAATTTCTTAACAGGGTCCTGTTTCAGGTGGCTCTCCCAAGAGTTCAAGCCATATGGAGCCTAATTAAATAGTCAACTTATTCCCTCCTTGGTCTGAACTTGTATGACATAATATTTCAAAGGCTATTTTTTTCCAGAGAGTAATTCACTTGAAAACATAGTGGCTTATTACCAAAAGCCTCCTCAATTATGAAGTCATTCCTCTCATGTACAAAGACGGTTACAGCCATAAATAAATGGCCAAATTCCATTCCGTCTCTTTCTATCTCTCCCTCCCCTCTCTCTTGCCCTAGTAAATTTAAGATCAGTAAGTTCAAAATTTTCAAGTATTCATAAAATCATAAAGTAAATGGATGCCTTAAATATGATAAAGGAACAATCAATTTATTTATTTATTTATTTATTTTTGCTGTACGCGGGCCTCTCACTGTTGTGGTCTGTCCCATTGCAGAGCACAGGCTCCGGACACGCAGGCTCAGTGGCCATGGCTCACGGGCCCAGCCGCTCCGCGGCACGTGGGATCTTCCCAGACCGGGGCACGAACCCATGTCCCCCACATCGGCAGGCGGACTCTCAACCACTGCGCCACCAGGGAAGCCCGGAACTATCAATTTTTGATCCAGATGTAGATAATTAGGGAAGAGGAATAAATGAAATGCATAAGTAATGCCAAAATATTAAGACGATGGTAGAAATTTCAGCTACTGTGTGTATATGTATATATATCAATTCTCCTAACATACCAAAAATAATAATAAGTGCTCGGTAAATTGGGTTCAGATAAGATGCCTAATATGAATAAGAAAATAAGCCCAAATTATAAACTTTTAAAAAGAGATATAGTTTCAAAGAAGCAGACACACAGATAGAGAAAACAAACTAGTGGTTACCAGTGGGGAGGAGGAAGGGGGAAGGGGCAAGATAGGGGTAGGGGGTTAAGAGGTACAAGCTACTATTTATAAAATAAGCTATAAGGATATATTGCACAACACGGAAAATACAGCCAATATTTTATAATAACTATAAATAGAGTGTAACCTTTAAAAATTGTGAACTCACTATACTGTACCCCTGTAACTTATACAATACTGTACATTAACTAAACTTCAATTAAAAAAAGATATAGTTTTAAATCTCTTAAGTACTTACAGAAAAACTTCAAAATGAGCAATAAATTATTAAGTGAATACACTATGAGGGCTTTATATTTATATTATATAAAATAGCAATGCATGCAAACGGGGACTTCTAAAGTGCTTTCTTATGTACTCTTTTCCTTTCTGATGTACTCAATATTTTGTCTGTGATATAATTTGTATTACTTTTTAGCACAGAAAATCTTTTTTCACTGGCAAATTACTAATATAAACTCAGATGTGGACACGAATTCAGACCACGAAAGGATCAAAATGAACAAAATTTCTGTCCAATGAAAGTGAAACCTTCATCATGTAGACTGTTTCTTCCATTCACCAAGCAGAGATGCTACTGGGCACAAAAATAACTAATGCTGTCCTGAGCAACTGGAGAGTGGACATTCGTTCACTCCTTCTACACAGATTTATGCACATCTGTACTACTCTCAAACGATGAAGCTGCAAGGGAAAATTTAGAGGTCACTTAGTCCAGACCCTCATTTTACCTGCAAAGCTCTGAGGATTAGAGAGATCAAATGCCGTGAGCATGCTGAGTTTATTAGAGAGAGGGAAGCAGGTTCCTTTCCTCCCTGACCCTTGCTCTTTCTGCCTCACTGCCCTGGACCCTGAGAGGCGGCAAGAGCCCCCAGTCACATGGAGGCTGACTGGGAAGCAGGACCTCTAAGAAACGGAATGAAGCAATAATGACACGATAAAATGAGCTGTGCAGACAAGTACACAGGAACTGAGGGAAGTGGGGAAGGAGACTGGTTTAGGCTGAAATAGCTGGGGAAACCTTTCCGTCCTGGAGAAGGGGAGGCTCATGCTGGACGTTCACGGCAGGGCAGAATGTGGGAGTAAAGGCAGAGGGGTGAGGGAAGAATCTGAGCCAAGCCTGGTGGTCAGAAATAAACACGATATGCACAGGCAAAGGCTGAGACCTGGGGTGGACACCAGGTTATGTCCACACTCTCTACCACCCTCGGTCACCCTCTCACCCACGCCACCACCACCACCTCCCACATGCCTGTTACTTTGCCCTAAACACTACACAGATAAATTAGAAAACCCCAAAGGAGAACAATAACATGGTAACAGTACTAAGCATCAACAGCATTTACCAGGTACCAAGTGCTCTTCTAAGTGTCTTACATATATTGATTTATTTAATCCTCATGCTGATTATAATCCCCACTTTTCAGATGAAGAAACTGGGGCATTAAGTGACTTGACCAAGCTAGTAAGTGGCAGGGCTGGTATTCGTATCACAGGAAATACAAAATCCTGGGATATCCAACGATAACCGAACACACAGGCATAACAGGCCAAGTTTAAATAGCAGCTTCAGAAGAGCTTGGCACCCTGTTCCCTATCACATAGCCTTTATCCCTTCCTGTTCTCCTGATAATTCAGTCCCAATTGCTAAGGATTCTTAAGGCTGCTGTCACACCTCCAGGGCTACTTCCAAAAGCCCAGGAGAGCTGATCCAAGTGGTACCTCAGCAATCCAAACACAGTGGACATCTGAGACAAGCCCTTCTACAGAGAGATGGCTGCCATCTGGCAACTGAGAACGAATTTCAAAACCATCCTCCCTTTTTGTACAAAGTATCTGGCCATGGAGTTTGTTATCAGCAGAACCAGGATTAAAAACTGTGACCTTGGACTTCCCTGGTGGCGCAGTGGTTAAGAATCCGCCCGCCAATGCAGGGGACACAGGTTCAAGTCCTGGCCTGGGAAGATTCCACATGCCGCGGTGCAACTAAGCCCATGTGCCACAACTACTGAGCCTGTGCTCTGCGAGCCACAACTACTGAAACCCGCGCACAGCAACGAAGACCCAACGCAGCCAAAAATAAAATAAATTTTTAAAAAAATTGTGACCTCTGTCTCTTCTCTCTCTCACCCTTATTAAGGCGTGTATTTGTATTTTTGGCAAAGCAGCCAAAGGGAAAACATCACAGGAGCCTTCTTGTAGGGTTCGAGGTAAAATGAGTAACAGCTGGACGGAAAGAGCAAAGAGAAAGTGAGTCATGGATACGGTGCTAAATCTATAAGCTTTTTCTCTGGCTTTCTTTGAAATGTTTTCTTTAAGCTCAGAGCTGGAGGCTTATATTTACACACGGCACAACTCCACCTGAGACTCCAGAGTTAGGCTCTCAGTAACATGGAAAGCTCATAACCTTTTGTTCAAATTGCAGCATCTGGACCTGCAGTACTTATGTCCCTTTTACAACAATGTAACCTTACATGAGGCAATTTAACTGCCAGGGCTTGACCAGGGAGATGTGGGTTAGGGGGACCTATCAGCGACTGGTTTCCTGAGACCCGACAACTTCCTGCAATGATGTGTGGCTCTGGGCACCACAAACTAAAAAGCCCTCCTTTGATTCTCAATCCCCATGGTTATATCTTACTTCCACCTATGGATTCTGGTCCTTCCAGCCGATTGCTGACACACTAGGAAGGGGAAACAGGCCCACTGACCGTAAGTCACAAGGGTACTTAAGTGTTTTGTGCTTGCTAGTGTTTCAGGCATGTTAAGTGTTGGACACTCTTCTTCCTTACTCCCCGGATGAATGAAAAACCACTGAGATCACTGCAGGGGTAGCAACAGACTAAAGAGAAATAAACTTTTTAAAATAAATAACAACTTGGAATACCCTTTTAAAAATAAAATTAAATGTCTTTGTTTATTAAATGATATTTGTTACTGCTCGATTACAATTTAAATTGTAACATTCTAAAGGAAAAAAAAATCCCTCTATATAAGGTGGAACTTATAAAAAAAAAGTCTGAACACAAAGCTTTCTGGAATTAAAAGGTAAAACTATATATATATTTTTTTTTTAATTCTACAAAATACAGCAAGAGTATTAGAATAAAACCCTCTACATTTCTTAGGAGCCATGTGTACCAAGACTTATTTATAGTACCCTACATAAGGCTTGCATTCATGCCCACGGCTCTTTTATAATAAAATTTTCCTTCAAGTTCTCCTTTTGTTGTGAACTTGTTATTGCCTTCCCACTGGCTATACACAACCACACATGTCTTTCAAAAGCTAACTGAAGCACAGAGAAGTTAAACATGATTTATTCAAGGTCAACTCTCCAGTCAGTGGCAAAGCCATAAATACAGCCTCTCCACCGCAGAGCGTTCTGGGTGCTGGGCCACACTGCACCGTGAAGTTTTGACTCTTGATTGCTGTTTTCAAAATTCCCTTGGGTAGGGGCTTCCCTGGTGGCACAGTGGTTAAGACTCCACGCTTCCACTGCAGGGGGAATGTGTTCGATCCCTGGTCGGGGAACTAAGATCCTGTAAGCTGCGAGGCACGGCCAAAAAACAAAAAAAAAAAACAGGGTGGACAGAATGAACAAAATAAGAAGATAAACGCCAATCTAGGGCTTCCCTGGTGGCGCAGCGGTTGACGGTCCGCCTGCCGATGCAGGGGACACGGGTTCGTGCCCCGGTCCGGGAGGATCCCACATGCCGCGGAGCGGCTGTGCCCGTGAGCCATGGCCGCTGAGCCTGCGCGTCCGGAGCCTGTGCTCCGCAGCGGGAGAGGGCACAGCAGTGAGAGGCCCGTGTACCGCAAATTAAAAAAAAATTCCCTTGGGTATTTTACAGCGGCTCATGTTGACAAGCTAGAAGGAAGCAGCTTTTAACAAACTTCATTAACATTGCACAATTTCACATTCTTGGACCTATCACACATACCAATTCGTTTTTAACATAGGCATTTAAAACTCCCTTTAAGACACTGTACAATTGACTCAAATATATATGAATGGGACAGGATTTAGTAGCCTAAAGTATATCCTGTTTTCTTCCCATTAAATGCAGCTGAATCACAGTGCATGGTAAGCAGTTGGTGCAAAAAGAAATGCTCTGCAGTTAGGGCAGCACTCAACTGCACTAGACCCCGTCCTAGGATAAGAATCGCATGAACAGTGCCTGGCAAGGGTGAAAAGGCGGCTCTGGGAGTGCAACATGCATTGGCGGGGGGGGGGGGGGGGCGGCGGACGACACATCACAAGTACTGAGCTGCACTGAGAAATGAGGGCACCAGAGCTATCGTAAAAAAAACACTCACAAGCGTGTGCAGATTAAACAGATAACAAGAGGGATTTTTTTCTTTCTGTTTTATAAAAAGGCAGGTCATTCCTCTCGCTTTCAGGACCTTAAAAATTAAACCAGAGTAGCCAAGGGCTGGAAGGCTTTGAAGAGAGCCTCGAGCATACTTCAGGACCTTAAAACCGGGAGAAACCTAACCCCAGGGAGTTGTTTACTCTGCTTTCTGCTACCACACTCCAAGACAACTTGATCGAACAAACGGGCATTTTATTTTGCTGCTATACCTCTATCATGAAAAAGCTCATTTGCCATTTTATTTTTATCTAATCATGCTGGCTGTTTTTCGTCTGTCTCTCTCTCCCGTCTACCCCCATCCCACCTACACTGGCATTCTCTGTGGTCAAAGAATCTGTTTCAGTATTAGTGTTCAATATAACAAATGTCAAGTAAACACTCTACACACTTCCTGTGCTATTTAAAGCATCCGAAGCAATTATTTGCTCTAAAGTATTAAAGTGTAAATTTTCTTAGCTGTGCCAATTCTTATAGTAATAGCTGTCACAGAACCGTACTTAGAATACTCAAATGCAGCTTTTAAATCAGCTACACTCTTAGGCTACATTTGCCAAGATTTTTCTAGTTTCCATATTTTTACAGCATGTTTTTGAGACAATGTACAAAACTGCAACAAAGTGTCATATGTAGCTCTTTTTTTCATATTTTAAGTTATTAGTAGGCACATTGGTATCTTTGAGCATAGATTTTTCTCTAAGCAAAAAGATGAGAGAGAGAAGATATAGACAGACACATATGCGCACTTTAACCTCAATACCATACTGCTTTTTATTACAGGCCAAAATTGTGACCTTTGAAAAAAATCACATTTGATAAAGCTCCAAATCATATAGTTAGTTCATAAAAGGGCCCCTAACATTAGTTCTGTAAAGAGTGCATGCTATATCTATACCTACAAACACATGCAACGCCAGAAAAAATTAATACAAGACATACATATATAAATGTGTATGTGCAAATGACTACATACAGATACACACATATGCCTTTATAAGCACTTTTATGTTCAACTAGATGTGATTATTTTTAATCTTTTAAATTCATTACATATTTTTGTAATGACATGGGAGTAACTTAAAAGTAACCTAGCTCTAAGCCCTTAATAGCTAAGAGTGCATTAAATTGCTACCTTCTCCTACAGAATTGCATGACCCTTGGAAAAAATTTCATGCAACAGGGTACCATTTGCAAACAAAAACCAAAAACCTCCTTTGCTTATTTTTTTTTTTTTTTTTTTTTTTGTGCGGTACGTGGGCCTCTCACTGTTGTGGCCTCTCCCATTGCGGAGCACAGGCTCCGGATGCACAGGCTCAGCGGCCATGGCTCACGGGCCCAGCCGCTCCGCGGCATGTGGGATCTTCCCGGACCAGGGCACGAACCCGTGTCCCCTGCATCGGCAGGCGGACTCTCAACCACTGCGCCACCAGGGAAGCCCTGCTTATTTTTTTAATGTAGTTAATTATTAGAATGTACTTTTCAACTGATGAAAGAATTATATTATTCCCACCAGGCCCGAACCCATTTTGATTTTTACATATTGTACAAGGTATTTACTACTTGCTGAAAGACAGCATTCAAGCATTAGGGGACAACAAGGTTACACTATCTTAACATGTTCTACTCAATGGCTTCTGATTGTGTTATGAAGTGCCTGCACATTGGTTACCAAAAACGTTTCGCTATTTTAAGAGTCACACTATCAAGGAACCACATGTCTGTATGGCTAATATTTGTGACTTATAACCTGACAAGCTTTTTAGAGATGTGTCAGCCCAAGTCACATTAAATCACCCCCTCAGATGGTCTGTTTCTTAGCATCCCTCCAGAGCACGCCTTGCTTGAGAGGGGATGCGTCCTTTGAGAGCACCAAAGAAACTATCACCCCACCACAAAATCCCCCATACCAGTCATGGCATTTAGGCCTGCACATCACAGCAGAGGACACTCTCCCTGACCTTTTGACGCAGATCTGACTCAGTTCCTCTTCATGCCCCACAATGGCGAGAAAAAGGAGGGATGACCGAGAGATGAGATGGCCGAGCAGCGAGGAGAGACGAGAAAAAGGAGGGAAAACAAAATGAGCATCTGGCTGGGATACGTTTTTGTGCACTTTTGTTAAAAATGTTTTCAAACATCATTTTTCTTTAGTGGTTACTTCTGAGGTGGGAAGAAAGGTGATGTGATGGGGGAGGACCCCACAGAGAGGACATCGAATTCGTGGTAATTATGAAATCTGGGTGGAGAGTTAGTTGAGTGCTCACTGAATCCTTATTCTTTATAGTTTATCTTGGTTTGCAACTATGCTTTTGTATATAGCTCACATTCATGAAAGCAATCTTGCAAGTCTCACGATGACATGGGTGGTAAGCGATAAAGTATAATTAGTTAAGAGCATAGGGTGTGAAGTTAAAATGGTATGAGTTGAATCCCAATCCTCCCAGTTACTAGTTGTGTGACCTTGGGCAAGCTACTAACCCAGTCACCTTACCTGTTGAGTGGAGATAGTAACTACCAACTAGGTTTACTGTGAAGATTAAGTGATCAGCACAGTGGCTGACATACCCTAAATCCTCAATATGCCAGCTAGCCATTACTATTATTAAAAGGATAGGTTCTCTGCACAATGACCTTTCTTTAGTGTGTGTGCTGTTTCTTTTGTTTGGGATCATGAATCTGGTAAATCAATATTCGCCAACCAAATGATTTATTGAATAAAGATATCAACAATCAGATGCAGTTTTTTAAACTGAAAGGCCATATACTGTTGTCTAGAAGATGCCGAAATGAATGAGAGAAACAAATTTAACACTCCCACAAGCAAAGTGTGAAGAACTTGAGTATCCAGGCACCCTTTCCGGGGAGTCTAATTAATATCAGCAATGTCAGCTGTCTCGTATAAGAGAAGATCAATCCAGCACTAACTTTAAAGTCTAAAGACATCTACCATTCAGGACTTCCCTGGCGGTCCAGTGGTTAAGACTCCGTGCTCCCAGTGCAGGGGGCAGGGGTTCGATCCCTGGTCAGGGAACTAAGATCCCACATGCCACATGGTACGGCCAAAAAAAAAAAAAAAAAAAAAAAAATAGGACATCTACCATTCGCCCTTATGAGTATTCAGAGTGCACAAAGTATGTTAAATCCTAATATCTTACATTAGCAAATAATAATTAGCAAAATCCATGTGTATCTTTTTAAAAGCTATCCCGGGCTTCCTTGGTGGCGCAGTGGTTAAGAATCCACCTGCCAATGCAGAGGACACGGGTTCGAGTCCCGGTCTGAGAAGATCCCACATGCCACGGAGCAACTAAGCCCCTGCGCCACAACTACTGAGCCCGCACTCTAGAGCCCGTGCTCCACGACAAGAGAAGCCACCACAGTGAGAAGCCCACGCACGGCAACGAAGAGCAGCCCCCGCTCACTGCAACTAGGGAACGCCTGTGCACAGCAATGAAGACCCAACACAGCCAAAAATAAAATTTAAAAATAAATAAATAAAAATAAATAAAAGCTATTCCCCCAATAATATTGAAAAGGAAATCAAAGATTAATTTGTTTGAAGTCACAGGCCACAATTTATTCAACTTTATTGTTCCCTCTGGGCATTCATAGGTTTGCAAGAAATGAACAAAATGAAGTTGAATGTAAATTCAGGAGGTTGGACAGAAAGATGTGTAGGGTCTCTTAAACATCATGAATGACAAACTGCCCAAATGATCAAACTATTAAATTCTGAGTTTCATGAATGACAAAGTACCTCAATAATCAAACTATCATCAACTTTAGTTGATCTTCATAGCTAAACTCAAGAATTAGCTGCTACGTTAATAATGACATTTATCGAAGATATTCCTCCTTCCTTAATTTCAATTTATGTGAGCATGGTCAATCCACAGCTCTTAATTTCAGTATTTAATTCTATTATCACAGTATTAAGAGTATGCCTAGGCTCTAAGTGTCCGGAAGCATAAACTGGTAACTCTGAGAGATACATATGTTTCGGAGCCAAAGGAAGAAAATTAAGACACTTCCTTTTTTTTTTTCTCTCTTAATAATTCTTAAATCTCCCTTTGGTGTATTTATTGAGCATTAGTTGTTATTTAATACAGTGGCTCTCCCAGGAGAAAGAAAATCAACGAAAAAATAAGACTTTTCCAGGGATAAAGAGAGAGAGTTGCAATAGAGAAATACCAGAGGGGAATAATCTTTATTTTATATAGCAATTAGAACCTTATAAATAGAAAATATACTTTTAAAGTCATAGCATCGGTTTAGAACTGGCCAAAACTGAACATATTTGGAAAGTTACTGATTACTGGTGAAAACAAAGGAAAATCCAAACTGAAGGATTAAATTTCTCTCAAAATCAGTCACTTGCATGTCTGTACCTCTGTCATAAAGTGTTTATGAGTTTGATATATATTCCAGGCATACGTCTCCTTCCAGAGAGCAGAAACTCCTAACCGTCCATATTCCAAACTGAAACAGATCCATCAGCATTTCACCTAAGAACAGTTCCTAAAAGCTATTAGCAAAGGCTATTCATAGACAGAGAATCAAAAGACGTAAAGATTTTCAAGTCAAAATGTAATGCTTGGGCTTCCCTGGTGGCGCAGTGGTTGAGAGTCCGCCTGCCGATGGAGGGGACGTGGATTCGTGCCCGGGTCTGGGAGGATCCCACATGCCGCGGAGCGGCTGGGCCCGTGAGCCATGGCCGCTGAGCCTGTGCGCCCGGAGCCTGTGCTCCACAACGGGAGAGGCCACAACAGTGAGAGGCCCGCGTACCGCAAAAAAAAAAAAAAAATGTAATGCTCTTTAAGTTTCTGAAGCACATGCTTAGAGAAAACTTTCACTAAACAGAAAAGCAACAGCAAGACCATTATCCCTTCACAGAAACCAGCAAATAAAGAATGTATGCACACAACACCTGGATTTGCTTTCCTGTTTCTTTGCCAGTGACTTTTATACATATACATATATATATATATATATATGATTAGCTAACTGTCAAACAAACATTCAGAGCACTGAATGACATGCAGTCACACAGATATACTCTCACACAAAAGAGAGCAAGGCTGATGCTATTTCAGTATCATGAAATATTTTCCTAACCATGCACAGATGGAAGTACAGACTTTTCTGCCAACCGCCTGGTTCAGAAACTTTGCTCTATTTTTAATTATTTGGTTCAGAGGACCCATTTGTGATTAACTTCTGTGTTGGATGGCACAGCAAATAAAGTTCCTGACCCACAGCAAAGAACACTGAGAGAAGCTTAATTACTTTTAAACAGCAAGTGTAATATTGTAAACCATGTGTAGGGACAACTAATTTGTCAAAGACCTGTTGATGGTTCCTGCAGTTTGAAGCTGTGGAGTGTATCAGTAAAACAAAAATCCAGGAGGTCTTAAGGAAGTGACACCAAAATGAAGTGGGTTTTTTCCTCCTCTTTTTTTTTTAAATTGAGGTATCACTGACATAAAACATTACATTAGCTTCAGGTGTACAACATCATGGTTCAAGATTTGTACACACTGTGAAATGATCACATTAAGTGTAGTTACCATCTCCTAATGACGTTCTTAATGATAAAGAAATGTTGGTCTTTGAGAAACAACAATGGAGTGAGAAATGGAGAGTAAAGAATTAATAGTGTCGCAAGGACTAATCTTATTAGCACTAAAAGTTTCACTTTTGACTGGGATCGGAGAATGGAATGCCAAAGCTTTACGCACAGGAAATAGACTCAGATGCAAAGAGAAGTTGGTCAGGAAACTCAAACCATAGAATTCAGAATCACACACTACAATTGCTGAGCAGATAAAATCCCAGAAGAGAAGCAGAAAGAGAAGCAGTGGTCTAGCAATAAGGCAGAAAAGACAGTCAAGGTAAGAATAGAGCAGGTTGGAACTGTTTTATATTTTTAAGCTCTGTGTTACTTTTTAAAAGCTGTTTCCAAACAGAAAACAGTAAACCCAAGTATCAAATCAGTATAAATACAGAAAGGAAATAAAATATAAGGCATCCAGGTAAGAACCCTGAAGGTAGAATAGAGCTAAAACCTGAAAGACATTTATTCCTAGAGAAGTTTTCTTTTGATCAATTTCCCTAAAATTTAAGTCTTTGATGTACCTGGAAAACCTCAGATTCTACTGAACAATAGGTCACAGAGAGCCAAAATGTTTCAGGAGTAATAGTTTGCAAATGAGTCCAAGATCAATGCCAGAATGAGATGGGAATTGAAAAAACTCAACAACAAGCACCTAATTTCTTCTTGAGAAGTGTACAAATGGAGAATAACAGAATACCCTTGGCAGGGGGATTCTGAAGTCCAGCTTCTTAAACCACTATCACTGGCTACTAGCTTTTGGCTGGGTTGGTTGACATGGCAAGACCGTTAGAAGGACACAGACAGAGTTGTGGGCAATTATGAAAGTTCAATAATTGGAAGCAATTCAGGGAGCCATCATGTGGAGGAAAAAAAAGTGATCTGTTCCAGAAAGTCCAAAATAAAGTTGACTCCTACTATACATATTCATATTCTTCCTTCTCTACTATGCAAATCAGTGAAGTATATGCATGGGTATGTGTGTTGGCAAGAGACTAGAATATTTTTTAAAAACAGAATTAGAAAAAAAGCACATCTACGACTGAATTATTGATAGTTGCAAACGGTTTCATAACACCAATGTAGTATGATTACTATGGGCCACAGGCCATGGCTTAGAAATGGTTTTTATTTCATTTAGAAATGTTTCTATTTGCTATAACAATAGCCACTGTGCTGGGATGGGATTTGACCTGTGTCTTTGTCCATAAAACAATCCTATAAAATATGTAAACATGAATTCAATTTTCTTTAAGTCAAGAAAAACAAAACTATGGTTGTCAGAACAAGAACGGCTTTCTGTGGGATATTCTAGTTAAATGAAAGCTATTCAACCTGAATCAATTGCTGTATCCATTCTCCAATACACAGCAGATTTATATTTCACAAGGTTTTTGACACAGAACAAAATGTTACTGAAATACCTCTTCCATTCCTTTTGTCCTACATAACATTCCAGGGGCTGAACTCCCAACATGGGGCATATATTTGTCAGCTTCTGTTTGCACTGGTTCTATTCTAGTTTGTCTTTGTTGCAAATTTTCCGTGTTGACCCTTTCCTGGCAAAACATTAATATAGACTTTTGGTTGTGTTGCAACTTGCAATAAAAAAAAAAAAAAACACTTACATTTTTATTCTGCACCATCTTTAAGCACCTGTAACTATTAAAAACAGGCCCTGCTGTTTACACCAATGACAGAACTTTTTTTATATACATCTGCTTATATAAACACTAGAAATTCAGGGAGAAAATTATTGCGATCCAACAATCCACACATTCCTACGCAAAACCAATCACTTGAGGATTTAAAAGCTAGATCTGTGGCGAGAGACAGGCTAGAACTAGCAGGAACAAGTCTGTACAAGATGAATTTATCCTCCACTGCCTCTCCGCTCCAGGTCATCCCAGGACTAGGCTTGTGGGAAAATGCCAAGATGGAAAGAATGGGTTGGTGCCTGTTTTCTAGCATATCTGTGTAAAAGACTCAACAAGAGCTCAGAGCGAGCTGCTGCTCTGAAAGGGACAAAAGGTGTGGCGCTGCAGCATGGTCCTGGCCATTGAATGCCTAAGCCTAAGGCAGCTCAAACTCGGTCAGAAACGGATTTCAGACAGTGGGGAGCTACAACACTGGATCTCAGGGATGATGTCCAAGAGGTGGTCTCTGAAGCTGGGTGTCATCCTTTAGGGTGGCCCAGAATTAAATGGTGACGCATTATGCCTCCTGGCGAGTTCATATATACTTTGAACGGCACAGACACCAAGTCCCGTGGACTTCCACCGAAGATCTTGGGGCAAGGAGAGACGTCCACCAGCGCTCTCTGTGACCTGTTAGAGAGAAACATTCTTAGCTACTCCGTCACCAAGCAAAACTCCCCAGCTAGGCTATAGCGCCTTGACTCCTAGGAAAAAGCTGTAAAGAGATTGCCGGGAGGAGGCCTACAAGAGAGATGGCCTTTGTCTGGTTTGCAGAATCACTGAGGAGGACTCCACATATAAAATCTAGCTTCCGTAAGCCTCAAAGAGAATCAGATTCCAAGTATTTCTGAAACCAACAGCACGGTCGTCAGCACCAATTACTTCTGCAGAGACAGAAAAGGCTTCATAACAGTTATTATACGTGCTTCTGGCATCAAGAGATGGATGGTGATTTCTACTAAAAGATTAACTGCTAGATGTCCTAGGACAGCAGATACTCATCATGAAAGCAACTCAGTGTCTCGCACTGGCTCTCTCCAGACCAGGAGGCATACCTCTGATTCACAGGGGGCTGCGTGAGCTTCCTCTATCCTCTTTTGTAGCATCCAACAGAAAGACAGGAGGGACCTACCCATATGGAAGTGACCTGACTGTAATGCCTTCCCACCCACATAGGAAAGAACTTCCCAGAGAAGATGGCATCAGTTTTCAAGATTCCATGGATGAGATCAATACAATTTCCTGATGTTTTTAACTTTGCTGACACTGGTGCCTTAAAGGAAATATAGCTCGAGAAGCTTAACTTTAAAGGTGTAGTGGCTGCAGAAGAAAAAACACTCTCTACCCATCCGTCAAGTTCAAGCTTAGGCACTACAAAAACTAACGTCAAAATTTATAAGAGGGAATGGTGTACATTCAAGGGGCTGTACTCTTGTCTTTCTCCATCTTCCCAGCTCCATCTCAAAACTGCTCTATTAGGCCCCTTGGATGAAGCCAAGTTCTGTCTTTTCAGTCTACAGATTCAGAGTCACAACTGCATAAGGCCTGGGGGATCTCGGCTTCAGAAGGTGATGGAGAAAGCACTGAACTTCATGCAGGTTGCAAGGCCCAGGTGACAGCACAAGCCATGTGTGTTTTAGCCCTGAAACCTAGCAAATCTGTCAACCTCTTAGGTTTTGTTTCCTCCTCTAGAAAAGGAAGAGGACACTCTCTGCTCTAGGGAATCATTAGGACTCCCCAGGGCAACCAGTCATACGAGGCACTCTGACTCCTGTGATATGCTATTATCAGCTGAGATGGACCCATGACACACTAGCCACTGCACACGGTCCAGATGACTGTGGTCCTTAGGGCTATGTTTACTAAATTGGAGGCCCAGACTGCAAAACACCACCAAGAGAAAAGGGTAGTTGTGACTAGTCCTATAGAAGAAACAGGAAAACATAGGACTTCCATCCCAGTGAAGTCTTTGAAGACCCTGCACATTTAAAATGGAAAAGTTTAAAAAATTTTTTTAAGGAAATCGTTTCCTGAGACTTCAGGGTAAAGAGTAAAAAGTGCAGCATTTAGAGAAAGAAACTCCGAGATTAGTCAGGTCATTGAATGTTCTCTGCACAGCAGAATAGCAAACAGCTAGTGTTTGTTCATTTTCATAGATTAATAACCCTCTCTCCAGGGCTTAAAGATGATATGAACTGTGACTTCCAGAGTTTTGTTTGGAGAAGGCTCAATACTCCTGGGTAAGACCCATGTTTCAAGGACACATGCAAAAATATTTCTTCATTTCACATTGCTTCTTACTCACATTGGCCTATTCTAATCTCTAGGATGACCAAAATGGATCTAAAGCTTGCTGGGAGGGAAAAAAAAAAAGAAAAAGTAGTCTTCCCCCTGGTTTATACAGATTGTTAAAACAGTCCTGTTCATTTGGATGACTCTGAGATGGAAAAAAATATATAACCTGTTCCTTCTGAAGAGTACAGAGAGGTACAAAGGGTTACAGAGGCTTCAGCAGAACAGGAAAGCCCAAGTAAAACACCAAAATTCGGGCTTAGATGCTATCACTGTATTTCTTTCAAATGCAACAGAAAACAAGGTTTTATGGAAGAAGATTTCTAAATAAAAACTAGATAATCTTTTCTCCTGTCAACAAATAATAGGTAACTACGACCACTTACAAAAGGAACAAAACTGCTAATCTTATGAAAAGTGTCAGATCAGGCACCAGAGCCAGCAGCCAAAGAGAAACATTCTTTTCCCAGCTCCTTATAAAAAGACTGTCTTCCCAAAAAAGCCACAACTTGGGGTCATACTTCTCAATGGTCTGGATTACAGCACGGAGCCTTGAAAAGGGGAAGAACAATCAAAACAAAATTCATCCAGAGTCCTTTCTGCCCCCATTTGGAACTTGCCAGAACAGAGCGAGGTAGAAAGGGCTTTGGGGCGCTGCAGTGGACAATGGGCCCAGGCCTCGGTTCTAATGTCAGACCCTTTTCCATACCTGTCAGAACCTCCATCAGAAGCATGCAGACCCTCACGTCAGTGATCACCAATGAACACCCTCTCCCTGGAAATGGTATTTTCACCCACCACCAACAGGGCAACTTCTAGACGAACTCATGTGCAAGAGAGAGGAGGTTGTCCCCGCCAACTCAAAGGGGCAGGGACACCACGGTCAGACCCCACCAGCCCCATTCCTCCTGGGCGGGGTCACGCAGAGGAGGGTTTCAGGGCTCCCTGGTCCATGGCGTGCTTTACCTCCACTTGACCAACCTTGCTTAAGACTCCAGAATTACTCTCTTCCAGATAAAATGATCTCCTTGGGAAAATTATCCCACCAAGAACTTTCACCTGAATCAGAGAGCAGGGTCACAAGAGCACATGAGGGAGACTGATCAAAGCAGAGAACAGGTGTTTAGGAGGTGAACCTCAAATCCACTCATTCATCCCACAGGTTAGCGATGTTTCTAAGAATCCTCACATCATCGAAATCCAACAGGAATTTTTTCATTGCAAAGAAAGACAGTTTTAGACATTCAAAAACACGGTAATTTTGTTTCCTGTGTTGAAGTTCAATGATAATAGTGTTTGGTGTGGTTATAAGTGCAGTGCTATAAAATTTAAATATCACTGAGCAAATCCAGCAATCTATTCCGTATAGCTTTTGTTCCAGAAAATTCGTCACTAGGCTTTTCTTTCTCCTGAGCAGAGCCCTTTTATAAATTTTGGTCACCTTTATCACTCATTCTTTGATGCACAAAGGTATTCAACAGATGCCATAGCTTTTTCCACCACTGTGGTCCACTAGGCCCCAGGGCTGGCTCCAGACCACAGTCCTGTAAGTCATGGTCTATATAAAGAGATGGAATTGCATCCAATTTGCATCATACAAACCCACACCGTAGGGGAAATGCTTACATTGATTGCAGCCCTACTGGATGCCAAATGCCAAGAATGGTTGGTGGGGGGAGGGGGGAAACAGTCCTTGCTGTCCCTGCTGTCACTGAGCTGGGAAAAGAGGTGCAAAATGTTACAACACGAGAAGAACAGCAGGGGGCTCTGGGAATCCCCGACAGGCAGCACAGGACTAGTCCCTCGGCTGCCCGAGGAAAGGACTCTAAACCAAGATTCAAAGTTAGCCACACAGATAGAGGTGGGTAGTTGGATGTCAAGGAAGGGGAACAGCACGACTAAAAGCTGGAACATAATAAGAAAGGACAGGGCACTTTGAAAGAGGAAATGCTAAATGACTGAAGCAAAGAAGGGGCAACAGATGAGTGACAGTGCCGGGGAGATAAGCAAGGGACCCCAAAGCTGCTGGGCCAGGTTAAGGATTCAGAACTTCAATGAAAAACCAAGGAGGTGAAACAGAGATGCAGACAGATGTCTAAGAGTAAGAAATGTTCACTTTGGCCTCGGAGAGGAAAACGGGTTGGACCAGAACAAGTGCACATTGAGAAAGGCCATTGAGGAGGGACAGCACATCCTAAACCACTGCAACCCAGCAGGGCCACTGGTCCCAGTTCAGGTCTGGAGACCAGACTCCCCCAGAGCTCCATACCGGGGAAACTGCCCCTGCCCTCCTGCCCGCAGAGCTCTCTCCAGGGAAGAGCTACAATAGCAAGGGAAGCTGGGCAGCAGTGGGCCCCTCAGTCTAACCTGGATGAAAATCAAACCCGCGAAGCTCACTCCTCAGCAGGTGGCCTGTCGGACTAAGTGAGCAGAAGGTGTGAAGAGCCCAACCCAGGATCCTCGAAGAAGGGTTCAACCTCGCCAAGCCTGGAACTCCTATCTCTCCAGGCCCACGGGAGGGAGGCTGCCAGGCCTCCAGCACGGCCCCCACGGCAGGGTTCCCCGAGAGAAACGGGGGTCAGCAACACAGGGCGGAGAGCCCCAAAGGTGGGCAGAGGAGACGAGACATCTAGGAGACTGGCCCAGGATGGATCAAGGTCAAGGAGTGAGGAACAGGTGGGAAGGAAAGTAGAAAGGGGCCCTCGGCAGTAGAAAAGTACTAGGGTTTCAACAAGGAGCGGTTCCCTGGTGTTCAACAGGGGAGCGGTGAGCAGTTGAGAATGAGGACTATTCCAGCCAAGCCGAGCAGCTGGCCGGCCAGGTACAGAATGTGAGCTGCAGTCATCTCCCTTCTTCCTTCCAGGCTGGCCCTGGGTATGATCACAGAAGAAAAGAGACATCATAGAAAATCTTGGACTTTCATACAACAAAAAGTCAGAGAATCCAAATGAAAAACAATCGGACTGGGGAAACAGCTGCAGTACATATGACTTTAAGAAAGATCAATTTCTAGAGCACACAAAGAGCTCATAGGCACAGATGAGAAATTATCAAGACTCCCCGTTTGCTAATTATATAAAAGAAAATCAGTAAGTAAACACAGATGGAAATGTTCTGCGACTGAGAGGGATCAAAGGAATGCAAATTTTAAAACCAAGAAGCCTATTAAATTAGCCAAAAAAGAGTAAGTCCCATAATTAATCAGGTTGAAGCAAGACATAGTCGTATATCATCAGTAACAATGTAAATGTTGTCTTTTACAAAGCAGTTCAGAGCAAGGCCCCTCCGTCTAGGAATAAGCCATCTGACGTGACTGCACCCTAAGAAAATACTTAAGTGTACAAAGGTAATCACTGCAGTTTTATAATAGTAAACAATTAGAACCAACTCGAATGTCCACAAATAATACAAAACCTAAATTAAGAGAAAACAACTTGATGGTATATTATATAACCTTTGCAAAGGATAACTGTCCAGTCTAGGTTGCAAACCAGAATGTTTATGCTAAATAGAAAAGGCACAAGTGAAAAAAGATATATGTTAAATTGTCAAGAACTAAAAGACAACACCTAATAGTGACTTATGGACTGGGATGGTGGAATCAAAGGGAACTTTTGCTTTCATTGGTTTTCTCTTATTGTAGTAAAGTATAGACAGCAGATGTTTAAAATGTAATATTTCTATCCATTGCACAGCAACTAACACCCTCTTCTGTGGAGCAGGTGGACCTTCAGTAGAACATCACACCCAAAACAGGGAAGGCGGTCCAGGCCCTCCCAAGTTTCAATGGTCCGTCTGGAATTCAAACCTGCCCACGAAGGACTGTGAAGGGCTCCTCCTACCCTGAGTACCCCCAAAGATACAACTCTTTCCTTAGTTCTTGTTTTTTTTTTCCCAGCCCTTAAATTCTATACTTTTCTCTCCTTTCTTTTCTTTAAATTATGTACTGAGATCCTACCACAGGCAATATACAGTGAATGCTCATTTGATCCTTCCAGCAATCCTGTAAGATAGACCTTGTCATCATCCCCATTTTACAGATGAGAAAACTGAGGATCAGAGATTTAAGAAATGTGGCCTGGGACACACAGCTAAGGAGCCAGGGCTAGAATTCAAACCTTAACCTCCCTGTCTTCAAAGCCCTCACTTTTAACACCCCTATTGCCTCTTCCCTTCCTCTCTGCCTATGAAACAAACAAAACAACAAGACGAAACACTCTTAAATGTCACCTCTTCTATTTGCACTGGCTGCCGAAAAACACTATTCAATGAGTCAAGAGACATCAGTATGAACGGTTTACAAATGAACCAACAGGACCAAGTAATGCTATGCACACTAACTGGGAAAGTTGATGCAGAAGAAAAAACGAATTACCTCGAGCCTCAAATCTGCACCTGCAGGTAAAACCAAATGACATCCAAAGGATTTCTACTTGTAAATTAAAAGCAGAATGTGACCCTCGATGCTACTGCAAAGAGCTGAGCTTCTGCGCTCTCCTTACAAAAAATTATTCCATAATTAGCAGAAAGATTCCTTCCAGTTATAACACAGCCACTCCAGAAATGGATGTTGTTTGGGGCGTGGTAGCAAGAAGAGCAAAAAGGAGCCGAGGAAGCGGTAAGGTACGAAATTAATAGAGATGGGGTGATAAATGATTTTAGGCACCCCTTACGACTTACTTTATAAATAATGACACGATAATAGCTGAAAATGTAAATTCTAATTAGATACAAAACCGAAGAAAGTCAAACAACAGCTAATGATGTTTGACAGAGCAAAGGTCTCTGGGGGAGGGTGGGGGCAACCGAGAGAAAGAATTACAATAAAATCTATTCATGGGACTGTGCCGTGTTAGAGATAGAAGAGGCCCGAGCGATCACTTCTTTCACCCGCTTTCTTTCCTGTAAATGGGGAAACTGAGGCCCAGCAAGGTAGAGTGGGTGGGCCATCTCACCTTGCAGCAGGGCAGTTAAAAGAAACTCGGTCTCCCCAAAAACCGCCCAACAGCTTTCTACCACACCCCCACTCATGCTGTGGTGTCCTGGAAAGCTACTCCATTTGAAATCTTATTTTGAAAAAATGGATTAAACATTCTATGAATATTAAATTCCTTTTTAATAATTTTCGAATGCACAGGGGCACACTGAAAAAAAGAAGCCTGGTTTTTCTTTCTTTTGGAAAACTGCACACCGCTCAGCGTTTAACCTCGTATTGAGTGAAATATTAACAGGCCATATAATGGTTTCAGTGTTCCTTCAGTAAAGCTAAACAGAATTCGAAAAACATATCCCCCAGGCCTACAGTGGAGTTTCTGGAGCACACATTAAACTCAACGCTCCACTCAACAAGCCCGTCACTGTTAAGTAACTCATCAGAAAATAAAGAGGGAATTACCAAAGGGGAATTGCCAAGCAATTAGTTCTCTGAAGCAGATGACATACAACTGCTGTAAGGGAGGAGCTTCCCCGTTAGTCATATGTCAGAGTCAGAGCCTCCTAATCTGTAAATAAAATGCATCACGTATGATTACAGCTCGGATGAAGGCTGGGGCTGCCATCCGCGTGTGCACAGAGGGCAAATCCCGAATCCTCCTGTTCCGTGTGTCTATAAAGCAAGACTTGCCTCTGAAGACATTTTTTTAAAAAATATCCTTGGTAATTTTCTTTCTTTTATGGAAGTATAATTGACCTACAGCACTCTGTTAGATCCAAGGGCACAACAGAGCGATTTGATGGTTCTACACGTTACGAAATGATCATCACTTACATTCTTCAACTGTAAGAAAGACAGACTCTTAGTTTTCCCTGGGCAGCCTAAGAGAAAAGTGATCTTTCTTCTCTATCCTTGAGCACAGGCTCCGGACGCGCAGGCTCAGCAGCCATGGCTCATGGGCCCAGCCGCTCCGCGGCCTGTGGGATATCTTCCCGGACCAGGGCATGAACCCATGTCCCCTGCATCGGCAGGCAGACTCTCAACCACTGCGCCACCAGGGGAGCCCCTCTATCTTTCTGACATGAGTTGGTCAAGACTCATCACTGGTCCAGTGAAGGTGAGAAAATGAGCCTGGGAGGGGCAGGGACCAGAGATGAAGGGACAGGAGGGGCAGAGGTGGGGGGGGGAGGGAGGGGAGGGGATACAAGCTCTGAGCTTCCCGATGGCCTCCCTGACTTAAGTGTGACCTCCTTTCACCCCATGTTTCTTTGAGTTGGACTGGGTGCCACCCACCATCTATCAAACTGCATAGAGAAATAGTTCCTATCGGGCAAACCTTGCAAACTGAGCACTGACCCAGTGAAACGCTTTCAAGAGTCAAAAGTTCATCACCTCACTTTCAAGAGTCAAAAGTTCATCACTGGACACCAAACATTTGGAGCCCAACTTAAGCCAATCCCCTGAAACACAGATAAGCATATGCCATGGTCATCATTTTCTTCAATTAATAATTATTGAAAGTGCGTAGGAATCTCAGGGAGGAGGACAAAGAGTGAAAAAAAGGGAAACAACACAGCAAAGACAGCCTGTATGTGACCCTGAACAGACAGGCACACCTGGAAAAGGAGGGCTCATCGTCCACGAACCTTCTCTGATCCTGACCTCTGAGAGCCGGCCGCACCTCTGCTGTGGGTATTTAAATACTACTCCTGGGCACACCTTGCCTTACAAGAAGGGGCTGAGGGCTTGAGAGACAGTGCATGGCAGCAGTTAAGAATACAGGCTGGGGGATTCCCTGATGGCACAGTGGTTAAGAATCCGCCTGCCAATGCAGGGGACATGGGTTCGAGCCCTGGTCTGGGAAGATCCCACATGCCGCGGAGCAACTAAGCCCGTGCGCCACAACTACTGAAACCTGCACGCCTAGAGCCCGTGCTCCACAAAAAGAGAAGCCACTGTGATGAGAAGCCCATGCACCACAACGAAGAGTAGCCCCCACTCGCCACAACTAGAGAAAGCCTGCACACAGCAACGAAGACCCAATGCAGCCAAAAATAAAAAATAAATAAATTAAAAAAAAAAGAATACAGGCTGGAGTCCCAGCATGACTCTACCACTTAACAGCTGAGCGGTCTTGGGCAAGTGACTTAACCTCTCTGTGCTTCAGTTTCCTCACCTGTGAAATGCAGATAATAGCAGTGCCTACCCCAAAGGATTGCAGTGAAGATTCAAAGAGTTAATACACAGAAAGTGTGGACCATTGATCATCTCCATATTTCCTTTAGGGTCTTGCTGGCATAATGCCTCTCACATATTAGATGCTCATTGAATCTTTGCAGACAGCATGGTCTGCCCCCTGGAGTTGTTGAGTTGTTTTCTCCATTCCTGTCACTCCTGTCCTAACCTTCTTGTCTTTTATGAAAGGTAGGTAAGTCACAGCCTCATTCTGGGCCATTTAGGGGACTACAGACACCCCATCAAAAATAACTCAGGTTAGGGGGCTTCCCTGGTGGCGCAGTGGTTGGGAGTCCGCCTGCCGACGCAGGGGACGCGGGTTCGTGCCCCGGTCGGGGAAGATCCCACATGCCGCGGAGCGGCTGGGCCCGTGAGCCATGGCCTCTGAGCCTGTGCGTCCGGAGCCTGTGCTCCGCAACGGGAGAGGCCACAACAGTGAGAGGCCCGCGTACTGCAAAAAAAACAAAAACAAACAAAAAAAAAAAACCTCAGGTTAAAAAAATATCTTAAATAATCCTCAAATATTCCTTCATTATATTAAGACTGACTCCCCAATAACAGCAATATAACCAGATAATGTCCAGCTTTCTCCTTCACTTTGAGCTATGTAGTCTTTCTCCCCAGAGCCAAGGCTCACTAACTCTACATTTTCTATAAAGTATAAATGAGAAGCCAAATTGTTCAGAAAACTGTGACTAGTAGCTGGAAATATATATATATGTATATATATACACACACGTATACACACACACACTCAAATAACATTTAAGAGTCCACACTAAAGTTATGAAACACACCCATATTAATGTGATTTATCAAAGTACAAGAAATGAATTGCCACAAATGAACAACTGCTCCAAAGTCAAGTAGGTGGCATAATGTGATTTACGCATATCACATGAGATAAATAAATCCACGGTGGAAAAGATCAAAGGCAAAGCTGGACTCGTTGTTAATGTGTACAGGGCTTCACTGAAAATCTTCTTAATAAAACTGTTTAGAGGAAAATAGAGGGATCATTTGTTTAAATGAAAAGAGACACTGCATGTGCTGAATTTCAAAAGCAGCATTCATTTTTATACACACACGTTAGATCTGGCTAAAATTAGCTCAAGTTTCTATTTTTTTAAAGGTCTTAAACAATAAAGGTTTCAATAAGATTTCATTGAGCTAAAGCTCAGCCCTGAGTTTCCAAGGTGCCTGAGTGTCTAGGGAAGACGCCCCCCGCCCCCCCCCGCCATTACCTACCCTGTGCCTCATCCCAATTTCTCCATCCTCCCTCCCTTCACCCCAGGTCTTAAATAGGAAACATACAAAGGCTGTGCCACACCAATGCTCCATTTCTGCTGCCTCCACTGCCTCTTACTTCCCCCTCTGCATATTCCACTCTGGCTGATGTCATCACTGAAATATACTCATCCCGCCTGCCTGTCAAACTTCCTGCCAGGCGCAAGAACCCAAAGCCCAGTCTCAAAGATCACTTTCATGCCAATGGCTCCTCCAAATTTATCTCCAGACCGGACCTCTCAGTAATCTTATTCCCACACTCTACTGTCTGCTGGACTCCAGGAACTCAGATGTCCACCAGCACCTGGGCTTCTGCCTCAATGGCCTCATCAATTACATACCATGCACTTGCTTGTTATGGCCCTGGCACTGAAACGGTCACCCTCACACTCTCCATCTCTTCCCACAGAAATGCTAACCAGTCTTCAGAGTTCAACTCAAACTGTCCCTCCTCCTCCAAGTCTTTCCCCATCATCCTACTCAGCATCATTCTTCTGAATTCCTTCTGTGTTAGAACCTGCCCCAGTAAGTACAACCCACCCCATTCTGCCTTGTATTAGTTATTTCAGAGCATTTCTTCCTCCCCCTACTTGACCACGAAGTATATAACCTCCTCCTAGTAGCTCTTACTCACTCTGTGCAGTAGTAAAAAAAAAATACACAGTGAATAAATGAGTGAATCACTTCTTTACATAGACAGTGCCTGTGAATGGGGTAGGTCAGAAACTGCTAGAGCTGTACTGTATTGATAAAACAGCCAGAACCAGAAATAACTGTAATCTAGGTTTTATTTTATTTTTTTAAAAAAAGAAAAAACCTTAATGAGTATAACAGAGTACAACGTGAATGATACTGTTTCCTTGCTTACACTTAGCCATCAAATTGTGAGGACTGTAATGAGGCCACTATTTATGCAAAACGTTTAGCTAATGCTTATAAGCTTCCTTTAAATGCGAGCCTAGGAAATGTCAGCTGCTTAAAACTCAAGGTGACTCTGTACTGCTTTGTCAGTAATATGAGTATTCCTATGACACTTAATATACTGTACTATGTACTATAAAAACCTGGATCTCTTCTCAATAAGCTACACATACTGACCAAGAGATAGGACTGTTTGCTGCCCGTTTTTTCCACAATAAATTCTTGAGACATTCCTGTTTTAACACATGATTCTCTTTAAACACCACAGGTTGAAAAAATTGCATGTGTGTTAACCACATATGCAATTAAGCCACTTCCCCCAAAACTTCAAGGTGAGGATTTTCTGCCTAAAATGGATAATACCCCGAAGAGAGAAATTAGCAAGAAGACATCGCACCCCTTTCAATGGAGCTGACACTTGTAGACCTTATGAGGCTTAACTCTGCACAGAACTCTAGAGTTGTTCTATCTCCTTTGAAAGACGCTTTCCCTAACCCACAGCCCATAAAATGTAAAGTACCCAGTTCCATATTTCACAAGGATAGAATGTGTATGATAACTTCCTCTCTCTCCCCTGCCTCGCCCCCCAGTAGGACTTTACTGACCCCCCTTTCTGAGGCACAGTACTTCCGGCATTCAGGTATGTGTGTGTTTTTACTCAGACCACAAGTAACGTCACTTATGCCTGCAACTCAGCAGTTCATCCTACGATATAAAAACAATACACAGGCAACCTGCATCAGGAATCAAGGTAGACTAACACAAAGTTCCGAAAAATAAATAAAAGACCCGTTGGCTTTGCAGGGCTGCAAATGTCTACAATGTTGGTCCAAAGACCAAGGTACAGGGATATTTACTTATTCCGAGTCATGTATGGTTGAGAAGCAACCGTCACCAAACAAGAACATTACAATCGTCCTGTCAAGACAAGTCACAGGTTCACAGTGACAGCACAGGTTCATGGATCATAAACCATATACCAGGTACTACTCTGCTCAGTGTACAAACATTACGTCATTCCATCCTCACAGCAGCCCTAGAGAAACATCTAATAGTATCTCCAACTTACACAGAAGAAACTGAGGCATAGGAAGGTTACAGGACTGCCCAAGTTCACAGAGGCAGCTCTAGATTTTAAATTCAGACAGGCTGGTTCCAGAGCCCTGCGTTCTTACCTCAAACACCATGGAATTTCTATGGAAGTTAAACACTGGATCTTAGAAGCCCGGGGTTGGTGGGGGGGTTTGGGGGGGTTCTTTATTTAAAGAAATCTACTGAATCAGTTTCAAAATGAACATTTTGATAAAGCAAGTGTTCACCTCTTATACGTTAGCTGAAAATCCAGAGTTTTGTATGTGAGGTTTGGTAAAAGTGGACTGTGTATCTCACCAAGTAAGGAAATCCCACATGACTCAGGAAGAGCCGCCCAGAGACCACCCGATCCAGCCTTTGCCAAAGCTGTGGAACATCAGTATGACTCCAAGAGACCATTAAGGCTCATTTTGATTCAGCAGATCTAGGGTGGAGCCCCTATTCTATTTTGTTTAACCTCTCCCGGTGATTCTGGTGCCCAGCCAGGCTCGGGAACCTCTGAACTAGTCTATTTCCACAGCTTGGAGCAGGACTCCTCCCAAGGCAAACAGAAAGAAGGGATCTATTTCACAATCTCCTCCGGTTGCGAATACCAGTGTTCCCAAGCCCTTATTGCCCCAACTTCTAACTAACTTCCACGGTCTCCTGATTTCAAGTAGGCACTCTCCTCTTGTCTTCCCTTCAACAGTGAACCATGAGTCATCAACCCTGCATCCACCCTGGGTCTGCATGACTCTCCAGATGAGAAAAATTTACTGTACATGAAGAAATCAGGAAGTTGTAAAATCCAAACAGACACAGAGAAATTTGAGATCCAACAAATGCGGGTTGCTACCAAACAAACGAGCCCGTCTCCCTACACAAGGGTCATACTACAACAATAACCTAAAACATGACTTAAGATAAACATTTGGTAGCAAAACTTTCTCACCAGCTTGAAGTACAGGTGACAATTAAAATGATCAGGCCCAAGCCCAACACACACAATAATCAACCATCCACAAAGTCAGAGGTAGGCTACTTCATAAACCAAATAAATCAAAAAGAGAAATACTTGAATCCGAGCTTTAAAAAAACCTCTCGGCGATTTCTCAATTTCCCACACAATAGAGTTTGCAAAGACAATTATCTTGAACAGTCTACGAAGTGCTAAAGTACGGCTAGTAGGCGACTTTCCCAGGTCAGACTTTATCCTCAGATGGAAACTAGAGAGCATCGCAAAACTCTCACCTGATGGGTGACGCACTTTCCTGCAGTGGCTGCGGAGGACGAGCCTGCTGTCCCAAGATGCCAGACAAATCTGCAGCTTGAATGGACCACCCTGGTGATTTGCTGCACGATCCTCCTGCAATGGTCCAGGGGGTGCAGAAGAGGAAATCCAAAATGAGAAACAGAACGGATGGCTTTAAAAAAATAATTCCACCTGCAAGGGCCCATGCACTGAAATCTAAACTTTAAGAACATCACATTTTGCATTGTTTTAGGAGAATTACACAGCTACCAGCCAGCCCAAAAGGCAGGTCTGGTTTTATTCGACAGGGCTCAGAGGGAGGCCAACACACAGAAAGGTCATCCCTTCAATCAAATTAAGAGCTTGGTCTCCCCATTTGAGACAGCTACTGTCATTCTTTTCTCTAATGATTCCAGCCAATTTCCTCAGAAACACATGCTGGTAATCACAGGACTATCAGGTGAAAATGGGCATGGACTGAATAGTAATTGAGCCAGGGTCTAACTTTCATGAGGCATATCTTACTATCAACATGCAACTTTGAGGCACAATCATGAAACAGAGCACAGTTATTAGCATACCAGTCTAATGGGATAGAAGACAGAACAGAATGCAGGAAAAAAAAAGTTAAGTATGCATATACTCACTAGACTTTTTTTCCACTAAACTTTAAATGATTTAATTACTGAATGTATGTCTACTTGACTTTCATTCTGCCACAATATCTTAAGCATGTTTAAGTAAAAATTACCCACTGTATGATGAATGAGTGAATGTGTGAATGGATGAATGAAAGAGAGAATGAATGAATCTTCCATATACCTTTCCATCAGGGAGCTTGGTGCTTGTAGTAGGTTTTGTGAGGTAAAGACCTATGCATAGAAATGGAAGAAGTTGAGGACTCGATCTGCTAACATAGTTTCCAGCACTATCTATTTAAATCATGTTTTTAAATACTGGTAGTTCCCAACTGTCCACATTAAATAAAATCAGTAGCACAGTTATTATAAACTAATCCCCAAACTAGTCATTGCTGGACTGAGTTTTTTCAGCCTTTGATTACTGGAGCTGATCTGCATATTTGTTTAGGCTGGTTTTAAATTTAGTTTGGGTTTCCTAAGCCCACGCCAGGTAACAGTAGGAAGGAGAAGGCCCAGGATTATATTGGGTGTCAGAAAAGAACTATTCTGGAGCTATGAATATGATCTCCAATGTGAATAATCTGTAAACAGGTAAGTGAGCCAATTATCCTTGGGTACATGGCAACACATCTCATGATTATTTTCATCCATACACACTCACTATTTTTAAGAGCACAGCCCAGCTGGAAAGGAAAATAATTTCGATTGCTTTCCAACACTGCAAAGTAATGAATAATAGCCAAAGTATTCTTACTTCTAGCTAATCCATTCACCAAGTATTTATTTAAGCATCTACTGCACGCCTGGGACTGATATGCAGAAGAAGGAAGTTTTCTAGGCCTTGGTTTCCCCACATGTAATCAGTAAGTGTACACAGACAAAGAACGAAGCTGTTCGAGACTATAACGTCTCTCAAGTCCTTGGAAGACACTGTCCTTCACTAAGAAGCTTGTTGAGTTACAAATATAAATAGTGGCCAAGTTAAATAGAAGCTCATAATATTCTATTTATTCTTACACAGCACTTGTTTTAAGGGCCTGGGACGGGGTAGAAATCTTGATTTTATCTAGTAACATCTCAAATGAAGCATCAAAATACTTGATCATCATTTTCAAACAAGGTGCAGGTACCGTGGATTTGCAAAGTGCTTGCTTTATGAGCTAACAGTTGAGAGTGTTGCCTTGTGTATCGATGTATGTGCACACCATCCTATTTACCTATCACCTGGCAGATAAGGTTTTATAGAGTCCAAATTACAGTCTCCTCCTATTCTGCTGAAGTGCAGAGAACAGTCAAACATGATGCAAATGCTGTAAAATATTAATTTACTCTCACATTGGTATGCCTACTTATTTCAAAAGCATTTGTGTTGCTACACCAGTTAGACTAACTCGAAGAGTTAACATAACTTGCTGTGTTCCACTGGAGGGAAGAAACACAAGGATAAAGCAAGGCAGAGTGGACTCTGTATTGCAAAAACATACAAACAACATACCAGAAAATAGCCTATGGACTGTTTTCTGTATCTGCTAAAAATGGAACCCTTAATATTTAAAAAGCACAGCAGGGCAACATAACACAATACTATTAATAGTGGAAGACAGAAAGATGGCTTAAGTAATACTGATGTGACAGTCAGTAAAGAGGTGATAATATATAAATAATATGGATACAGGATATAATATAAACACTTCGGGGAGAGTAGGCCAAAGCTAAGGGTGCAATAAAAGAAAATTTGCCGTACGCAGTGACAGAAAAAATACATTTTCTTCGAATGTTAGAAGCATAAATGTTTACAGATTAGCAGCTATGACAATGATCACTAAAAACTTCTGCTAAATTACTCATTCAAAATGTGTCCGTTAAAGAACACCTAAATAGAAAAAAAGGAGTTCCTCTTCGCCTGAATCCAAACACCATCATCAGGGGAACTTCTGCCCCCCGAAAGCCTCAAACTGTGATTACACTACAATGAATTTTCTGAAAAGTAATTTTCAGGTTTAGGATACAATTTTTGCTTACGTTATTGCCATTACCATTGCATTTTCATTACTCCACAAATGCGATGCATTAAAAGCTATAAAAAAATCAATGAATGAGTTCTGCTCACATCAAATATGTCAAAGAGAATATAATGTTTGTTGCTCTTTTGTCTTTAATAGTTCTAAAATGTGTTTTAGTACATTTGAGATGGTAATAGGTAGTACACATATTTACAGTACATTGGCCTGAAAACTTCAGGTTTGTAAGGATTATAAAATATATTACTACACTGATAAAGACAAAGATACATAAATTATGAAACAGGAAAGAGATTTCTGAAAACTATTTCCACCAATAAAGATTAGTTACCTAAACCTTTTTATTACTCCTGTAATTGTAAGTATTTACATATTTTTAAAACCTTGATCCAATTACAACTCTTTTGGCCAACATCTGAAAATATTCTCCAACACTAGCATGGAGTATACTCATTATTATACCACCTCTTAAATTCTGAATGTGTATTTTATTAAACTGAATTGAATGAAACTAAAATTTGAACAGCATAATTGAGGACTACAAAATTCCTTAAAAAGGAGCAGTCTTGTGTGGAACGCCCTAGAACAGAAATTATTATCTCTATTGGGATTTCTATGATTTCTTATTTTCAATACTTTTCACAAAATAAGGAGAGCCTGCTTCTGATAAGTTTGGAAGTATGAGCAGAACTAAATCTGCTGTTTGAAGCAGTTAAGCTGCACATATCAAAAGATATAAAGCAATGGAAATCAAATCATGTCTCCCCTATAAAAATAATATCCTGCCTTGCTGTACTATGTCATCTTACACAAGTATTTAAGCTTTTCATAGTCTAAACTATGTGTTACTTGCAGACGACTATAAACGAAAGAATTAACATTCACTCCTACCTTCACTAAATTTCAGGCTTTTAGTAAAAACATGTTTATCGACTAACTTCTTATAGGAAACAAAATGAGCCAGTGTTAACCATGCGTTAGTCATCAAAAACTATCATTCAAGGTAAGTGCAAACAGAAAATCCACTTGACATTTCAGAATGGAAAAAAAATAAAGGCACATTTATACAAAAGGGATGTGAATCAAACTCTGTACCAGGAGTCACAGAAACATGCTTACTGATATTTTAATAATCTCTTAAGGCTGGCCTTTCCGGGGACTCCCAGACAACTGAGTTAGGTCTGTTGAAACGTAAGGCCAGTTACAGACATTTCATGTATAATTTGATGGCTAAAGAGTTGTCCTTGAATTCTTCTCCGACAGTATAGGACAATTCAGAGGCCGGGAAGCCTAGTTATGATATTTCTAATGAAGTATCACTTCTGTTTACCAAACCCTCTTCAAACGAAATCCAGAAGGGAAAATATTGACTTTCACAGTTCCCAATCAAGCACATTTTTCATACTTATTTTAGGATGAATTTATTTGTACACTGAAAAATACATGTGCACGTTTGGCTGCAAGTGAAGCGATTTTCTGTACATTGTACCTTGTAAAAGGTACTCCAGGACCTCCAAGGTGTTATGTAAAACTTAAACTTCTGCGCTTTATTTTATATCCTTGCCTCCCCCATCTATTTACCTCCTGGAAATAATGGCCCGTTTTAAACACGGCAACGCTTGATCTGAGCAGGTCACAATCACGTTACCAACTACATAAACTCGCAAAATGGTAGAAATTCATAAACACCCTGTGAGGAGCACTAAGGATCCCTCTCAACAATCTTAGCCCCAGAGGAAAATAAAAGGATTTAACTAGGGGGCTGTAAAACAGTAAACTGACTGGCAGGGTCCCAATGACATCAAAACGTTATTATTCTCAATTATTTTTTCTTTCAAATATCAGAGTTATTAAAATACTCTCCCTTATTTGGATTGCCTGAGCAACAGAGAGCTTCAGCAACCAAAGCTACTTTTCTTTCCTTTTTTTTTTCCCAACAGTATTATTTTTCTGCTGTTCTCTACATTATTAAATGCCCATGAAATTATATTCCCAAATAGAGTACAAGTTATTGTGCAAAAGCACCATACATTATCAGTCTACCAGCTATAGACCTCCATCATCTCTTACCTGAGACAAAAACCTTATAACCTACTACCACAAAGGTAACGATCATGGCCAAGAAATCCAAGTTAAGAATGAATACATTCAGAATGACTGCCTACTATCAGTAGCATTTTTTTGCTATTATGACGGCCGTCCAGTTTTCAAATCTGACAACGGGGATATCCTTCTGGAATAAATTACTTCCGCTGAATAAATCCGTTAGAAAACCAGTCGCGACTACTGGCAACTTGAGTTCTAAAGGATGACTTCTTCTGCACTTGAAAGGGTTAAGTGCCTGCAAGGCCAAAGGCACCAGACAGCCTGCAAAAGAAATGCTGCTTTAGTCAGCTCTGAAAGGTTTCTAACAAGTACCAAATACTTGTTGATCTGTTCACAGTAAACACCAGCAGGATTGTCGGGCTCCTCTCACTGTCTGGGGAGATGCATTTACATACTGCACCCAGTAAGCACAGCTTGTTGGTCTCCTTTATAAAAGCTGAGTAACTAGAAGCATCATTCAGTGTCTCCCGTCCAAAAATGACAGAAAGAAGATGCAGCTGAAATAGTAAAGTCTCTCATCTGGCTGGGGCAGCACAAATACTGTGCATGAAACACTTGGGAGTAGTCCAGGCACAAGACAAACCCACCTGAATGGACGGAGGAACACTGTCTGTTGCCATGGCAGCCTGATCTAATTACATGAGTGATCAGAGCTGGAGTAAGTACACCGAAAACCTACACCCGCTGACAGGTATCTACGAGATGAGAAAGGCAGAAGGTTCAGGGGAGTCCTTCAACCTCTGCTTTATGTAGAAGGTGGCACTCAAGCCCAGTTATCTGTGGAGCTGCTAAAATATTGACTGATGCAGGCACAGAGGGCAATCAGAGGAGATTAAATGCCAAAGCATTAGTCGTTATGGTGCAGTCCCTTTCCAAGAGTTCATTTGCAGGATTTTCTCATCCTTCTCTCTGGTGGTTTCTTCAGGCAAACACTGCATTCCAAAATAGGCTGAAGTGTCAAACTACCTTTACCCACCAAATAAACCACACGGTGGGCTTAAGACAGGGGCTTCTAGGAACTGCAGGGCTCCTCAGAAACCCAAATGAAATAGCTTAGCTAACACTGTCGAAAAAGTAACTAGCTGTGCCTAAAAATAACCTTAAAGTAACTACCCGCTGCTGTGAGCGATATGTAACGATTATGTTTAAATATTAAGAACAGCCTGCATTATAAAACACAAATGTCAATGAGATGTGACTACAAGATTGGCAAAGAACTTATTTGCATACACACATTCCCATGCATGCACCAGGATGTGCACGGAGTATGCCACTCCAAGCCATTAATTTTTATTCTGTGGGTTTAATAGGGTCTTCTAATTTTGCTAATTGTATCCTGTGGATCTCACAGAGAAACTAAGAATCTCTTCGGGGACAGAACCAGTTTGTAGGAGTCCCTACTGCACAGCATACGGTAAACAAAATAAAAATAGCTTGCCGTTCTCGTTAGCCACATCGCGCATTATATAACCAGCTTCCGACTGGCTTTTTTTTTTCCCCCCTTACTACTCTTCAGCAATTTCCCAATCTCCCGAAGTATTTATATTACCCTCTTATCTGTAGGATTATATACTAAGAAAGCAAAACAAAACAGAGCAGCCACGGGATTGAACCAAACCCCACAGTCCTTGGAAACTGATTTTTTGTTTGTTTTCTGGCAGGATCTCCACCCCCACCCTACTTCCACCCCCCGCTAAGGTTCTTGCTCAATCTGCCTCGAAAACCTGAATTGTTTCATCGCTTCCAGTCAGCCCCCTACGTGGTCTGAAATAAAATGAAAGCACCAGCCGCGGAGTTCAGGAAGGCGGCCTGAGGGCGGTGGGGAGGGGGGGGGGGGCCGAGAAGGGGTCGGGGCGGTGCGGAGTCAGCCAAGTGGCCACTGAGGGGGCCCTCTCCCCACCGCGACGGCCCCAGCCGCCCCCTCCCCCGCACGCGCGCGCGCACACACTCACAATCGCACGCACTCACTCACACTCACGCCGCGCTCCGCCACCGCCTCACCTCTTGCTCAGCCCGGCCGGCCCCCTGCCCCGCCCCGCCCCCTGCGGGACCGGCCTGCGCGCAGCGCTGGAACCACGTAGGAGGTGGCGGCTGCGGTCGCAGGAGTGGCGGAGCCTCCGGCCCGGCCCAGAGTGAGCGAGCGGCGGGGCTCCAGGGCGCATCCCAGTTCCCGCAGCGCCGCCGCCGCCGCCACCTCCTCCTTCCCCTCCTCCCGGCTTCATTCACCCTCCCAGCAGCCGCACAGCCGTTCACTCCGGCGCGGGCAGGGCAGCGCCTGCCACGGCTCCCCGGCTCCGGCCACGGGCGCTGGCGGGGGCGCCGGCCCGGGCTGGGGCGCTCGCGGGCTCCCGGCTCCGGGCCGCTGCGACGGCTGCACATGATCAGGAAGCTGCCGTACCAACAGGGCGGCGGCGGCAGCTGCAGCCAGGGCCGCCACCGCCACTCCGGCCGCGCTCCCGGCACCGCACACCCGCTCCCCCAGTACCCACCCCTCAGCGCCCCCCGCTCTCCCACCGCTCTACGCCCGGCCACGCGAGCGAAGTCCCGGCGCGGCCGCGGGCGCAGACCCTTCCCGGTCCGCAGCCGCACGCCCGGCCAGGCCGACCTCCGCGGGGAGACCCCCCACCCCGGGGCTCCGAGGCCAGGCGGCCCCCGCGGGCAAGCCCAGCCCTTCTCCAGACCCGCTCGCTCTCGCCGCCCTCTTCGGGGAGAGGAGTGAGGAGGGGGCGGCGGGAGGAGGGGGCAGCGCGACCCCCGGCCTCCTCCTCCCCCTACGCCACCTCCAGGGAGGAGGACATGGCTCTCCGCACTCGCGGCCGGACCGGCAGCCGCCGTAGCGGGGCGCCGCCGCCGCCGCTCTCCCCGCCCGCCCGTGCCCCCAGCCCGGGCGCGCCCCCTCGCCTGGCGGGCGCCCACCCAGCCCCTGCAGCCCTCCTGCCAGTTGTCCCTGCTCCCAGAGCGGGGATGTCGGCCCGGGAAGCTGGAGCCGGGGAAGGGTGTATGTACACACACACACACACACAAACACACACCACAACACAACGCGTCGATTTCCTTCGCTCCTCTTCCAGCTGTTTTCCGTGTCGCCGAATGGGGTTTGGGGTTTGTTTCCTGGTTGTTGCTTTTGCCCCTCTAGGGAGAGCGGGGGTGGGGGGGGGAATCTCAATCTAAATCATGGGAGAAGGAGATGGGGGAGGGGGGAGAGAAAGAATCGGAGGAGAAAAAAAATAGCCACTTACTGTAAAGTGTAAATGGATCTGGGGTTGCGTGGGGAAGGGGGGGCAGAGGGAGAGAAACAGTGTCTTGCGGCTGCTGTAGCTCTGGCTGCTGCTCCACGGGGCTTGTTTTGGATCCCCCTGCAGTGAAACAGGTCCTGTACGGCTCCGCCACTGTAGTAGAAATGATGTCTGCGGTATACTCTGCTCTCTCCTCCTCCTCCTCCCCCCGCCCCGCTCCTCTCCCCTCCCTCCTCCCTCCGCCCGCCCTCCCTCGCGCTCTCTCGCGCTCGCTCGCTAGCTCGCTCCAGTATGTAAATGTGTAATAGAAGCCAAATATGGAGCAGTTGGCTGCCGCCGCCGCAGCTCTGGGATCCGACTTCGGGGGGGCGGGGGGGGCACCCTCCGGCGGGCGGCGGGGCGAGCAGCTCTGAGCACGGCGAGCGCACAGCGCGGCGGCCGGTCCGCGCCCTTAACCCTTCGGTGCGCGCAGCCCGGGCTCGGAGGCCCCCGGGGAGGCGGGCGCGTTTCCCCAAGACCGGCTCGGGATCGAGGGCCGCGGGGCGGGAGGGGTGACCGGGGCCGGAGGGGACAGTGCTTCCAGGTTTGGGAAAGGGGCGGGGAGCTGAAGCGATGAGGTAATTTTAGCGGTGACCGGTAGGTCCTCGCGCGCCTTCCCGGGTCCCTGCATCTAGTTGGAGGGGACAGAGCGACAGCGGGGTGCAACTCAGGGACCCTGGAGGACTCTCCGAGGGCTGTCGAGCTGCAAGTCGGAGACCATGAAATACCCCAAGTGGGAGAGGAGGTGGGCCAATTCTGATCCCGACGTTCCCTTCGTCCTGGGCGCGCCGACAAGCGACTAAGAGGGCTGACTCCGATCTTCACGCATGTTAACCCTCAAACCGGTTTAGCCTCAGCGTTCCGGAAGCCAGCCCACCGAGCCGCGGGGATTGTCTTGGCGTGCAACTCAGGAAAGTTTTAAGGGTCCCCCTGTCTGCACGTGCACCCTCACCTTTCCTGCCTACGAAAGCTGGTGACCTCCCTGCTCTCCCTTCTCTTTCTGCAGGTCCGGAAATCTGCTCTGGGTATGGAACTACCCAGCTTTACCCTGGGTAGACGATCCGCGCACTCCTCTCGCCGCTAATTCGGGATCATTAATTTCATCGGAAATGAGGCAACCAGTGTAGGAGATAGAGAAAGCAAACCGAGCATCAGATGGCAGTTCTCGTGAATCCGCGCCGGAGAACTTCCTCTGGACTCAAATTTAAGTGCGGTTCTCAACTCCTCGGCACCCCGTCCCTCCGTGGGTACCACCGCCAGGCGTTAGCTGGAAGGGAAGGACTCTTCTTTGGAGGGGTGGTACCTGGCCAACAGGTGTGGCACCTGGAGGAAGAGAAGGCACGGCCATGCTAAAGGGAGCTCAGTGCGGCGTTTTCCTGGCTGCAGATAATTCTGGAAGACCGGTAGGTGTCGGGGCAGCATTTGACCTCTTTCAGGTGCTTAGAACCAAGTGTCTAGAAATACGATCCTTACAACGTAAGTTTTTCTCTGGAAGCCTCCACTTGACTGGAAGCTGTATTTGAGAAGCCTTTTGGCTGAATTTACTTATGACCTAACGGTTAGTCACCAACTGAAGCAGGATACAGAATCACCAACAGAAATGTGTCAGCTTTTAAACAACTGTATTATAGAGCCAAGGTGCTGCAGAAATAAAAATCAGCACCCTAGCTAGGAAGGTGTAGAGCCCCGGAAATCATTTTTTTCTCACATTTTGAAATACCATGCACATATACATGGCTATTTTTAAAGAACCTACTACTACTGTTTACTCGTTTCTACAACTTTTTTTTTTTTCACTTAAAAATCAATGATGGTTACAGTTTAAGCCCCAGGTTATTCTAAAGTGACATTGTTGGTCTCATTACAGCCTCTAGTGGACAATTAAAATCAGTTTCCTGAAAAGGCTCTGCCTGACAAGCATTATCAAGGTGAAGGTTAATATCTCAGAACGCAACCGGGTAGTAATGTATCTTTCCCCCCTCGGCAGTGCCGGTTTCTGAAAGGAGCAGAAGCTGCTAGCTCTGCACGAAAAAGACGTATGCTTTTTGAGGCAGGTATTATTATTACTGGCCTGTGAATAAACAGAGAACTTCTGCTCTTCATTTCAGTTTCAGACAGCTTTCATAAAAAAATTAATTCATCTAAAATATTTTTATAACAGAAAATATTGGTTGCCAAGATTCTGGCTTAACTGAGATGTTTTCATTCCAACTCCTAATCTGCAGACTGTCCCATCCACCTCCACTCTATTTTTAGACATCTTACATTTAGAGAATTTGGGGTTAAAAAAAAGAGCAATATTTTCATTATTACGTATTTTAACAACCTTCAACACATTAAAACACATAACTCAGATTCGAGTGAGTCAGTTAATTTAAATGTTCCCTCAAGGAAGCTAAATACATTTATTACCCAAACAGAACAATTAAGAACTGTGTCATTTACTTACTTAGGCATTAAGGTTAAAGCCAGAAACTGCCATTAAAATTTGTAACTATTTCTTCCTGCAAGGTCCAACATAAACATAATAATTATGATACAGTTTCACTACCTTTAGTACTGAAATGTTGTCGTTTCAGGTGGCAAAACTTTAAATGTACAGTCACAAGTAACTGGCCTTGATTCTTTAAAAACAATACTTTCTCATGCAAAAAAAAAAAAAAACTCAATGAAAGAAGAGCAGGGTTTTCAAGAAGCCAGTAAGCAAAGATGTAGTACTATGCTCCTAGTCATAAACCTGATACTATATTCAGGCAAGTGTAAGTCGAACTTTGAAATTAAAGGAAATTGAGAAATAAGGCTCGCTGAGCCATCCTCCTAATCTGGGTTCTGCATTGCTTAAACACTCTTATATCTACTTCACTGTTTTGGTAATGTCTACTTTTGAAGGTTTAAAATGGCCTATCAAGTATATTTTATATCATACAATTACATATCACATCTTGCTTCTAAAAGCATAGTCTTCAAAGCAGCACCAGCAGCATCTGGAAGCTTTTTAGACATTCAGAATGAGAGTTCCACCCCAGACCTACGGAATCCCAATGTGTGTTTCAACCAGCTCCCTTCTCCCCGCCCCCCCACCCACCCCACAGTGATTCCTGGGTGCATTATAGTAGGAAGAACACTGTCTATACTACAGGGCTCTGTCTAGATGAATTTGGCCACAGATGCAGAACTTAATTCTATTTATTCTTTTTTATTCCCTTCCCCTTTTATTAATTTGCACTTTTAAAATGAAAAATTATTACATTTTATGCTTTGGTCAAATAGTACTGCATTTCAGAAGGGCCCTGATTTATGTACAAATCTGCATCATCATTGCCAAGAGAACACTCTGTAAGGAATATACCAGGGTCTTGAACATGAAACTTTTCTTCAGGGCAGCAGAGGGAGCACAAGAGTACTTAATAAAGCAAGTGTACGGGCCCTCCACATTGTAAGGGCTTTTTAAATGTAGTATATGTCTTCATTGGAAGTAGCCTCTTACATAGTTCAAAGCAAAACAAAGACAAGCAAACACAAACGGCTCAGCAGCTTGTAACAACTAAATGATTGAATGGATTGGAAGTTAAATAGAATATAGATATAATTATTTAGAGTTTTAGGCTTGAATTCTTAAAAGAAAGTGGACCTCGGTAGTCATACTTGAAAAAGATGCCTTAGCTTTTCTGCAATGAAAAATAAAGATACACAACACAGAGTAAGGCAAGTGAGAGTCACTCCTGTTTATCTAAAAACCTTGGGGGTCAGTTAACCCAATACTACATCAGATAAGTTCACTTCATTTGGAGTCAAATATGTTGGTAAAAGTATAGGTACTTCTCACCATGTTGACTTTCACAGTAATTTTAGGGGTTTATCTTTCATGTTTGCAGTGGAGAGGATTTACATTTCAATTGCACCTTTGTAGCTTTTCATACTTTTTACAGCCCTTCCACACTGCATCTTCAAATGCTCCCAGGAGGTGGATAAGACAGGATGTTTTGGAACTGGCTCGTGCCTGCGTAGCATTGGGTCATTCAATAATAACAATAATCCATTGAGTTGTTCAGAAATGAGGGAAATCATAGAGGTCTTTACAGTTTCAAAGATTTTCAAAGTTATTAGATAGTATTTAATAAGTGAATATTTAAATGAGACTTACGAATAGAGACAGCCTTCATTCTTGAGCTATGTTTTTTATGTGTTTATCACTTATTTACCACCAGCCGTTCACTGTGCATTTACAATAACTAGGCCCTGAGAATATAAAGATGAGTAAGACATTTCCGTCTGCAGTGAGTTCACAGCAAAACAAACCTTATCTTTTGAAAAATGTCTGTTTTTACCATGATGAAACTTAAAGATTCGTAGTTGATTGATCCAGTACCTTTCAGAATCAGTATATTGATCCGACTTCCAAATATGAGAATCAAATACTAGGATCATTAAAAATTTGGGTGGTGGGAGGGCAGCTGTGTAAATCATCGGCAAAGTTATTTATAAAGCTAATATTAATACTGCAAATTTGTAAAACAAAATGTAAAGTTACAACATATGTTTTGTCTGAATGCCTTGTCTATCCAAAAAAACAAAATCACATGAGTGAATTTAAATGATAAACATTTAATTATTTATAGCTTCTTAAAAAATTGTTAAAAAGAATTTCCTCCTATGCTAAAGAAAGATTTGCCAAATTTTGGCCTGGAGCAATTTGTTATGGCTGTGTAATGAATACCCCAAAGTTGAATTTTTAATGGATACACTGACAGACCTTTAACCATGGTATTATAAGGAGGGTGTTAGCCCACATACGTCATTTAAAAATCTGAGCAAATCATAGTGTGCCTGCAAAACCAATATACTTTCCTTAGACTATACTTCCAAATAAAGCTGGAGAGACCAGAAAAGCAAAATAAACTAAAAACAGAAGTGAAAACCACTCACACAATAGACTCTGAGGTCAGCTCGCCACACCCAAACTGAAGTCACCGGGCTCTGTTTGAGGCACAGAGACTCTTAAAGGACATGCTTCTGAATCAGCTTTCTTGACCCTCCACCAAACTATAGCAGCCCAGGCTTCTGGGTAATGAAAGTGACATCACCAATAGTCAAGAGTAAAATTAAAATCATTGTATTTAAACATCTGCCAACAGTTTATGACTTAGGAGTACACACATTAGGCAATTTTAAATAAGATTCTGTCTACAATTAAAAACAAATGCTTTAGTATATAGGTCTGTACTGTCCGATATGCCTATTAAGCACTTGAGATGGGTTGTAATTGTAAAATCTACCTTAGATTCTAAAGACTTAGAACATACACACACACACGCATACATATGCACATATACATATATTAAATATTAAAATGAAAATATTCTGCATATATTAGGTTAAATAAAAATCTTGTTAAAATTAATTTACCTGTTTCTTTTTACTTTTTAATGTGGCTACTATAAAATTTAAAATGACATGTGTCCATTACATTTCTAGTGGACAGCCCTGGTATTAACAATGGGGCTGGGAAGGTGAAGGAATTAGTTCTAAGAACCCATAATTGGAGACCTTAGGCATGGCTCTTGGCAGTAGTGTAGTAGTAACTTAATTACTTTTCTGCCTTCCTGAGGTTTCCCCCTTGCAGTATAGAACATGCACCTTACCCCCTGTTAAAATGATCTCTGAGAGTAAGCTATTGGTGAAGGCATAATCTCCTTGGTAGACCTGATGTGGGCCTGGAAAACAAAAATCTGTTAGGCTTATCTGTTAGACTAAAAATTCGTTAGATTCAGTCTCTTGAGGTGGGGTGGGGGAGTCCTCAAATACTTTGCCAGCCTGGAAAGCTAATGGAAATTTTGCTCTCTGTTTTAGAAAGCACAAGCCTTCTGAAGTTACAGCTGGTTACAGGCTGAATGGTTGGGGGTGATACCTTTTAATGACAGATGGCTTTGGGCATGGATAATGAAAAGTATACTATTGCTACTTCACTAGAAAACAAATCAAAGCCACCAAAAGGAAATCTGTTTGTTTGTTAAACAGTTTCTAATATATTTAGTATAATAGGACACATCAAAAGGAAATGAGATGATTTTTAACCGTTGTTATTTATTTTGCAAGCAAGACCTAGACACATTTTCACTAATGTAACTATGTCCGACATTGAACGTAATGCAATGACCTATGAAATAACAAGAGTTTGTGGTCTTAATCGTCTATAGAACATAGTTCTTCTTACATGAAAAGAAAATGAACAACATTTTAAGGCTTGGAATGAGTGAGTTGAACTTTGCTTGGTATTGGCCACAAGCATTTGGAAATCTATTAAAAGCATTTCATTAACAACTTGGCATTTTGTTTCCTCAAAAGAAATACATTTTCCAAATTAAAATCAGAGCCCTCAAAAAATAAATAAATAAAATAAAATCAGAGCCCAAAGCCACCATTGTTTACACTTAAGATAGTGATAGTTGATGGGTTGTGAGGGTAAAGCTTAGGGTGCCTTCAAACTAAGATCAGGGGCAACAACAGACTAAAAAACCCCATCAAATCGTTGTTCTAACTTCATGACATTAAAATACATAGCATAAGCTCTCACAGTTACTTTATTTTTCTTGAGTCAATACCGGCTAGGAAAAGCTGATCCAAATGAGGGTCAGGGTTTAAGACAACTGTTTTATGAGGAATTTACCAAGTTTACCCCGAAGAGGAAGAGTCAGAGAAAAATGCATTGGCAATTCGCTTTTTGACATAAACAGCTAGAGGAGACTGTCCGTGTCAGGATTTCAGCAGGGGTTGTCAGGCAGTTCGGCATTTGCAGAACCCGTGTCCGTCAGGCCTCTCCAAAGTATAACTGCTGGGCGACTTTGGGGGGGCTCTCAAGACTGATGACTGCAGATCCGGATTTGCTCTGTGCCATGGCACAGACATGAAGTGATAGCGCCTGTCACAGATGCTTTCTGACGGAGCAGAATAATAGCACTCAGACTTCAACAGTAAATTACAAACAATCCCTTTTTAAGTACAAAATGAATGCACAGAATGGGAGACCCTGTCAGCTAGAATGGGAGTAAATCAAGTAGGAGAAGACAAATTGTTCACTCATACCACTACAGCCAGATTCTTAGGCTGCTAACCGTACTGTCATAGGAGAGCTTTTCTTCTTTGTCAGATAAAAAGAGACATTAATCCTCCGCTGTAATTCTAATCAATATGCCAGGTATCATCGGATGCACCTCCTCTGAAAACCGATCAAGTTACAAGGTGATGCCTTCCAACCCCTCCCCCATCTCTGGTTTAAAAGTTGTAGCTGAAATACCAATAGTAAGAACATGTGACCCCAGCACTCCCAGCGGGAGCTTTTCTGCAGTCAATTTCATAATGACTTTGCTCCGCCTCTCTGCTCAGCACTTCCTTCCCCCTCACTCTCCTCTCTCCCCCACCCCCAGCAATGAATCATCCCGCATTTAAAGAGACTTAGATGACCCAGTGTGAACTTTACAGGCATCCTGTACATTCTTATGCCAAAAAAGGGAGTTGCTGTGTGACAGAAACCTAGGCAGATCCCGATGCAGATCTCAGAAGTGGGGAGCTTGGGTGCTTATCTAGGAAGATCAGTGAGGAGTTAATTTTCCTAGATCCTGGTGGGGATTCAGAATTGCCTATCGCAGTTCACGATCAGGTTTTTAAGAACCCAGTTCAGCTCTTTGTGCAGAAAGGAATATATCAGAGACAAAAATGTTGGCAGATCTCCTTTATGCAATCAGGGCAGAGGAATTTATACCACATCAGCCTTTTGATTTCTTCAGATCTGGCTGAGGGTGGGGTTTCCATATTTGTGCTTTGGCAAATGTGTCCAAGAATGAACTCTGCCTTAGAGATGCTCCGAATGTTCTTTCAGGTTACTGTGTGCTGATTTGTGCATTTAATATTAAAACCAGAAACATTCTTGCCCCTTCATTTCTTTAATACCGTTTCTGAGTAATACAGATTAAGTAGACAATCTGGGCCTTGCTTTTAGAGACCTTTTCACCCCACTTAAGGCGGTAAAGAGTGGACCACCTAGATAACATTGTGCTTTTGCATATACTTTCTCTCTACCTGGGAAGCCCTTCTTTGCATGGCGATCTTTCCCCACCCTCCAGGACCCAGCTCAAGCACCAGCACTTCTGCAAGTCTTCCCTGATTATCACAAGACTTTGCAGCTCTGCCCAATGTGTGAGTCAGAGAAGTGCTATTTTCTTATTCTTTTTATTTATACAATATATATCTTCTTAACTCTGACAGAAAAAAATCAGGGCCATAAGCACAGATGGAGATTATCCTAAGTGAGAGCGTCTCTTATCTAATATTTCCTTTACTCCCAAACCCATTTGACCTCCACTTACGATTTCACATGTAACTGTTTTCCTTTTATTGCTCCATTTCTGTGGCTCCCCCCACTGGTCAGTTCTCTACGTGAGTTCCTGTTGCCCTCTGTCATAGGTTGAACTGTGTTCCCCGAAAGATATATTGAAGTCCTAGGCCCCAGGAAAGTGAGTGTGACTTTATTTGGAAATAGGGTCTTTGCAGATGTAATTAGTTAAGATGAGGCCTTACCGGATTAGGGTGGATCCTGAGTCCAATATGACTGCTGCCCTCCTAAGAAGAGGAGGCACAGAAACACAGAAGAGACACAGGGCGGGGAAGAAGGGTACAGGAAGACAGAGGCAGAGCTTGGTGTTATGCTGCCACCAGCCAAGGAAAGCCAAGAATGGCCAGCAACCACCAGGAGCGAGAAGAGGCAACGAAGGATCCTTCCCTAGAGCCTCAGAGGGAGCAAAGCCTTGCTGACACCTTGATTTTGGACCTCTAGCCTCCAGAAATGTGAGAGAATATATTTCTCTTGTTTCTGTTTTGTGTTGTTTTGTTATTTATTTATTTTTGGCTGCATTGGGTCTTCGTTGTTGAATGCGGGCTTTCTCTAGTTGCAGCGAGCGGGGGCTACTCTTCCTTGCAGTATGCGGGCTTCTCACTGCAGTGGCTTCTCTTGTTGCGGAGCACGGGCTCAGTCGTTGTGGCTTGTGGGCTCTAGAGCACAGGCTTCAGTAGTTGCGGCACACGGGCTTAGCTGTTCCACGGCATGTGGGATCTTCCCAGACCAGGGCTCAAACCCGTGTCTCCTGCATTGGCAGGCGGATTCTTAACCACTGAGGCACCAGGGAAGCCCTGTTTCTCTTGTTTTAAGCCACCCAGTTTGGGCTTATTTGTTACAGCAGCCCCAGGAAACTCATACACCCTTTTTATGAGAGCCGTGGTGACAGCTCTGTTGCATTCTTCTTTCTTCTCTTTATTTACATATATGGCCCACTCTCCTCTATAGATACACATAGGTAATCAGTTCTGGATGCATGTTTGGTCTTTTAGCCATGACAGTACCAATATACAAAAGTTTCAGTGGAATAGGAAAGTTGTCAAGAGAGTTCTAGAAGCACCTCCCCCTCCTCCCAGAAACATCTGGCCTCTGGCCCAGAGGCTCAGACGTTGCTGCGGGTCTGAGAGAGGGTGGTGTCCTCCCAGACTGGGCCTCAGCTCAAAGGTCTTCCCAGGGCTCCCTGGCTCCATCTACTGGTGCCAGGATGCACCTGCTGCTCTCCTCTTCAGAGGTGGCATTTCCATGTGTGGAGTGGGGTGAGGAAGAGACTAAAAAAGCCAAATCAATTGTTTGGCACGGAGGAGGAAATACAACCCCCAAAACTGCTGCTTTGTTTTAAACTGTTCACTCAAGTCTTATAAAAGTGCTTGTGAACACCTCAGTCTTTCTGAGTCTCATCTTCCAAAAGCACAACTGGAAGCTCATTGGTTTCACAAGGCTTTCCCCAGAAGGTGGAGGGAGGCCTTACACTTGAGCCCAGGATCCCGAGGTATCTCTTCTCTAACAGTCACCAAGAGACGGACCATACAGTTCTTGCACACATGTCTCAGTAAATGGCAGCTCCATCCTTCCAACTGCTCAGGCCAAAAAGCATCTTGACTCCTCTCTGTCTTTCACACCCCACATCCAATCTGCCCCAAAATCCAGTTGGCTGTCCCTTCTGTATCCAGAATCTGACCATTTCTCACCATTTGGGCTGCTACCACTGGAGATGAACCACCACCACCCTTCATCAGGACGATTGCACTGACCTCCTAAATCATCTCTCTGCTTCCACCATGTCCGGCTCAGGCCACAGTTGAGCATCTGCATGAGGTGATGCCACAGCTCTGCTCCAAAGCATCTGATGTCTCTCTTCCACTTGGAGTCAAAATCAAAATCCTCCCATGGCCTCCAAGGCCCCACACAATCAGGGTGCCCTCTGTCTTCCAGATCCCATGTCCTCTCTCCCCTCCCTCCTACAGCTCCAGCCCCAAACAAGCCAGGTGCTCCCTTGCATCAGGGCCTTTCTACTTGCTGATGCCTCACTTGGAATGCTTCTCCCTGAATATCCACACGGCTCACTCCCTCGCCTTCTTCAGTCTTCTTTTCTTAAAAAAAAAAAAGCAAACTAAAAATCTCCCAGGGGCTTCCCTGGTGGCGCAGTGGTTGAGAGTCCGCCTGCCGAGGCAGGGGACATGGGTTTGTGCCCCGGTCCGGGAGGATCCCACGTGCTGTGAAGTGGCTGGGCCCGTGAGCCATGGATGCTGGGCCTGTGCGTCCGGAGCCTGTGCTCCACGACGGGAGAGGCTGTGGCGGTGAGAGGCCCACGTACCGCATCTGACCACCCTACTTAAAATTGTACCCCCTGACTTTCCTGATCCACCTTGCTCTGCTCTATTATTCCATCAGTATATTACCTTAGAACATTCAGAGTCATTTCCTTTAGTTTGTTTACTGTCAGCAGAGCAGGGGTTGTGTCTGTCTTAGGCACTGATAAACCTCGAACATCTAGAAGAGTCCTTGGCACATGACAGACACCCACTAAAGATTCATCAACCATTAAATGAATTAATGAATCAGTAATATTTTTCAGGACCTACTATGTGCAAAGCCTTAAGCTCCAGCACAACAATTCCCTCATTAGAAGCTAATCCAAAACCAATGCATCTTGTCCACACTATGGTAGATGTTCTGTTTACTTGATCTTTGACTTAATTATATCTGGTATACCTAGTAAGGCTGAGTTGGAATGAGCTGAATTTCACATTCAGACTCAGATTTGTGAAGAATTTTTAAAACACAAAATTTGAAACCAGAATTGAAAATCATGTACAAACGTGACAGCAAGTTTTGAGAACAAACAAAGTAGCACAGCTACAGCTTCCAATAATCATCATTTTTAAAAGCTACCATTTATCAAGCTCCTATTCTATGCCAGGCAACATGGTAAGGGTTTTGCACGTGTCGTTTCATCTAAATCCCCACCACAGTCCGGTGAGGTGAAGATCATGCTTCCCATTTCTTAGATGATCAAACTGAGGCTTGGAGTTTAAAGGACCTGCCCAAGGTCCAAGGTCACCCAGCACTGGTTTCAAGGTGAAGTTATCCACCTACGTAGCCTGAGAATTTTTAACAAGTCATTACCTGAATGAAATAGGCCAGGTGGAGTCATAACACTGCAGTGTAATATTGTAATATTTTGGCTAAAGCAACATTTTTAATACTAATTTCTATTAGATTTTATTTTTGAGTGAATAATACATGTATCTCAGAAATGAAAGCTAGTGATTATTATTGAGGATTGAATATTCCTACATAAACCAAGTGGCTTCAGAGCAACCTAACTGGTTACCCAACTAACAAAACTATACTCCAGCTTATGACTTTTTATCCACACTGCTACATGGCTGGAATGACTCTCACTTGAAGTCCATGGTCACATTCAAGGACCCTTTCCTATTAGAAATTTTGACTCAAATCTGGTACATCCCACTATAGTAAGGTCAAAATAGATTGTAAAGGGCCCACATGAATTCCCATAACTGAAGGACTTAATTTCCTTTCAGTTGACCTGTGTTTGACTTCTCTTTTTCCACCCTTGAACTTCCCAGAGGCCACTGTGACCAGAACTCAGGTGTAGGATCTGAAAGTAACCTGGCCACACAAAAAAGTATAAAACACTACCACCCCTTCACAGACTCACTCCACTTTATATTTGAGGGAAACGATCCTGGAAGCGGAAATACTTCGAGAGTTCAACAGTCTGGGAAATTTAAAGGAGGGGGAAAAAAGCCCTGCATTTCCAAAGATCTGAAGACAGAACTCTGCTCTCTGAGGACAGCAGGAAGTAAGAAGACCCGATTCGTGGCTTCAGGAGAGGAAAAGAAAAGAGCCCCACAAGGAAACTACCAACAGATGGTAAATACATTTTTAATTCTTCTGTCATACTGTGTGGACTTGTACACATTTGTCCTGCTGTGTTAGGCTCCCAAAATAGCTAGCCATGGAATTGCAGAACAGTTCGGCTGCAATTTGAGATTTAGGAAACCATGCTGGCTGACAAAACAGGAAGGGCTCATAGTAGGATGGAGTGGATTTGCTCCCAGTTTGCAGCTCCTCCATGTGGCATTCACTGTAGCTCTTAGTGCAGGAAGATTCTCTCACATGTCAGGTCTCATTGATGATGTCTTAAAACGTACTATTTCAAATTGTCCTCCGAGCTCTAGTTACAAGTATTAAACATGGACATGATCTACGTGGTAACTCTCAAAGGTTAAAAGGAGTATGATCCATTTACTTATGGATTCCAAATTTTCCAGGGAGCATCACAAACATATATGGCAGCCTGGAGCTCTATACTTAGCCATTCTCATACTTTTCATTTTGGCATAATGTTTCCATAGAATAGCATGGGAATTCCAATGCCAGAAAAAGGACCAAATATGATAATGGATTGCTCTAAGAGGAACCTAAGGAGATAGGATGCTAAAGCATATTCAGTTGACTCCACATCTAAGACGTGACCTGAGATGGGTACCAGGAAATGAGTTAGGTTCCCAGTCCCAACACCGTCTCCCAGTGCAACAGCAAGAAAGAAAAAGTGTTGATGAATCCAAGTGGATGTGGAATAATGGGGAGAGGGTGGTCTGTTACTTAATTGTGGTCTAGAAATATCACTTACGCAACTACTAGACCTGGAAGGATCCTTACAGAATCTAGTTCGTTTTTTTTTTTTTTTTTTTTTTTTTTTTCATTTTATAGACAGGAATCTCCGCCAAAGAGTTGCAGGAAATTGGCAGAGATTATACAACTGGTTGATGGCAGATTCAGTACTGGAACCCAAGACATCTATTTCTCAGTTCAATGTTTGTTCTGCTTTAGCACCCACAGAAGGTGGACATTTCTGTGATAAGCAAGATCTAATTCTAGAAGACCTTTCTCATAGTAATCTTCACTCTTGGGTTTTTATAAAGCAAGATGATGGAATCTCTGACTGGTCTATGAATGTTTGGGAAACTGGTAGATATTCTTTATAGCTAAGGTTTCAGGCTTACATATATTTGTTAATTTCTGTTCTAAACCCCTGTGGATTGTGTCTAGATTATATAGCTATCACACAATCTGGCACAGCTGGGATCCTCTTGTCATGAAATAGCAGGGAAGATTGGTACATAGGGATTAAAAAGCATTGGCAAAAGAGAACAGGGAGTTTATGCAATAACTTCCTACCCTGAGCCTTTCTGGTCGAAGAATTTCTCCTAGCCTCGATTCAAGAGAAGGGTGGGTGGGAACGAAAGGGGATTTTTATCTTCTTAGTGAAAGAAAGGATACAAAAACACTTAAGAACTGCTCAATTTGATAAAATCTTGATTTTGCTTAGTTTAAGTTTCTACAAGACTGATTATATTCTTGTTCAAATGACCTATACGTTCATAGATAATTTTTCTAGTGGGTACATATGTTTACTAATGAAAACTATTCTCAATCAGCTATTTAAGAAATGTTATTTTTACCTTTTTTTTTTTTAAGAAAGCTAATCGGTACGCTTCATAGCTACTTTAGCAATAAGGTCTCCTAATCTGGCAGTTCTGTTCAGCATTTTGATTTGTTTTTTTCTGCTTGTGATTTCATCAATGTTCTTTTCTATTTTTGTGGTGGGGAAATTTTTACCTGTTGTGTTTAAACATGGCATTCTCTGCTTTGAGAATCCATTTGACCATTTTGACCCCTCTGGCTAATTTTACTATCTCCGCTGTCTGGTTACAGATTTGCGGGTGGGGGAGGGTAGAATTAAGTGAATTCTTTGGAGGAGAGCAGTAATGAAGGCACACTTTAGGTTATTTCATTCCTGTGATCCAAATTTGATTATCTAGCTAATATCACTAGGGACATCTGCAGCTTTAATAATTACATCTCAAGGCCTAAAGAAAAAAAAGAAGAAAAATTACATTTACTACACATTCACATGCAGCCTTTCAGAGAGTTACCATCTGAAAGCCTGTTTGGCTACTTTAGGAAAATAGATTGATATCAAGATTCTGCTTTAAGAGTTCAAGTTCAGTTGACGCTTTGTTCTTTAAAAAAAAAAAAGCTAGATTTCAACAACTGTTTTGTGTAGAAGGGTTTAGCATTGCTTATCTGAAAGAGTAAAAAAATCTAAGCTATTGATTTTACCTTTCCTTTTGGAGGACAGTTTTAGGATTTTTTTTCCCCTAGAAAGTTTTGAGGCTATGATTCATGTTAAAAGTGCCCTGTTCCATTATATACCAACACAGCTTTGAAGCTGTCTCTGCTTCTAGGTCAAGGGCTCTCCCTGTGGCCAGATGCCAGTTTTATCCTTGGACTCTCATGATCCTCAGAAATAAATCAACTTTCCAGTAAAATCCTGTGACAGCTCTGTTTTACATAAAAGTACGCAGCCTGGGGATGTGATACTGTTCTGTGTTTTAGATGGAGAAGAAGGCACAGAAAACATCCATTATCAATAAGAGACAATTCCAAGTGGAGCCATTATTACAGAAATCAGAGGGCAGCTGGGTCGGGGGCGGGGCAAAGGTACCACATTCATTCTCCCTGCAGTATCTCTCACCCAAAAGCTTATTATTTGTGCAGAAACAAAAATACAAATGACTGTAAAGTGTTCTAATCCACATGTGGCATGGGTCAGTACAGTCCATGAGTTGAAAAAGTGCTGAGTAGGTCAGCTATCTTAGGTCAATATTTCTTCCTTGCGGCAAGAAAAGAATGAACGAATTACTGCTACACATATCAACGCAGGTGAATCTCACAATATTGGAAAATAAAGGAGGCTACACACAAAATAAGGTATGCTGTATCGTTCCATTTCTATAACTTTCAAAACCACACAAGAGTAATCTATTGTGTTAGAACTAAATATATAGTTTCCCTTTGATGAGGAGGGAAAGGATTGTGCCAGAAGGGGGCATGAAGATGGCTTCTAGGGTGCCAGAAAATTCTATTTTTTGACCTGGGTGGTGGATACAGAGGTGGGTTCTCTTTGTGATAATCCATTAAGCCATACATCTGTGATCTGTGCCTTTTTTCTGTAAGAATGATTTACTTCAATTTAAAAATTTAAAAATAATATCCCTATTGGGAAAGACAAATTTAAGAAATATTAGAAAAGCATTTTGCCTAATTAAACCAATGGATATTTATTACAGAGAAACACAGAAAATTCAGATGAGTGAAAGAAAAAAATGCACAAAACTTCAGTGTAGGGCAATGGGGACACTCCTACACTGTTACAGGAAGTGTTCATTGCTACTGCAGTGTTCGGTTAACTCTCTGGCATTATCTATTAAAGATATGCATATCTGGTGACCCAGATTCCCACTCCTGGGTACATATCCAATAGAAATATGTTCATGTGAGCACCAAAAGAATAGCAACTCTATTCATGATAGCCCCAAACTGAAAACAGGCCAAACTACCCATCAGCAGTACAGTGGATAAAGTGTGGTATATCTAACCTTGGAATACCATACAGCATTGAAAATGAATGAACCACAATACCCTTAGCATGGATGAAACTGAGAAACCTAATGTTAAAAGACCGAAAGCTAATGTTCAAAGATAGAGATAAAAAAATCGTTATGTTCCCATTTACTTAAAGTTCAAAAAACAGGAAAAGATAAATACGTATAAGCATCAATATACACTTAGGTGGTAAAACTAAAGAAAAGAAAAAAAAAGAGGTTATCGTAAAAGTAAGGGCAGCAGGGAGAGAGTGGGTTGTCAGTGGGAAGGGGCGGATGGAGGGCCCCTGGGCCATATTCTGTTTATTGATCTGGGTAGTGGTTAAGCGAGGGTTCACTTAATAAAAATTTATTAAATTATACTTTTATATATCATGCATTTTCCCCAACGTGTGTCATATTTCACAATAAAAAGGATATAAAATCGCATGAAATCCAATTATTCAGAGATAGTTATCACTTTAACACCTGGATATGTATATTCCCAAACCTTCTTTAATGCAATATATACATCTTATCCACATTGCTTTGTAGCCTTTTTTTTTCTTTAATAATATAATCTCCCAGAAGAAACTCTTTGGGTTTTCTGTGTTTTTTTTCAATTCCCATTTAATTTTTTTTTTTTTTTTTTTCCCATTTAATTTTAACTAAAAGTAAATATCATACAAGCTTTATGCCCCTCTGGAAGGCTAAAGCCATGGGGTGTCTTTCAGGAAATTAGGTAGCTTTAACCTAAGCTACAGCGATGCATAAACCAATCTGCAGGATTTTGCCATAGCTCAGGGGAGACTTTTCCTTCTCTGTTAACAGTGCTGCTGCTTCAAAAGAGAAAAGCCTCTCTCCACCTCTTCAGTGCTCTTTTCAAAAGGAAAGGCCAGGCAATGAGGGGAAAGGCTAGTAGGGGAGTGGTCCGGAGGCTTGGTGGGAGGAGGGGGTCACCCTAAAATGTATTCTATTACTCGTCATGCTGCGCCTGGCCTAGGAAACATTATAAAGTATTGAAATCGGTCAAAAAATGATCAGGGCACTTTTTTAAAAACCAGAGAGTAGTTCCTTTGCTTTTCTTGCCCTGGGGGCAGTAAAGTTTTCTTCCCTCTGCCTGGAACATGCTGCCCTTCCCCCTCGCCCTCATCAGCAAGCATCCTCCACTGTTCTTCTTTACCTTTTAAATCATCTGCATATTTCATCCTCTTCATCATGACATGGTTGAAGAAAACTTCTATGAGCATCCAAGCCTGGGCAGTGACCCCATGAGAGCCCCATGGCACCCTGGACTTACCACATTACAGCACTGGTCACCTTATTTTGCAAGTGCCTATTTTCCTGTCCACAAATACTCTGCTAATCTGTAAGCTTCATGCATGCAAGGACAGTGTCTGTTTCACCATCGTGACTCCAGTCTCTAGTACATATTGGCACCCAATAAATATAGTCATTGAATGGATGAAAAACAGTTGTGAAATGAGATGTGGCGTGGGGAGAGGAGTTGTGATTTAAACTATGCTTTCCCAACTCACTTCACCTGTTGGTACACAAATGGCTTCAAAGAGTCCAGTCAAATGAACAGAGGATGGATGGTTCAAAACTCTAAAATCTACAGCTGCTTAATTTCAAATACTAACTAGTAATAGCAGTTTGCATTTGTATCTTGTTTAATATTTCATTAAGCAGTTTCACATATTTCATACAATTCCAACAACAAATCCTCCGAGTTGAACTGGGGGAGCTATTAATATCACCGCTTTATAGATCGGAAAACTTCTGAGCGGGTTTAAGTAACTAGCCTCACATTAGATGATTATTTTTTACTGTAAGCCAGGAACTGGCGACCCCTTAGGGCTGCAAGTGGAAACACATTCAGTGTATACCACGTACGGATATATATATCTATCTATATTTTGTATAGATATATTTTTAGGGAGTAGGGACATAAAATAAATATGTGACACCATTCTGATTTTTTATCTTTCAGAAGATATTTCCTTTTTTTCAAAGCATTTATTTTTTAAGCTTTATTTTTTTAATCACAAAACTAGCACATATTTGGTAGGAAAAAAGCACAAATAAGAAAATCAAAATCACTTATGATCACATTGAATAGAATATCTATTGTTACACCATTTTAATAACTCTGACTACATATTAAGTCTTCAGCTTTTCTAGAGTGAGAACTCCCCTCCCACACTCTACTCTTTTTCTTTTTTCCCCCCACTCTATTCTTTTTTTTTAACATCTTTATTGGAGTACAATTGCTTTAAAATGTTGTGTTGGTTTTTGCTGCATGACAAAGTGAATCAACTATATGTATACATATATCCCGATATCCCCTCCGTCTTACATCTCCCTCCCACCCTCCCACCCTCCCTATCCCACCCTTCTAGGTGGTCACAAAGCACCTAGCTGATCTCCCTGTGCTATGCAGCTGCTTCCCACTAGCTATCTGTTTTACATTTAGTAGTGTATATATGTCCATGCCACTCTCCTCGTCCCAGCTTACACTTCCCACTCTCCGTGTCCTCAAGTCCATTCTCTATATCTGCATCTTTATTCCTGTCCTGCCCCTAGGTTCTTCAGAACCTTTTTTTTTTTTTTTTTTAGATGCCATATATATGTGTTAGCATACGGTATTTGTTTTTCTCTTTCTGACTTACTTCACTCTGTATGACAGACTCTAGGTCCATCCACCTCACTACAAATAACTCAATTTCGTTTCTTTCTATGGCTCAGTAATATTCCATTGTATATGTGTGCCACATCTTCTTTATCCATTCATCTGTCAATGGACACTTAGGTTGCTTCCATGTCCTGGCTATTGTAAATAGAGCTGCAATGAATATTGTGGTACATGACTCTTTTTGGATTATGGTTTTCTCAGGGTATATGCCCAGTAGTGGGATTGCTGGGTCGTATGGTAGTTCTATTTGTAGTTTTTTAAGGAACCTCCATACTGTTCTCCATAGTGGCTGCATCAAATTACATTCCCAACAACAGTCCAGGAAGGTTCCCTTTTCTCCACACCCTCTCCAGCATTTATTGTTTGTAGAGTTTTTGATGATGGCCATCTGACTGGTGTGAGGTGATATCTCATTGTAGTTTTGATTTGCATTTCTCTAATGATTAGTGATGTTGAGCATCCTTTCATGTGTTTGTTGGCAATCTGTATATCTTCTTTGGAGAAATGTCTATTTAGGTCTTCTGCCCATTTTGGGATTGAGTTGTTTATGTGATATTGAGCTGCATGTCAATTTTGGAGATTAATCCTTTGTCAGTTGCTTCATTTGCAAATATTTTCTCCCATTCTGAGGGTTGTCTTTTCATCTTGTTTATGTTCTCCTTTGCTGTGCAAAAGCTTTTAAGTTTCATGAGGTCCCATTTGTTTATTTTTGTTTTTATTTCCATTTCTCTAGGAGGTGGGTCTAAAAGGATCTTGCTGTGATTTATGTCATAGAATGTTCTGCCTATGTTTTCCTCTAAGAGTCTTATAATGTCTGGACTTACATTTAGGTCTTTAATCCATTTTGAGTTTATTTTTGTGTATGGTGTTAAAGAGTGTTCTAATTTCATTCTTTTACATGTAGCTGTCCAGTTTTCCCAGCACCACTTACTGAAGAGGCTGTCTTTTCTTCATTATATACTCTTGCCTCCTTTATCAAAAATAAGGTGACCATATGTGTGTGGGTTTCTCTCTGGGCTTTCTCTTCTGTTCCATTGATCTATGTTTCTGTTTTTGTGCCACTACCATATTGTCTTGATTACTGTAGCTTTGTAGTATAGTCTGAAGTCAGGGAGCCTGATTCCTCCAGCTCCGTTTTTTTCCCTCAAGACTGCTTTGGCTATTTTGGGTCTTTTGTGTCTCCATACAGATTTTCAGATTTTTTGTTCTAGTTCCATAAAAAATGCCTTTGGTAATTTGATAGGGATTGCATTGAATCTGTTGAGTGCTTTGGGTAGTATAGTCATTTTCACAATGTTGATTCTTCCAATCCAAGAACATGGTATATCTCTCCATCTGTTTCTATCATCTTTAATTTCTTTCATCAGTGTCTTATAGTGTTCAGCATACAGGTCTTTTGTCTCCTTAGGTAGGTTTATTCCTAGGTATTTTATTCTTTTGGTTGCAATGGTAAATGGGAGTGTTTCCTTAATTTCTCTTTCAGATTTGTCATCATTAGTGTATAGGAACGCAAAAGATTTCTGTGCATTAATTTTGTATCCTGCTATGTTACCAAATTCATTGGTTAGCTCTAGTAGTTTTCTGGTAGCATCTTTAGGATTCTCTATATAGAGTATCATGTCATCTGCAAACAGTGACAGCTTTACTTCTTTTCCGATTTGGATTCCTTTTATTTCCTTTTCTTCTCTGATTGCTGTGGCTAAAACTTCCAAAACTATGTTGAATAATAGTGGTGCGAGTGGACAACCTTGTCTTGTTCCTGGTCTTAGAGGAAATGGTTTCAGTTTTTCACCATTGAGAACGATGTTGCCTGTGGGTTTGTCATATATGGCCTTTATTATGTTGAGGTAAGTTCCCTCTATGCCTACTTTCTGGAGGGTTTTTATTATAAATCGTGTTGAATTTTGTCAAAAGCTTTTTCTGCATCTATTGAGATGATCATATGGTTTTTCTCCTTCAATTTGTTAATATGGTTTATCACACTGATTGATTTGCGTATATTGAAGAATCCTTGCATTCCTGGGATAAACCCCACTTGATCATGGTGTATGATCCTTTTAATGTGCTGTTGGATTCTGTTTGCTAGTATTTTGTTGAGGATTTTTGCATCTATGTTCATCAGTGATATTGGCCTGTAGTTTTCTTTCTTTTCCCCACTCTATTCTTTATCTTCAAATTTTTCTGAGCTATTCTTGGCCATTTGCTCTTTTATTTGAATTTAAGAATTAGGTTTTACTAAAACTCTGTTGGGATTTTTATTGGATTTGCATTCTTTTTATAGATTAATTTGAGTAGAATTGAAGATTTTACTATATTGGTTCCTCTCTTTCATAAACACAGTATATTTCTCCATTAATTTATGTCTATTTTAATGTCTTTTTTAAAATATGGAAAGCTTCAGAAATTTGTGTGTCATTTTTGCACAGGGGCTGTGATCATCTTCTCTGCACTGTTCCAACTTTAGTGTATATGTTGTCAAAGCGAGCATTCAGAAGAAATTTCTTAACTGTTGGATTATATGAGGAGGGAAAGGTCACATATTCTTTTTGCTATTTATGAGACTGAAAAAGAGATTAATCTGGACTAATTATTTCTCTCAAACATAAAAGCATTTAGTTGTGTGCTGACAATGGGGAAAATGTTTCTGGCTTTTGCTATCTTGCCCCTTCTAGTATCTAAACAGAAACTCTTTTTCTATTGATGGTCTTGACAGAGCAGTGCAGCAGGACAAAGGGGTTGGGAAGACGGGGGAAAAGAAAAGGAAAAGAAGATGGCGAGATATGACTAGGAAGAGGGCTGGGGAGGAGGGACAGCTGATTGGGCAGGTGAAATGGGTGGAGAGCAGTGGGGGCGGGGGGGGGGAGCGCATGACAGCAAGTGTGGATTCTCTGAGTTTTGCTTTTCTATAAAACCAGCAGTATCACTTGGGATCTTATTAGAAATTCAGAATAGTGGCCCCACTCAGATTCACCCAATCAGAATCTTCATTTTAACAAGATCCCCAGGTAATTCTTATGCACATTAAAGTTCCAGAAGCTCTTAGTCGCCCCCAACCAGTCTGAGCCAGTCCTGATTGGTGTCATCAGCCTTAGACCTATTAATAGACAAAACTGGTTTGGTTGCCTAGAGACCCGGAAATCTGGTTCCTCCTGTAGATGCTGAGTCTCAGAGTTCTCTTACCACTTTGGCCAAAGCCTTGGAACTCCAGTTGGCCTCAGTTTCTCTGCTACGCATGTCAGTTCTCAGCAGGGATTGGATCCTAGCCCTGGACCCCAGCTTCCTCAGCTCGGGTCCTCGTGCTTTGCCAAATTCTTGCTCTGCCCATTCCTCTGGGAAGCAGGATGTACTTTTCTACTCCCTTCTCAGCTTCTGCTGGGGACCTGCTGTGACTGGACCAATCACCTGGAACTGTGCCTGATTTTGACTATTGTCACCAGGACTTATTCCAAAACTGCTGGCAGAGAGGATGCACTCAGATATCCTAACAGTCTGGCCCAATCTGTGTTAGTCATGCCCTGTGACCGCTGCACACTGGTCTGCCTTGCTGCCTCCCGGGGATGGGCCAGCTTCTGAAGACAAACGCTCTGTCCCCTCTGTCACACTGGATCTTGGCTTCTTCCCCCTTCCCATGGCCTGAGCTGATGTGGTCCCAACCTGCCTTGCACACCAATGTCTCCTACAAAAGAGAAGGAGGCCAGCAGAGAATGAGGGAAGCAGGCCTCAGCCCCTTCTCTCTCCTAACTTCTGTCACACTGGGACTTCATGGCACGGCTTGTGTGTAGACCTTGAGGTTCCGAGCATTGCCCTTGGAGCCCTTCAGGTAAAAGATATTCTAAAAGTCCTGGATGACTACTGACTACAAACGGGCCCAGTGGTTTTGCATAACTGGTACTTTTGGGTCCTTTTTCCAAGGTGGAGAAAAATCTTTGTGGCCTGACTTACTTTATCAAAACAGGCCAATCCACATGGAAGCTCAATAATTTCCCTGGTTACCATGTAACCATTTCACTTTGACTGATGGTGTTATACGTCCTGCCATGCTCAATTTATTGTGGAACATTATACAAACCGTATCACATCCGCTACCGTGTTTTAAGCCAGCACAAAGCGGTATGAAGTTCACAACAATCAGGTTGGCCGTCAGTTATAGAGGCCAATTTTTATATAAAAATTACTCTCCACTAATTAATAGACCACTGACTATATCTTTAAGACCGTGGCATCATTTCTATTCCTAAGAACTATTCTTATGGTGATTAAAAAAAGAAAAAAGACGACGACGAAAAAGAAGAAAGAAAACAGAAAGAAGTGTGGCAGCGCCCACAGGAGCTAAGTAATGGTGTGGGTGTTGTTTCCGTTATTACATACGTAACACTTTCACAAGAATCAAATGTCTTACAAAAGAAAATACAAATTGCAGTAAAGAGGCGATAACACAGTAAGACACAAAGAAAACAATTACCCAAAGGAAGATTTAAATTTGGCATCAATCGTCTGCAGCGAAAGAATGGATAAGTACCCACTGACTCTGTACATACAAAGGTAGGCACGTGGCAGCATTTGCCACAGTCAGAAAAGAAGTTCCATGTAAAGCAGAAGGAGAAGTAGTAATTTAAAATGTCTCAAATCATTTTGAATAAGAAATACATACTATTTAATGAAGTCACTCCAAGTTTCCAAAGTTGCATGACAATCTCATTGAATGAGCAGAGATGGATAAATATATGATTTTCCAAAACGCAGTCTTGGCCAAGCAAAATCAACGGTCCAGGAAGAAGTTCCTCAAGATTAGCAAGAGGATATGGATAGGAAATAGACCTATTCATTGCACTTTTCTGAAGGTCCAGATTTTCTCAGGATAGACTTTATTGATAAATCATGAAGAAACTGTATTTGAAGTTAGTATAAAACAACCAGTTTGGGGCTTCCCTGGTGGCGCAGTGATTGAGAGTTTGCCTGCCGATGCAGGGGACACGAGTTCGTGCCCCGGTCCGGGAGGATCCCACATGCCGCGGAGCGGCTGGGCCCGTGAGCCATGGCCACTAAGCCTGCGCGTCCGGATCCTGTGCTCCACAACGGGAGAGGCCACAACAGTGAGAGGCCCACGTACGGCAAAAAAAACCCAAAAAAACAAAAAAAACCAATTTTGATGGATAACATGAAAACTCTCCTTTAGTTGCTTTCAGTTTTATGCCTGATGTTATGTCATTATTTGAACAGGGTTCCAACAAACCATTCAAACTTTTGGAAAAGGGGAAACCTGGTACGGGGGGAAAATACTCTCAGGAAAACTGTCTAAAATGTTGCAGAGGCTTAAAAAGTGATGAGTATATACAACAACACATCACTACTAGTGCTATGATAACTTTAGTATGTGCAGTTACGGTCAAACCACTCAAAATTACAATGTCATTTGTCTTCTTTGTATCTCTTTTGTTTTTACAAGTCACATGGCAAAATCAACAAATACTACATCATCCCTCTGAGGATTCAGCTGTGGAAAAAGCATCTGCTAGCTCATCTCTAGGGTAGCTATTATTAGCTTGCTTTGATTCTCTCATACGATACGTACCCATGCTTATTAAGCTGTTTGTTTGCCTCCTTTGTCATATTCCTCTATGATTATGACTACCGCTATGCGGTGAACTCCAGTGCAACCCAGAGGTACCCACTTCCATAGGCCTTTCCAAAATTGATGCAATCTCCCTAGTTTTAAAAACATTATTTGGGGGGGAAAAAACCATGCAACATCATATTTGCACTGATATTAAACCTTTCTATAGAAAATATTACAGTACCTGTACTGGATTGTATAGTGTTACCCCCACCCCGCAGATCCATGATCACTCAGAACCTGCGAATATAACCTTATTTGGAAATAGGGTCTTTGCAGATGTAGTCAAATTAAGATGATGTCATACTGGATTAGGGTGGGCCCTAAATCCAATGACTGGTGTTCTTATAAGAAGGTCCTGCAGAGACACGGATGTACAGGAAGATCATCAAATGAAGACACAGGGAGAAATTGGAGTGATGCAGCTGTAAGCCAAAGACTGACAGTAACCATAAGAAGCTAGGAGACAGGCTCAGTACAGATTCTAATCTCAGAGCCTTTGGGGGGATGTAGCCTTGCTGACACTTTGATTTTGGACTTCTAGCGGCTAGGACTAAATTTCACTTGTTTAAACCACCCAGTGTATGGTATTTTGTTGTGGCAGCCCTAGGAATCTCCAGATTATGCAAGTAAGTACTTTAAATTACATAAAGACTTGATATTAACTTTCCCTTAGATGATGAAACTAGGGGAGGAAAAGGCTACTTGTCACGTGATATGGCAAGTCTAGACCAAAGATGGGATTAGAAACTGGTCATTCTGGCATCACAAGGCAGGTAGAACTGTAAAAGACTGAAAGTTTCAGGTAAACCACTAAGACATTGATTTCACATTTTAAAGTGAGGTATAAGACCTCCATGTTGCAAAATTTGCAACACAGGTTGTCAAAATCTGATTACATGGCTTTTCAACCCCTTACATATAATAAATACAAAATACATTAAAAATGAAAACTAGAGATTCGAGGTGAGGGTTTTTTTTTTTGTTTGTTTGTTTTACAGTACGCGGGCCTCTCACTGTTGTGGCCTCTCCCGTTGCGGAGCACAGGCTCCGGACGCGCAGGCTCAACGGCCATGGCTCACGGGCCCAGCCGCTCTGCGGCATGTGGGATCTTCCCGGACAGGCACGAACCCGTGTCCCCTGCATCAGCAGGCGGACTCTCAACCACTGCGCCACCAGGGAAGTCTGTGAGGGTTGTTTTGTATAGAGTCGTCTGTGGGCTGGGTGTCCTCCCCCCAACCAATCTTTCTAAATCTCTGGGGGCAAATAAAATGTGAGTGGTTCCATTGAATCAGATGTGGGCCACTCACAAGAGAAAGCAAACATGGGGTTATCTTGCATCCTTTCTTTTTTTTTTTTTGCGGTACGCGGCCCTCTCACTGTTGTGGCCTCTCCCGTTGAGGAGCACAGGCTCTGGATGCGCAGGCTCAGCGGCCATGGCTCACGGGCCTAGCCGCTCCGCGGCATGTGGGATCTTCCCGGACCGGGGCACGAACCTGTGTCGCCTGCATCGGTAGGCAGACTCTCAACCACTGCACCACCAGGGAAGCCCTTGCATCCTTTCTAAGAGGGTCATTTGGATGGGTAACCAGATGAACAAAAATATGGAGCTGGTACCAGATTCCTGGGGTCCCAGGAAAGAGTAAGTGATTGGCCATATTAAGATGTATCCATTCATCTGCAGGGAAATCCAGGTGAGAGAAGCCCTACCCTGGAGCATCTCCGGAAAACTCATATAAACCAACAAGAGAGGCAACTTGGTATATCTGTCAAGGCCAAAGAACTCTGATACTAGCTCGTCACACGACTACCAGGCAAGTAAGAACTTTCTTGCTCCCCTCTCCTTATCTTCCTCCCAGTAATCTAACCACAGAGAAGTGTGCAGTCACCTTCTGAAAACTGCAGGGGGCAGGGATCAGAAAAGAAAGGGCACATGGGTTGCTCTCCTAACCCAGTTGTGGCTCTTTGTAGGAGGCTGAGATGGGGATGGGAGAAACCTGTCGATGTTTTTACTGTGACATGAATCCAGACACGTTAATTACTGACCAAAGGATATATTTCCTGGAAGTGACTAGAAGAATAAAAATTTGATCTAAATTTCACCCAAGAGCAGAGAAAGTGCTAACTCTGTGGAATAAATCTGAAGTGTTGCTTCATGATTGATTACATCCTATGAGTCACACTTGTTCAATGTAACAGTTACATAACCATTTCTAAATGCAATTGAATGGAGCAGTTCTTATAGAACCTTCTGTAGCGTTTTCCCCTATGAAGTCACCGTGTTTCTGTCTGAAATCTGGAAAATTATATGTCAAATTGTCCTCACAGAGAATTTTGTCCTTTTTACTTATTGTTTATCAGCACTTATGAAATTTCTAAACTGAAAAGCATTATATGCTTGGTACAGACTAGGTGTTCAATAAATGTTGAATTAACAAAGAAATGAATGGGCAGTGAAGAGAAATCCTGATTGCCTGGGTTCTTTATAAACCCAGGCTATCCTCAGATTTCTTTACGGTAGAGTAAGAAATATCCCAGGTTGGTGATTTCTGAGACATTCCAACCAGACACTTATGGTCTCCTTACATGGAATTATAAGACATTAGCATTAGAAGGAAACTTAGGAGGTGATTCAGTCCAACCCTTTCATTTTACAGATGAAGGCCCAAAGAAGTGAAATAATTTGATTAAGGTCACCTTTTTCTATAGTATCAGTGCTAGGCCTGGAGACTCTGACAGCTGACTCATAGTGACCTTATAGTGACATTCCTTGGTTTCTGGGCTTCTTGATAGCTTGGCTTTGGTGGAGTGATAGCTTATGTTCTCTTGTTAGTTTCTTCATCAGTAAATCAGAAGTTGCACCTAAGAAGCAAACATGAAATATCTACTTGTGCTCAGAATTGCACCTATACTTGGAATAGAGTGAGGAGTGAGGACCACCAACTGCCCTCAAGGAGCTTATAGCCAAGTGGGGGAGACCGACAAGTAAAACACAACTATAATGAAGTGGGCTAAGTGCTATGAAAGAAAGAATCACAGTGAGCTACTTAGAAAAAGCACCTCATCCAGACTAAGGGTCATGGAGGGCTTGTTAGAGGAGGTGTCATCTGAGTTGAGTCCTGAGAATGAGGAAGTGTTAATAATCATGGTGTGTTTGGCAAACCCTGAGGATTGTACTATGGAGGTATCACTGAGTACAAAGGGGTGGGAAGAGAGATGGGTTAAAGAGATAAGCAGGAGCCCAAACATGGAGGGATTTCCATGCTATAGTAAGATGTGTATACTTTATAGAAAGTCTATCAAAAATGACTGAAGTATTTTTTTGCAGGGGACTTATGAGGCCTGATTTCTGCCTCAGATATAACAGTCTAGCTACAGAATGGGGAACAGCTTTGAGTGGGATAATGTAGGCAGAGAGGCCAGCTGGGAAACTATTGAAATAATCTAGGTAAGAAAAAATGGCAGTAGAGATGGAAAAGGCAAAAGAATTTCAGAGCAATGTGCTAGGGACTGACTTGTGTACCCCTCTTCCCATAAAGCCCAATGTGACGGTATTTGGAGATGGGGACTTCGGGAGATAACCAGGTTTAGATGAGGTCATGCGGGTGCCCCCCCCCCATGATGGGATTAGTGCCCTTATAAGAAGAAACACCAGAAAGCTTGCATTCTCTCTTCACCATGTGAGGGCAAATTAAGAAGGCAGTCCTCTATAAGCCTGGAAGAGAGTCCTCACCAGAAACTGAACATGCTTTGATTTTGGACTTCTAACCTTCAGAACTGTGGGAAAATAAATTTCTGTGTTTAAGCTAGCCAGTCTGTGGTAATTTGTTATGGCAGCCTGAGCTGAGTAATACACAAAGGAAGTTGAATGAAGGATGTGGTGATGTATTAGATGTAGGGAATAAGGAGAGTGAGGAGCCAAGGGTTGGATGAGTGTTCAGACTTACTGTGTAAAGAGGGAAGCCTAAAAAAGGGAACACTGGCAGAGAAAGGGGAAACTTGGTAGAGACCAAAGAGAGTAGCCAGAGAGATTAAGGGAAAACAGAAGAGGCCAAGAGAAGGGAGGTTTTTTTTTTTAAAAAAGAAGACAATGTTCAATTGTGCAAATATTATAAAGATGTCAAGGTAAGGTTGAAAGGTGTCCGCTGGCTTCTGTGATAAATGCCTTTGGAGACCTTGGCAAGAATTGTTTCAACACTGTGAGGGCAGATATGATACCACAGTTGATTGAGGAGAGAATGAGATGTCAGGAAGTATAGACAGCTAGTATAGAAAGCACATTTTAGAATCCTTGCTTTGAAATGAGGAAGAGAAGTGGATAGGTAATGAGAAGGGAAGGAAGCAAGGGGGATTTTTTTAATGATATAAGCTTTTTAGGAGGGATGACGTTGAGGACATACTAGAAGAGAGGCAATAATTGATGAGCAAGGCTACTGAGTGTGCAGGCCACGATGGGCTACATAGCTCAGATGCAGAGACTGGCTTTAGAAGGAGAGGCTTCATCCTCCATCATGGGAGGAAAGTAAGAATGAATGCAGATGTGTGCAAGATTGTAGGTGCAGAGTCAGTCCTACCTGATGGCTTCCATTTTCTTCATGAGGTAGCAGGTGAGAGTGAGTGAGGTAGGTGGTGAGATGTTAGGAAAGGGGATGGAGGAGGTGGCTTCAGTGACTTGTGTGAGGAATGAGAGAGAGAAACAGAGGGCTGACGATAAACACAGTAGGCATGGCTGGCAGCATGGGGGCAATTGGAAATTTTATACCATGGAATTTTGGTGCACCAATTCCCTCCACTGTGCAATTTTTCTTCTTCATACTTAGCTGCCTAAACATAGAAGAAGGCAGAGAATTACACTGTTACAAAGTTTGGGTTTTGCCAGTGAATGAGAATGAAGGACAATGGGAAGAAAGTTGAGGAGGTCAAGGAAATAAAAAGTTAGGAGCTCAGAGGATTTCTACTTCTAGGGATATGGAGTAGACGTATTTTCCCCATTCTTCCTGCTACGTATAACTAACAAAATGCTGGATATTATATACAAAACAAATGTAAAAAGACTGAAAGGTGAAGCAAAGAAAGCAGACCAGCTAGGGATCTTGAGAGTGAGGAGATGATACAGTGGTGAGTTCCCTGGGTTTTCCTTTTGTCTCATATATTGCAGACTCAGAGTGGAAGAAGGTGGCAATCCACAAACACAGACAAAAAGGGCCCCAACAAAGGTCTGCTTTCTCTAAGGACAGGAAAAAGGCAGTCTAGAAAGATAGAAAACTTTTAGACAATAAGAGCTTTACCAGCATCAAATGTTACAGAAAAAATACTGACCCCACCTTCACCAGCAAAGGCTGAATTGGGGGCCTAGACTTGCACAATCACCAAGCTGTAACAAAACATCCTAACCCCTTTGCTGGAATTTCATCCTTGCTGGGTGGTAGTTCCTCCTCCTGACCCCCCTACTCCCTAGCTCTGGTATTGGTTGAGACCAGATAGGGAGCACCGACCAATACTCTCACCCTGAAGTAACAAGGCATTCTTCCCTCTCCCCACTGGGGTGGTGTCAGAGAACGCCTAGGAGTAATGAAGAGCATCCTCCCTTGACTGTCAACAGAGGCCGAGTAGGACCTGAACTTCTACCCTCACCTGGCAGTAATGAAGCAGTGTCTACCACTCCGTCCCCAGCAAGAGCAGTGTCAGAGGAAGCCAGCTAAAACAGAAGGTTGAAATAAGATCCAAAGTCTCAAAACATATATCCCAAATGTCCAGGTTTCAATAAAAATTACTTGTCATACCAACTGTATTAGGTCCCTAGGACTGCCATAACAAAGTATCACAAATTCAATAGCTTAAACAACAGAAATTTATTCACTCACAGTTCTGGAAGCTAGAAGCCAGAAATCAGGATGTCAGCAAGAACATGTTCCCTCTGAAGTCTCTAGGGAAGAATCCTTCCTTGCCTTTTTCTAGTTTCTGATGGCCCCTTCCATTCCTTGTAGCTGCATCACTTCAATCTCTGCCTCTCTCATCACATGGCTATTTTCCTTATGTGTGTGTCTGTGTGTTCTCTTTTTATAAGGACACTAGTCATTGAATTTAGGGCTCACCCTAATATACTATGACCTCACCTTAACCAATTACATCTGCAAAGACCCTATTTCCAAATAAGGTTGCATTCTGAGGTTCCAGGTGAACATGAATTTATGGGGAACATTATTCAAGCCACCACACCATCATACCAAGAACCAGGAAGGTCTCAAACTGAATGAAAGAAAACAATCAAAAGATGGCAACAGCTACATGGGAGATATGTTAGAATTATTCGACAAAGATTTTAAAGCATGATAAAAATGCTTATATGAGCAATTACAAAAACACATTAAAAAAAGAAAATCTCAGCAAACTAAAAGAAGATACAAGAAGAAACAAATGGAAATTTTAGAAGAGAAAAATATAATAACCAAAGCAAAAGACGCAGTAGATGAGCTGAAGAGTAGAGAGGGCAGAGGAAAGAATCAGTAAACTGGAAGATAGAATAGAAATTACCAATCTAAATAACAGAAAGAAAACATGCTGAGATAAAAAATGAACAGAGCCTCAGGGACCTGTTCTATATAATAAAAGGTTTAACATCCATGTCATCAGAATGTCTCTGGAAAGACAGGAGAGGAGAGGGAGGACTGAAGAAAGTTCTCCCAAAAATAATGGCTGAAAACTTCCCAAGTTTGACACAAGATATAAATCTACAGATTCAAAAATCTAAGCGAATCCCAAACAGGATAAATCCAAAGTAATCCACCCTAAGGCACATGATAGTCAAACTCCTAAAAACAAAAGATGAAGAAAAGCATCTTGAAAAACAGCAAAAGAGAAACACTGTACCTATAGGGGAAAAACAATTCAAACGACAGTGGATTTCTCATCAGAAATCATGTATCACAATATTTTTAAGTGCCAAAAGAAAAAATCCTATATCCAGAAGTATCCTTCGTGAAATGAAGACACTCTCAGATGAAGGAAAACTAAAAGAATTTGTCACCAGCAGACCAACCCTGAAAGAATGGCTAAAGGAAGTTCTCTAAACATCAGGAAGAAAGAAAGAGCCAGTAAGCAAAAATATGGGTAAATATAATAGGTTTTCCTTCTACTCTTGAGTTTTCTGAATTATGTTTGATTGGAGAACCAAAGTTATAATACTGTCTGGTTCTAAATATGTTTAGGGGAAATAAGAAAATTTTATATATATATATATATATTTAACTTTTATTATATATGTTACAAATATTTCTTCCCAACTTGTTCTATATATATATTTGTTCTTGTTGTTGTTTTTTATCTTTTGGCTGCACCGCACAGCATGTGGGATCTTAGTTCCCCAACCAGGGATCGAACTGACATCCCCTGCATTGGCAGCTCAGAGTCTTAACCACTGGACCACCAGGAAAGTGCCAGAAAATTATATTTTTAAAGGGATGTAAAGGGAGGTAAGGTTTCTATACTTTACTTGAACTGGCAAAATGATGACACCAATAGACTGTAATAAGTTATGTATATATAGCATAATACCTAGAACAACCACTTAAAAAGCTATACAGCGAGCTTTAAAAACACTATAAGTAAATCAACATGGAATTCTAAAATAACCAACAGGAAGGCAGAAAAAAGAAAACAAGAAATAAAGAGAACAAATAGAAAACAAAAATGAAATGGCAGACTTAAGTCTGAATATATCAAAAATTACATTAAATGTAAATGGTCTAAATAGAGATTGGAAGAGAGGATCTTTTTAAATGACCTGATTATATGCTGTCTATAAGATAAGTTCACTTCAAACATAACTCTAGGCGGGTTGAAAGTAAAGTGAGCAGAAAAGATATGTCATGGAAACGTTAATCAAAAGAAAGCAGGAAAAAAAAAAAAAAAGAAAGCAGGGATGGTATATTAACATCAGATAATGCAGACTTCAGAACACAGAAAACTACCAGAGACAGAGAGGGACATTATATAGGAATCCAAAATGTCTATGTACCAAGCAAAATTGGATATAAACGAAAAGATATTTAGACTTATCCACAATTATATTTGGAGACTTCAAACCCTTTCCTTAACAACTGGTAGAACAGGCAGGCAGAAAATCAGCAAGGATATATAAGAACTCAACAATACCATCAAATAATAAGATCTAACTGGTATTCACCGAACACTGAATCCAACAACGATAGAATACACATGCTTTGCAAGTGTCCACTGAAGGCATGTCAACATAAACCATATCCTGGGCCATGAAAAAAAAAAAAACCTTCAACAAGTTCAAAAGAACTGAAATCATACAGTATATGTTCTTTAACCACAGTGGAATTAAACTGGAACTTGATAATTGAAAGATAATCGAAAAAAATCTCCCAGCATTTGCAAACTAAACATCATAGTTCTAAATAATTCAAGGGCCAAAGAGAAAATCTCAAGAGAAATTAATACATCAAACTGAATGAAAATTAAAATTCAGCATAGCAAAATTGTGGATGCTGTTAAAAGTAGGGCTGAGAGGGACATTTGTAGCACCAAAGGCATATATTAGAAAAGGGGCAAAGTCCTAAATCAATAATCTAAGATCCCACCACAATAATGTAGAAAAAGAGAAGCAAATAAACCCAAAGCAAGCAGAAGAAAGGAAACAATGAAGATGAGAACAGAAATCAATGAAAATGAAAACAGGAAAGACAATAGAGAAAATCAATGACACAAACCCTGGCTCTTCAAAAAGATCGATAAACTTGACAAACTTCTACCAAGACTGACAAAGAAAAAGAAGAGAAGACACAAATTACCAATATCAGGAATGAAATAAAAGATATCACTACAAACATCAAAAAGATATTAAGGGAATACTATAAAAAAAACTTACATAAATTTGATAAAACAGATGTAATGGACCAATTCTTCAAAAGCACAAGCTACAATGACTCACCAAATATGAAACAGATAATTTCCTTTTCCATTAAGGAAACTGAATTTGTAATTTTTAAAAGTTCCTCCAAAAGAGATCTCCTAGCCCAGAGGGTTTTACTGGAAAAATTCTGCAAAACATTTAAGGAAGAGTTAATACCAATTCTACACAATCTCTTAGAGGAAAAGAAAAGGAGAGATCACTTCCAGCTCATTTTATGAAGCTAATATTATCCTCATACCAAACAAAGATGGTACAAAATAAGAAAACTGCAGACCAATATTTCTTGTGAATAATGATGCAAAAATCTTTAACAAAATATTAGCAAATAGAATTCAACAGTATAGACAAAGAATTATACACCATAGCTAAGTAGAGTTTAGTCCAGGGATGCAAGTCTTATTCAATATTTGGGAATTAGTCAATATAATCCACTGTATTAGTAGGCCAGAAAACCTAGAGATAGATGCACACACTTGCCCAATTGATTTTTTACAGTGGTACAAAAGTGAGTCAGTGGAGGAAAGATGAAGAAGGAAAAGGAATAAAAGGAAGAAGAAGGGGAGGAGGATAAAGGAGAGGAGAAGACTGAGACTCCAGAGTTAAGAAACTGGAATGTTGCTAAGTGCCAAGAGCAGAAAAGTGCAAGGTTTCTGCAAGACTTTGGAAAGGATGCTTAACTACTTGACGAATTATTTTTCTCACTCCAAACAATTGGGTTGGATTCACTGGCACTTTGGTGAAGCTGTCCTGAGAAACCACTTCTCTTTTCCATTTTTTCTTGCTGCCCCACAACTAAAGAACATAAAGTAGTTTTACTTACAAACAGGGTTAAGTCAACTGGGAAAATCAGGGGTGGGGAGTCAATCTGGGTCGTCCAAATATGGAGTGGTTCCTGGGTCAATATCCACCACGGAGGCCGCCTCTTCTATCACTTTCCTGCCCCTTGGTAATGGATCCTTGATTTCTTGGGGTAGCCTCACCTGCTGTTCCTGAGCCTTTTTATGAGGGTAGATGGATCCTGGAGAGTGGGCTATGTCATAGGGGCTGGGGCCCCCTCAGTTTGTGTAAACCTGAGTTCTGATCACATGCATGATTTCCTTCTGTATCTCGGGGTCCTGAGTGTTAACGTTGGCATCGCCTACCTAACCATCCTCATGTACAAAGAAGAACTGTGTGCACACATGTTTGGACACAGGGCACACCCAGATGTTCCATGCTTCTGGACGTCCTTAGATGTAATCACTTCACTAAGTGCTACACAGTTTAGATTCCAACTCTGCAGGAACCTCCATGACTTTTACAATAAATAGTGCTAGAACGGCTGGACATTTAGAGACAAAAAAATTGAACCTTGACCTTACACAATAATTAACTCAAAATGAAAATACCATATAACCAAATAAAACAGAAACCTATATACTTTCAGAAAAAACAAAGACAAAAACAGGAGAATATCTTTGGAATCCAGGGCTACACAAAGAACTCTTAGACTTGATGCCCAAGTATGATTCATAAAAGCAAAAACTGATAAATTAGACTTCATCAAAATTTGAAAGTCTGCTCTGTGAAAGACCCTGTTAGATTAAAAGAACACGATACAGACTTGTGAGAAAATATTTGCAAACCACATATCCAGCAAAGGACTCGTATCTAGAATATATAAAGAACTTGGAAAACTCAACAGTAAAAATACCAAATAATCCAATTAGAAAATGGGTAAAAGACATGAAGAGACATTTCACCAAATAGGCCATACAGATGGCAAATAAGCACATGAAAAATGTGTTCAACATCATTAGCCATTAGGAAAATGAAAATAAAAGCCATGAGATATCACTACACATCAGAATGACTAAAATAAAAAATAGTGACACCACCAAATGCTGGTGAAGACGTAGAGAAAGTGGATCACTCCTACATTTGGTAACCCCAAATAGTGCAGCCATGCTGGAAAAGTTTGCAGTTGCTTTAAAAAATAAATGTGCAACTACCGTATGACCCAGATATTGCGCACTTCAGCATTCGTTCCAGAGAAGTGAAAACTTATGCTCACACCAAAACCTGTCCATGAATGTTTATAATAACTTTATTTGCAATAGCCAAAACCTGGAAACAACTTGACTGTCCTTGAATGGGTGAATGGTTAAACAAACCACAATACATCCATATCATGGAATACTGCTCAGCGATAATAAGAAGAAACTATTGATATAGGCAGTGACCTGGATGAATGTCCAAAGAATTACGCTGAGTTAAAAGAGTCAATTCCAAAAGTTTACGTACTGTATGATTCCATTTGTATGATATATTTTAAATGACAAAATTACAGAAATGGAGAACTGGTTGCGGGGTTGAGCAGGGAATGGAGGTAGAAGAGAAGCTGGTGTGGCTATAAAAGGCCAGCATGAGCCATCCTTGTGCTGACAGGAATATCCTGTACCTTGACTGTAGCAATGCTAACATCCTGGTTGTGGTAGTGTGCTGCTCCTTTGCAAGATGTTACTATAGGAGTGAATTGGGGCAAGGGTACATAAGATCTCTGCATTATTTCTTACGATTGCATGTGAATCTACAGTTATCTCAAAATGAAAATAGTTTTAAAAGTTAGATACCGAGTAGATCACTCCAACAGATAATTGAATCACCATGTCTATGGCTGGACTTGGGGTACAGCCAGAAGTTCTGCCTGGGATTCATCTCTTACACACCCTCTGCCACTGCCTCCAAGCTGTCACTGTTATCCAAATGGTATGGGGCTCTGAGTCCAAGGCTGGAGTTCTCTTCAAGACCTGCAGTAACCTTGACACTCTGCTCCAGGGAAACAGCCCTTGATCCCACGGTCATCTGTATTCACCATATTATCTGAATGTCTCAAAGGTCTCAAAGGCCTAGGTTTGGGACAAAGACGCCATTGTGGCTGAAGTTTTCAGCCAAGGGTCATGTGCTCTAGGGGGCAGGTGCCAGCTTAGCACCCTCAGAAGGCCAGACCGAACTAGCTGCACCTTTGTGGTCAGCTCAGTTTTACCATGTTCCAGAAGAGCAACAGTCCAGAGGACCCTCCTCTTCTGCCATAAGAACCTGACCGGCCTTTCCTAAGACAGTATTTGCTTGTAGTGTCTAGTCAGCCCACGCTGATGGGGAGTCGAAATTTGAATTGACAGTGTTTAAACTTCGAGGCAACCAAACTGGAAGAGACTGAGATGTTGTTTTTGTTTGTTTGTTTATGTTTTTTAGTATCTTTTATTTAACTCCTGAGACGTACGTTGAAATGTCCTTCTATTTAGAGGTCATGCTTTTACTCTTGACGTTTGAAAGCACAATTTTAACATATTTATTTATAATAATTAGAGTGAGTTCTTCACATATGAAAAGTACTAAAAAGAAAAATTCACTGAATAATATTAAGTAGCTTATATTTATGTAGCACGTATTATGCCCAAAGCACTACTGTAAGCACTTATAGATATTAGCCTCTGTATAACCATAGGAAGCAGCTCTATTATTATCCCCCATTTTACAGATACCATAACTGAGGCATAAAAAAACTTGCCAAGGTTACCTAGAGAATACATGCCAGAGGTGAGATTTTTAACCTAGCAATCTGGCTCAATATTCCAGGCTCCAAACCAATCAAAAATACTGTTAGGACCTTAAGGGAGATATTGTTATTTGAAAAGTCTAGGTTGTTCCTATTGGCCAGGGGTGTAGGGTGGGTGGCTTGCGAGGTCACTTACAAGGAAATCAAAAAGCTACTTTTACTATATTCACATCTTAGTGAAGACTGAGTACTTCTGCCACCCAGCAACATCCCTAGCAACACCTGCTATAATAAATGCCTTGTTTTCCAACCTTATACCTTCATCCGGGAATCTTCACTATCAGGGAAAAAGCACTAAACTGGCAGAGTTCTCCACTAGTAAGTCCATGGGCTTGAGCAGGGCTGAGTCTCAGTTTTCTTATTTGTAAAATGAGGGATGGGTATTTGAAAAATCTCTAGGAATTCATCTAGGTCTTCTCATCTGTGACCCTGTGAAATATCCTCATCTTCCAGCACTGCCTGGATCACTGTCCCATGTTAAAAATAAAGTGATACCAACCAGAATTTATCTTGGAGCAAAACAGTGTTTAAGAAAATAATACGTCAGTGGGTCATTTGTTAGGAAAAGTAGGTCCCAGTTCCCAGGGTAAAGGAAGAGTGTAACCTACAATATGGGATGAAATTCTGTGTTTAAGAAAATGAATGGAATTTGGATTTTTTTGCTCCCCCCTCCCCCCGGCAAAAGAGAGGCAGCAAAAGGGAGAATGAATGAGCAACATGGCAGGGCTCCTGAAGGATTTTTAAAAACAGGGATGACTAATGTTCAGTGTTAAGATGTATACATCATTGGGTTGTAACCCGTCTCTCCAAACCCTTCAGTAACAATGGCATCTCAGAAAGGCTTGTCTAAGTGGTTTTTAGTGGAAATCAAGAAAAGAGGCGGGGTTTCGGTGGAGGGAATGAATGGATGGTGAATGATTCCCAGTGGAGCAGACAGTGGGCACATGGGGGGTGCGAGGGCTGGATTTTCCAGGAGCCCTGGCGTGGGGATTCAGGCCTGTCCAACCTAGAGCTTAACGGCAGGGAGGGCCCAGCTGGCATCTGGCTTACACAGCCTTTTCCCCCCCTTTACCACATTCCCTCCGAAACCTCTGCCAAGCCTTTTCAAATGGCGATCTACCCACTCCTCCAGGTTTTTAGCAACTTTGGTTAAGACACTTGCCCTACTCTGCCCTGATTTACAGTTATTAGTATATCTGCCCTACGTAGTCTGCTGGATTGCATGCTCTTCAGGGATCCTGGCCTCATAACGCCAAACATAGTTAAGTACTCAATAGTAATTTATTGAATGGAATTTGCTTCTTAGCCTTCCTCCTCTATTCTCCTGGGGGCTTTTAGCCGGAATGAGTCACACTGTTCAGGCACAGTAAATAATAATAATGACAATGAATGTGAACATAAAAGGGGTTTCTTATTTTGAAAAAACATTTCTGGAGGGCTTGCAAGGAGGAAAGCACGTATGTGTGACAGGGCTGGTGGTGTGAGGAGTGAGCCTTAGGTATTAAACCGCTAGCTCTTCAACCGCATTTTCAGTTGACAAAATCCACGTGGAATATACATTCATCCCCCATATAAAAGTCACACGTGTTTCCGAGAAAACTGCGGAAACAAACTTGAACCTCATGACTTCTATTATTTTGTAATAGAAGGTTTAAAGCACAGTGTGAGCTGTTTTTAGATGCTAAGTTCCCTGAGTGGTGTGTGTTAATTTCATCTTGATGCAGGGTGCCAGCAGAACTCAGCATAGAATCAAAAGAGGAAAATCACTTTCTTGCAGCTCTGGTACCTGGTGACCAGGCTTAACGTTTATTTTTTATTCACTCCCAGATGAAATGAACATCCTTCCCACAATGATGCCGTTTCGATATTTGTAACGTATAGATAGGTGCTCCCCGCTGACAATCATGGAACTAAAGAGAATTCCTCGCTAAACCATAGCTCTGTTACCAGCAAATGTGACGTCCCTACCAAGCATGAATTGATATTTGTACACCATTACCTGCTTCTCTTTGTGAATGAGACCTTGCACCACTGTGTTTTTCTTATTTCTTTGCACTGGGTATAGATTCCTACCTGCCCTTATGCATGTTCCTGCGAGCTCCACATCAGGAGATATTGTTCTTGTACAACCCAGGGAAAATTTGACGATAACATTGTCTGCTTACTAATGAGCTTCCCTGTACAGAAGATGATAAAGCAAAATCTGATCACAGTCGTTTCCCCAAACATGCTTCCAGTCTGTTCATCTATTTCTTTGGAAGGCTTCACAAAATTTGCACCCCAGATATTCAGTGAGAATCAGTTTCTTCCTAATCACAGTGTTTTCATCTGAATTGAAGCCTTCCCCTAGAGCTGTGATGTTCCTTCCCAAGTCCTGCTCTTATCCAATCACTATGATCTTCAATGACAATTTTTTCCTTTTATATCTGTCTTACAATATTTCCTTTTACTATCACTCAGTTCAGTGTGGTTCTTTAAATAGGTGATGTGTAGGATGGGGTGGAGGGTAGAGTCAGCGAGCAGGCCAAACAGCCTGGACCCCAGAGGGGACCGCAGCAGGCCGTCTGCAAACCTCTGGCCCCATCATCTTTCCTCAAATTTTTGAAAAACTTCAGGACGGAAGGAAAATAGAAGCTAAGGAATTTTCAGCAGTAGGTGGGTGGTCTCTTCATCCGGCACATAGGATGGGTACAGTGTGTGAGATGCTCACGCATCCCATAGTTTGTCCTGGGGTCCAAGCCTTCACCCCTTCCTTATTACCCTTCTTCTCTTCCTCTTTGTATTCATGATTCTTGTGGCTAATCTAGTGAAATCTAAAATAGCTGTTCTAAATAGAAACATCTACAAAACTTCATGGGGGAAAGGAGGAGGAAGATGTGGCACTCCAATGAACAGCCTTCGCTTTTGGTTTGCTTCTACAAATTCCTTTAGGGCTGCCAGACTCTTTGGAGTGACACATCACACGGCATCACGTGCATCCAGGTGTTTAATAAGTTAATGAATATTAGTTAACAACGAACAATAACAACACAAAGCTTGCAATATTTTACTTGGTCTGTAAAACTAAAACAGAAGCCACTTTATATTCTTTTGGGAAAAAAATAGGAACATATCTACTCAATCACATTAGCCTTCTCCATTCCATCTGGTTAAGCTGCCTACAGAGCCCTGTCTCCATCATTATGACTGCTTTCCAGGTTAGGACACAAACAGACACGTGGCCTCCTAACTCTGTCTTCCATTGCAGATTCTTGTCTCTTTCTCAGCACTTGGCTCTATTCCTGAATCCAAAAGGCTATTCACAGCCTAGGGTTTGATCCTTCCCTCCACACCTATTGTCCCACAGAGGAGTCTGGGTCTCTTTTGCTCAGCGGCCATCAAGTCTTGGGAACAACCTTCGTCAGCTTTTAAAAGTAATACCCACTGCAGGGTGAGGCCGAAGTGAGTGATCCTGCTGATATAAAATTGTCAGCTCCACTATAGCCTCTATCCCTACATCTGTCAGACAGAAGTCCCCAAGGAGTTAGACTGAAGAAAGGGATGATGGTTTGCCAGAGATGATGTAAAGATCTGTCCCATATCGTGAGTACAGCCAGCAATTTGTGTGTCAAACTCATGTTCTAATTCTATCACTTTCCCCCCTTTTTTTTTCCTTTCCCCTATGCAATCTGTCCACTGAACAAGTGGGAGAAGGGCAGTACCAACAACACAGAGTCTATATGGCGTGGAAGAGATCCCATACACTTCAGGGGAGTTAAAAAACTTGCTCATGTTTCCCTATTTTAAAACCCTATAGTACCTTTTTGCCAACATTTACCAATGTGCTACCAACTATGAATTTATGTGAAGAATCATGCATGCATTTTGGAGTGATAATTCCATAGTTAACATTTTGCTCAGTCTTTCTTTTAGGAAAATTTCTCTAGTCCCCAGTGGATTGTATTCCATAAACCAAGGTCTGAGAAAGACCAGAAGGTTGGGGTGAAACTGAAGATGGTGGATTTCACAGGAGTCCTTGGCAATTGAGAGGACTTCAGGGTAGAAAATCATGGAAACAAAGTATCTTTACAGCTTAAAAAAAACACAAATAAATAAGGAGAGAAGCACTCTGAGCAGTAGGTCAGAATTGTTATATGCATATAATTTTAAATAGTGTTTTCAGATAAATACCGAATATTCCATTTTAGGTTCAAACATAAGGGTTAAAGTCAAAATTCTCTCTTCCTTCATATTTGATAATAGCCCAAGCTGATTCAACAAAGAGAAATCATCATGCTTTTCCTGAGGGAAAAGTTGATAAGCCAGCTCCCATTCTCTTCATTTGTGTATAAACAAACACTTCATCTTAAGAAGAGTCTTATCAGATGGTAAACATTTGGAAGTTACTTATTCTGAATTCAGAGCAGCTCCTTTGGAAAATAAAAAACTCATTTTTAAGCTGATTTACAAGTGCAGATAATTTCCCTAGATTCAAAGCTGGCCTCCCTTTTTTTAAGCAGGTGGTCCTGAAAAAAGGGATTATCTAGAGTCATCACTTAAAGTGGTCGAATCGTGTAATCGCCAATATTTCTGCCCCCTTTCCTCTGGTTTCTCCCTTTCCCACACCCCACAGACATCCATGTTGCCCTTAAAAGTCAGATACTCAGAGGAATAATGAACCTGGGTGGAAGGGAGCCTTAGTCAGTGCTCCACCTGGGGACCAGGGCAGAGGCCTCAGGAAGTCCCTGATCTGTGATTCAGCTTTGAGTCCTCGTATTCCTCCAGGCTTTGCCCTGGAAAGAGCAGTGCCAGGCTGAACCTGGAGTTCCTGTTTATTACAACTTCAGCTGTTTGCAGCAGGGAGACAGGCAGAGTCCTGCTCTGATTGGCTGCCTTTCTCTGATGTAACAGCTGGCCCAGCCAATCAATAGCCGGTACTCAGAGAGCACAGAGATGAATTGTAACAGCCAAGGCCCTGGGAACAACAACAAAAAAAGAGCAACTACCCACCTAAACAAATCCATACACACGGCTCCTGGAGGGGCCCCTGAGAGAGAGCCTGCTCTTTTCTGCCAGAAGCCCTCTGGGCAGGCCTGTTCGCTCCCCCAACTGCTAGACACTCGGCCGAGTTTACACCATCTTCAAAGTAGGTCATTCCAAGTAATCTCAGCAGAGGAGGGAAACGCTGTCAGCCACAGTCCGCAGAGCCTGCTGGAGGCCCAGACCTTGCAGCGGAGGCTGGAACCGAATGCCGGGCTGCCCTGCGGAGGCGACTGCTGCTCGCTGATGCTCCCTAGACTGGCTTGCTTTTAAGCAAATTCACTTTCTTGGCTGTTTACAATTGGTCAGGGGCTAACCATTCTGGACCAACCTCCAACAGGACTTAAATGTTCACCTGAGTGAGAATTCATTACAAGGAAGATGGTGTCATCTTGATTCAGTTCTTTGTTCTTCGTGCTGAGGAAAACTTCATTGTTATTCATGAGCTAGTGAGTTATTTCTAATAAGGCCTGCCGATACCCCCCCAGGAGAATGCAATGAAAGACAGACAGATGCATGCAGCATTTTCCTAAATAACATACTCAGGAATATGCATATAAAACAAATGCATTGCTCATTAAAAACATAAACCTCCTACATGTTCTTAAACATGTAGAACGTGTACATTTTTATTCACACACACACTGATAACAAGGTAAACTCCACTTTCTTGATCAATGACATGTATAGCCACGTGTCAAATAATGTTTGAAAGATATATATATTGTCTTTAAACATGACCTACCTTCAGGTATTATTTTGAAGTTACATTGGCTATGCTGTTTCCTCAGCCTGCAATACCCACCCCCGCCCCTGCTCTTCTGCTGACAAAACGTACACACCTTTAAACCCCCCTCTTAAATTCTTCCTCTTCAGGAAACCTCTGGCTCCTGATTCTCAGTGATTATTTCTCTCCATTCAGAAACCCTGCAGCAATAAAAGTGGCTGATAGCACACACCTAGGAATAGCTTAGGTATGATGTGGCCGATCTTTAACTGTTTATTACACCATAACTCCTGGAAAGCCAGGGCCAGTGTCTGGTATTTCAATTGTACATCACACGTACTTAGCACATATATTGCTTTAAGGACAATGGGAGAAATGAAAGGGACGAGGAAAAAAGAAAACTAACATTGATTGGATGCCTAGTAGGTACCAGCTACTGCTCTAAGATTTCTATCGATTTTTTTTTTTCATTTAAAACTCATAACAGCATTAGAGTGGAAGATTTGCTTTTCATCATTTTAAAGGAAGCGGAGGCTTAGAACAGTTATATAATTTACCCCAGATCAAACAGCCAGTAAGCAGAGGAACCAAGATTCAAGCACGGCTATTGGACTCCTTGCCCTTTCTACTACTCCCCGATTCTCAATCTTGGTTGTTCAGCTTTTAGAAATTTCAGATGCCTAGCCCCACCCCTGAAGAGTTGGACTCAGATTTCTAAGCCCAGGAGACCAGGGAGTGTTTATTTCCTTAAGTGCTATGTTGCCAGCATAGACCTGGCATATAGGAGCCGCCAGTACTTATTCCTTAAATGAATAAGTGACTTCAGTCCACCTGGAGGGGTGGTTCTCGGGCCTGGCTATATATTCGGATCACCTGGACGGCTGATTAAGCAATGCCTCTCTCTCTAGGCCCTACCCCCAGAGATTCTGATGCAATTGGTTTGGGGTGGGGCGGCCTGGCAGGCATCCTAGTTTCCAAAAACTCCCCAGGCGATTCACATGTGCAGCACAGGCTGAGAACCATTGGTCTGGAGTGAGGTCATGGCATCTGCAGATTTTTAAAAGCTCCACAGGTAATTTTGATCCCAAGCCAGGGCTGAGAACTACCACCTACACATCATGCTGCCTCTCTCTGGGTTTTATAAATGGGAAAGCATTACTTTCTAAAAATAATTCTGTCAACAAGTATGGGCGTGCTTACCCATGCACTGCAGTGTACCCGTTCGGGGTACATTCTAGAAAAAACAATGCAGCCTGCTGTCGCCTGATTTCTAATCTGTAATCGGTTCAGTGCTAACTTGTTCTTCGATTTTTGTCTGTCACGGACTAGTTGGAGAATGATTTATGAAACTGATAGATCAGGAGTCGTTTTGCAGGTAGGAGAGAGAGAATGAATATCTCGTCTACTAAGCTAACCTTCATAAGCTTCAGTAATCAATTTATGTGATGTTCGTGCACTGATGTGCATATTTTCGCTTAGGAATACATGGGGGGAGAGTGGGGAAGAAAACGTATTAAAACGTACAGCTCTCTGCAAGCAGAGAAATGGCAAGAGGAGAAGGAAAAAGACCATGCCTTCATGGAAACCGCAGACACGTTTCGTAAGGCCTCTAATGATCTGGAAATCAAGGAAAATTACAAGCCATGAGTTTATACGTTGTTAGCTTTAAACATTTCTTAAAGTGCATTATCTAGAAAGTATCAGAAAACAATTTAATACTGGGGAGAAATCTTATTACTTGGTGTAATAAGCCCAACAAAACCTGATGCATTAAACATTTCGGTAGAAGTCGTCTTACCATCATATAATTATTAAGAACACATAACAGCCACCGTTAAGAATCAAGGATTGGGAACATTTTAAAGAGCAAATTACTTTACAGTTGGGGAAAGCAACTTTTTATATGCGCCGGGGCATTTGTATGCAATTAATGAGGTGACATTATTGAGCCCCTAACTGTGTGCCTGGCAGCCTTTGACATCTATTCTCACTTAATCTTCACAACAAAGAGATGAAATAGGTACTATTATAATCTCCTTTTGCAGATAAGAAAACTGAGGCCCAGAGAGTCTAAGTAACTTGCCCAAGGACCCACAGCTAGTAAGTAGTAATTAAACATGGATTCAAATTCAAGCAGTGTGATTTCATAGCAGATGATTTTAACCAGAAATACATGAGAAATAATATTTTCCTTATGCTGATTTTATGTTCTTTTAAGCAAGTGCATCTTTTTCATTTTATGTGGCCCTGACATATGGTAATCAGAGAAAACAGATTTCTGGAAGGAGAGCAACCATTGCTTCATCCCCAATTTCATTCCACACACCACCCCCCAATTAGTTTCCACCGCTAAACACAATTTCTAAAACACCTTTCTTACAGAACCGAAATGCAGTTCAATATGTGAAGCACCGATTGTGTGTAATGTTACCAGGCAGGATTAGAAAATGAGCAAAATACAGCCTTGCCTTTAAGTATCTTTTAGGAATGAAGACAGATCCTGGCATCCCCATTTAAAATCCTCCTGTCACTTTTTTCCCTTCGTATGAGTTCCGAATCCCAACCCAGCCTTCGAGACCTGCCTGGCATGATCTGGTCCCTCCACATTTTTCAGCTCTAGGTCCTTCCCTCCCCCTCATGGGAGTGAGCTTCAACCATATTGGGCTTCTCTTGGAGACATTAAATGCACCACATCCTTTCCAAGGTCAAGGTCACTGCGGGTGCTGTTCCCACCGTCTCACAGTCCCTTCCTGCCCACTCCTGCAGCTGGAAACTCCTCTGCATCTCACAGATCTCAGGTCTAACATCACTTTCTCAGGAAAGCCTTCCCTGACCGGCAGGGACCAGGTCCCAGCCCTCTGCTGAAACCTCTCATAGCCTCTTCTTTTCATTCATGGAACTTAACCACTGTCTGTGTTACTTATTTGTGGAGTCATTCGTTGAGTGTTTCTGTAAAGTCCCAAGAGGAGGGAGGAGAGTGTGTATTACTCTATTTCCTGAATTTAGCACCCTACATTCTACCATGTGATAGAACCCAGATATTTGTTTTAAGATATATCCTTCCATCGAAATGTCATCTGTCCCTTTGGTCCTAGGGCTAGTGATGGCTCTGAGGTCACTGATCCCAGGGTTCTGCTCAGTCCCTTGTTCTTCCCACATGCCCTGCTCACACCTCCTCAGATTATCCTGATGTTAGTGTGTCACTTGCTGGGATTCTGATACAGGTAAGAACTAGAAAGGCAAAAAATAAAATAAAATGAGTGGTTCAGATAAAAATAAATTAGTGGTTTTAGAAGCATAGAGAAAATTGAATACTCTTAACCATTTTAATCTTTTCAGTTAAATTTCTAAACATCACAGTGGCTAAGCATTTACTTGAAAATTAAACATATATTTGAAGAGTGAATTGATACCAAGTCAGGTTACAGCATATTAGAGGCTGAAAAGCACAATTCAGTTCTTGTAAAACAGGCTCCAACTTAAGCTAAACCAGGTAAGGGGATCCAGATGCCCAAGTGCATCCTGGCTTCTACTTACAAAACCACTTGGGGATGAGGAGGGGGGCTTTTTAAAACTTATAAAGCAAATTCAACTTTATTTTTCTTAAGACAGAAATTGAATCTTTCCATAGTTTTCAAAGGCTAGAAATCTGAAATCAAGGTGTTGGCAGGGTCGTGCTCCCTTTAAAGGCTCTTGTCTTTTCTGGCTTCGGCTGGTTTCTGGCAATCCTCAGCTTTCCTTGGCTTGTAGCTGCATCACTCCACTCTCTGCCCTTGTTGTCACATGGCCTTCTTCCCTCTGGGTATGTCTGTGTTTCTCCAAATCTCTCTCTCCTTATAAGGACACCAGTCATTGGAGTTAGTGCCCATCTAATCCAGTATGACCTCATCTAAATTTGGTTACATAAGCAAAGACCATATTTCCAAATAAGGTCACATTCACAGGTATTGGGATATTAGGACTTAAATACATCTTTTGGGGGGACACAATTCAACTCACAACACACATATATATATGTACATAAAACCAATTCTTTTCCTCCTTTCTCCTCCTATTTTATATAAGGAATGTTGGTGCTCGTTTGAGTCTCTCTTTTTATTGGTCAATCTAGATACAGGTCTGTCAGTTTTCTTGGCAGTTGTTAACTTTACAATTTAGTCTTCAGATTACAAAATATCCAGGTGGTACTGTGACTGAACTAGAAGCAGAATTAATATCTCCCAAATACGGATGTGGTAATGGACAGGATTTTGCACCTTCTCTTTTTGGGAAGAGGGTGAGGATATCTTTATCTTAATTCCAATAGTTGCATGCTGGTAATGGATGCATGATGTTGCTACTGTTTTATTATATGGAAGTTTAATTATGGTGAGAATAGTGCTAAGTAGCCAAAGGGGTAGACTATTTTGGTTATTTATGGGAAACTGATAGGAAATTGACTAAAGAGAGAAGTCTTTTTTTTTTTTTTCTGCTTCTGATGGAGCTTCTGAGTCAGGGCAGTTCCAGCAAACGCTGTGGCAGAGTGTGCCCTGCATTCACGGAGCTCTGATTGGCAGGTGACTTTGGGCTCGTGGTCTCCTGCATCTTCTGTGTCAGTGTGGCTCCTGGTTTACTTCATCTACTCCTTCTCTGATGCTCTTCCTTTCTGTATATAGACCTGAGTTTCCGACCTATATAATTTTTTTTTTTCTTTTTGCGGTATGCGGGCCTCTCATTGCTGTGGCCTCTCCCATTGCGGAGCACAGGCTCCGGACGCGCAGGCTCAGCGGCCATGGCTCACGGGCCCAGCCGCTCCGCGGCATGTGGGATCTTCCCGGACCGGGGCACGAACCCATGTCCCCTGCATCGGCAGGCGGACTCTCAAACAATGCGCCACCAGGGAAGCCCTAATTTTTTTTTTCTGAAGAATTTCTTTTAATGTTTCTTGCAAGGCAGGTCTACTTGTGACACATTTCCTGAATTTATGTTTGGCCTAAGAAAGTCTTTACTTCACTTTTGAAGGACCATTTCATTGGATACAGAATTCTAAGTTGTTGGATTTTTCTATCAACACTTTATATATCTCTCTCCATTCTTTTCTTGCTAGCATGGTTTTTGAAGAGAAGTCTGATGTAATCCTTGTCCTGTTTCTCTGTAGGTAAGGTGCTTTTTGGTTTTTGTTTTGTTTTGTTTTCATCTCCAGTTTCTTTCAAGAGTTTCTCTTTGTGTTTGGTTTTCTGCAGTTTGAATATGATATTTGGGGGTATTTATCTTGCCTGGTGTTTTCCAAGCTTCCTGGATCTGTGGTTTCGTATCTCTTATTAATTTTGGAAAATTCTCAGCCATTACTACTTCACATATTTCTCCAGTTATTTTCTCTCTTTCTTCTCCTTCTGGTATTCCCTTTATATGTATGTTATACTTCTTGTAATCGTTCCACAGTTCTTGGATAGTCTGTTCTGTCTTTTTTATTTATTTTTTCCTCTTTTCCATTCAGCTTTGGAAGTGTTTATTGACATATCTTCTAGCTCACTGATTATTTCCACGACCGTGTCTAATTTACTGATGAGCCCATCAAAGACATTCTTCATTTTTGTTAGGGTATTTTTCTTTTGGCCACAGCATGCGGCATCTTAGTTCCCTGACCAGGGATTGAACCCGTGCCCTCTGCATCGGGAGCGCTGAGTCTTAACCACTGGACCACCAGGAAAGTCCCCTTGTTAGGGTATTTTTGATTTCTAGCATTTCCTTTTGACTCGTTTTTAGCTGCTTACATTACCCATCTGTTCTTGCATGTTGTCTACTTTTTCCATTAGAGCCCTTAGCATATTAATCAAAGTTATTTTTAAATTCCTGGTCTGACCATTCTCAAATCTCTGTCATATCTGAGTCTGGTTCTGATGTTTGCTTTGTCTCTTCAGACCATGTTTTTTGCCTTCTACTATATCTTGTAATTTTTTGTTGAGAGCTAGACATGATGTATGGTGAAAAAGAAATGGAGGTAGATAGGACTTTAACATGAGGTTTTATGTTTATCTGGCTAGGAGTTAGGCTGTGTTTACTCTTTGTTACAGCTGTGGTGTCAGAGGCTGAAGTTTCCTCTAATGTCCTTATTTTTGTCTCTCCTGTTATCTTTGGGTTTTCCTAGAGACTACTTAAATAGTGTCTGAGGTTTACGGTTCTTTTCCCCGTAATCCTTGTTATTTTACAGGAGCCCTAACTGATGTGGTGGTAAGGTATGAGGGGAGCGAACACATTTTATAGTCCTATCATTAGATCTCAGTCTTCCAGTGAGCCTGAGTGGGGTATTTCCCTTCCCCCATGTCAAAGGCTAGACCAGACTGGAGTTGGGTATTTCCCTTCCCCTGGGTTGGTTATGATCTGGTAAAACCCCAGTGAGTTACAGTTAGTTAAACAGTGTCCCTTGAGAGCAGGCTTTACTGAGGGAACAGGATGCTCTGGGCTTATTTCAGAATGTTTACTTTCCCCCTGCCCCTGCTGGAAGCATGAGGGGATTTTTCTCCCATTTTCACAGTGGGAACCTGGTAGAGCTCTTACAGGTAAAACTCAGGAAAGTGTGCGGGCCCCTAAACCTAGGCTGCCAGGAGTTTTTAACTCTAGAGCTACAATAGACGGAGCCTCCGGTAATTTATAAATTACAGTTTTAAGTGCTCCAGTCATGGGCTTCTGCTTCATGTAAGCTGTGATTCTCTGTATCTGCCTGTCTGTCTCTCCAGTTTGGGGGCAGCAGTTTGCTCTGTGATCTCCATTCTCTGATGGATCTGAGAAGAGGCATTGAATTTTAGTTTGTACAGCTTTTTTCTTATTGTGAGGACAGAAGTGACAACTTCCAAGCTCTTTACAGGTAGGACTGGAAACTGGAAGTTTCAGTTTCAACTTCAAACTGGAAGTTTCAAAAGTTTCCAAATGCAACTTTTAAAGTTTTTAAGTTTTAAGATTTTAGAAAATCTGAAAAATACATTTTTTTTTTTTATTTTTTTTTTTTGCGGTACGCGGGCCTCTCACTGTTGTGGCCTCTCCCGTTGCGGAGCACAGGCTCCAGACGTGCAGGCTCAGCGGCCATGGCTCACAGGCCCAGCCACTCCGTGGCATGTGGGATCTTCCCGGACCGGGGCACGAACCCATGTCCCCTGCATCGGCAGGTGGACCCTCAACCACTGCACCACCAGGGAAGCCCCCAGAAAATTCTTAAGTAGAATATAAAAATCACCAATACTTCCACTACCCAGAGATAACCACTGTTAAATTGTATATGTAATACTCTTTCAATGCCTATGTATACGTACTTAATATATGTAAAATACTTTTCAATAGAATTATGCTATGCTATCCATAGTTTTATAAGCTTATTTACCCACAAAACAATGTGTTATATATTTCCCCATGTCAGCAGCTGTTCTTACTTTTAACTGTTTATTAGTTGCAAACACTGCAAAATATTTGGTCATATGAGCATATCATTATTTAGTTTGCTTACTTAATTGGGGGTAACAGCAGAGAGGTTAAGGTCATAAATTCTGGGATTAGATTGCCTGGCTCAAACCCTAGTTCTTCCACTTACTAACTACATGATCTTAGGCAAATTATTTATCTCTCTATGCCTCAGTTTTCTCACCTGTTAAATAGAGACAACAATCCTTTTTGTCATGAGGATTTGACAGGATAATAAAGAGTATTAGAACAATCACTTATTCAAGCATTTATCACATTTCATTGGCAAAATTAATTTAATTTAATATTTTTCACATTAAGGTCTATAACTCACATGGAATGTACTGCTGTATTAGTGTAAACTGGGAGGAATTTGATTTTATATTTTTTCATATGGACACTTAGTTGTCCCAGAATTATTTATTTATTTGGGCCACGCCACGCAGCATGTGGGATCTTAGTTCCCTGACCAGGGATCGAACCCGTGCCCCCTGCCTTGGAAGCATGGAGTCTTAACAACTGGACCATCAGGGAAATACCTGGCAAGATTAATTTTAAAATAATCTATTTTGCATCTTGTTTGGATAAAAAAATGTAAAATATTTTAATGCATGCTACAATGACTTGCCCCGTGGTAATTTTTCCGGGGTTGGGGGCAGGGGCAGGAGGGCAGTATTAGCTGTTTCAGCTGGCTTGCCAGCTTTAGTTGCTTCTCCATCTCATTTTATGATCAAGGATATGCTTTGTCTTCTACTTATGGGAAAACTCGGTCCTGAAGACTCGTCAGACAAAAGATGTCAGAGGTCTGAAGGTACATACCTTCCACCTGAAACCATGAATAGTGTGGTGGAGAAATGATGGTTCTCTCAGAGTTGGAATGCTAATCCAGAGATCAAACTCAAACTCGGTTGTGTTATTATTGCATCATTTCCATTCTAAGGTTAATGACAATATTTTATGCAAACAAACAAGCATAAAAAACATACTAAACCAAAGCAAAACAAAACCCTAAGCAAACGATAACTGCAAACTCTCTCAAAACCACTTTTTCTTAAAAGCTCATGGTTTCTTTGGATCACTTTATTATTCTCATGTCATTAATTTCTCACTGCCACGCAAAGTCTAAAGACATTAAGAATCTTTTTGTTTGTGGGTTTTATTTATCGAGCCCTTCTGACGTTCACTCACCTCTCCTAAGCACGACTTTTCTGTATAGCACAGGTTACCAGTATCTGTAAGCATAAAAGAAACCAGTGTCCCTTGGGTCCCACTGTTCTAACCAAAACCTGAGTCTTTTTTCGTGCCCCTCTCTCCCTGTCACTTCCCATATCTGATTGGCTGCCAAATTCGTGTGGGTTCTTCTTCCTCTGGAATGTCTCTCAAATCCATCCCCCCAGTACCATCCTAACACAGACCCTTATCACTTGCTACCTGGCCACTGTAATAGTCTCCAGGCCATTCTTCTGGCCTCCAGATTTTCTCTGTTCAAATGTCCATTCTTCTGGCCTCCAGATTTTCCCTGTTTAAAACCTCTCTCCAGAACATTTTTGCCTCCCCCCAGTGCTAATCTGATCATGGAACTCTCCTGATTGAAGATGAAGCCCAAATGCTTTTGCATATCATTCAAAGCCCACTCACACTCTTATTCACATTTTCCAGACACATCTTGTGGCAATTCTTCCCCTTTCCGACTCACCGTCCTCCCAATCCCTGCTTTCCAGATCACCCTGCCTCACACTCCAGCTCCACCATCTTTATTTACTTCATCCTACAAGGCTTGGTTCAGATGTCACCTCCTCCCCCTCCCCCTTTCCTTTTTAGGCAGGATTAACTGCTCTACCTTTTGTGCTTTCTCAGTGGGCTTCACATAGGATAAACCACTTGGTACCATATTATAGAGCAGATGTACATGTTCTGTATCTCCTGGATCTGAGCTCTGAAGGCACTAATCTGAACCACACTGGTTTTTATCTTAGTAACTGCCCTTTACCTCCCAGACCCAAGTAAACAGTATGTACTAAGTAAAGCTTTTTGAATAATTGGCATTCATTCAAGCCCAGTGTGAGACACTGTATATTCTTGAAGGTAAACACAGATCTAATTTTGGAATCTAATGTTTATTGTTGTTGTTGTCATCATTAAGCTACTAGGAGTTTCAGGGACTGAAAACTGTGTTTCACTGGGGCAGGACCATCTAACTATTGCAAGCTACGCTTACTTGCCTGCAAATGGCAATTCTTTTGCTTGAGGGCTACAGGTAGACACGTTAAAGAAAGTAAATACTGAGCTGGTAGCGTCCCTAGAGGCAAGTTGGCTCAGTACTCTTATTTTACAGACGAGGAAACTGAGACCTGAAGAGGTTAATGATCTTGGCCAATGTGAATAGAGGAGGGAAATGGAATAGAGATGTCATTCCAATTCAGAGTACTTTTCATTAAATCAGAGCTTTAAAAAACAAAAGCTGTGATTAAGACTTTTGCTAATTCAAATTAGTCTTTTCCCTAGTTAAGCTGAATTAAGGATCTATAGTTGTAGCTGATTTTTTTTTAACTTCTTCAATTTTTATTAGAAAGCACTGACCCACATATGTTAAGGTGAACATGGAGCTTTTCTTACCACTTATCATCAGAGGATGCTAGTAAAGTAAAGTGAAGTAAAGCACCCCCTGAACTTGAAAATATCAGCTTGGCAACACTAAGAGTTCACACATAACTGGTGAGACCAACTGTAGGAGTCACTTAGGAAAGAATATCTGAAAAGCCATCAAGACTATTTGAAGTACATTGGTTATAATTTCAGGGACATGTGAGTAGAATGTGATTTTACTAATCTGATAAGTTGTATTATACCATAGAGGATGGCCTGCTTAGAGTCTCTAAAAGGGAAAATTAGAGGGTAAGGATTGTGTTCCTCCAGTATCATCCGAGGACCGAACCACTGGATCTGGGATTCACGCGCATCACGATCACTAGAGAGGGGTACTCTAAGGTAAGGCATGGATGGTTCATCCACCAGGCTTTCCCACAGCCTCAATAAAGTTCTCTAAAGGATATCCAGCCACCCTCTTTGGTTCTGACTCTGTGCTCCCCAAACAACTTTCTGGTTCCAAATGGACTTTTCTATATTGAGAAGGTGATCTAGACCATAAACTTTAAATTTTTAGCCATAAGAAAGGAAGAGCTTCTATTACAAATTTTTAAATTGATATTACTGTTTATGCATCAGTCTCTTATGAGGTTGGTTAATGAGAACCAGACCTCCTGAATCTGGGTACACTGAAAAAAATCAGATGTCCAGATCTGCAAAGTTGAAGACGGGACTTTTAGAATGTCCTTGTTACTATAGGATATTTCCACTGACTGGGTACTCAGTGGTAGTTTTGTGTCTCCCTTCTCTAACTTCAACCCTAGATTAGTACTATATTTTAAGTTGAAAGGAATCATTAAAAAAATGGTAACAAGGGGGGCGCTTATTGATAGCATTTCCAATATCCACTTGCATTTTAGGTAGAAGTGTATATATTCGGCTGTTCTCTCTTCCTTCCTCCCCGGGACCCAAATTGGTAATTGATTCCCAGTGTACCATGAATGGGTTATAGAAGAACCAAGAAAATTGACCTCCTTGGCCGATGTGAATGTAGAGGGAGGGCACTGAGCTCTCTGAACCAGCACCTGTGGTCTAAGGACTGCACCCAGGCTCCCTGATGTCCTTATACAAATATTGTTTGCAATGTTTTGTGATGGGACAAAAGGTGGAGGAGAAGCACTCGTAACCAGTCTTAACACACGAGAGAAGGGGAAGCACCAGTACCCAACAGTCAGTTGCCTTGGCCACGGCAATTCCTGAAGAAGATGGGCAGGTGGTACCATTTTTCTCTTGAATTCCTGCTGGCCCAAGGCCCACAACTCGAGGTTGGGCCTTTATGCTGTTCCTACCTCCTACTGCAATGGTGTCTGTGTTTAGCTTAGTTTTCCAACATCATTAATTAAACCACTACTCCCAGGGAAGGAAAAGCTATGGGAGCCAAATCATATTTTTCCCACCAGGAACCACAGATCTCTGAGTCTCTTAACTTTGCAAAAGAGCCCGTGGTGCACCAGATGCCAAGAAGGACTGGGCACATTTGTTCCTCGGCACACGTACCGAAGACAACTAGACAAAATGATTCCAACCTAGGCCCCCCTGGTGCTAGCTTCTGGCTTTTATTACTTTTTTTTTCCTTTTTCAAAAATAGGATTCAATAAATAAATAAATAAGTGGAAATAAATGAAAACCTCCTGGCTATTGAAATATGTTATGCAAATTCCACAGTGTTTTTATTAGACAGAATAAATGTCTGTGGCTGAGGCATCCAGGTTTGTTCCAACTACTAAACAGGCCTGGAAAAAAGCCATCTTTGGGGCAAAAATTAGACTATGACCAAGCACACAGAAAATTCTCCCTTGAAAAGGGTTCACTTTTTAATTTTTTTTTTAGCTCTCCATAAAAATAGAGTCTTATGAGGAGAATTTCCAGAAGCCTTTAGTGAAAGTACAGGAACAAATTAGGACCATATACCCTAACACTGGAAAATCATAAAACATGAAAAAGATACCTTTTTTCCCCCTTTGCGGAATTTTCTTTTATCATTTTCTAATTTGGATTACGTAACACCATTATCTATCTGTACTAAATGCTACAAGTATTTTATTTTATACGCAATTTACCAAATGTATAGTAGAATACATTTTATGTGTAGCATAGAATTAGAGCAAGTACTGTCTTTTTTAAATAACATCAAGGTTACGTGTCTCCTGCTACTTTTGCTGTTTTAGCCCAGAGTAGAAACATATCCACTCACACACAGATCACCTTGTTTCCAAATTATCAGAACTGTTTACGCAGTATGATATATAACTATTAGGAACAACCCGAAATGAAGTACACCTGAAAAAAGACTACAAGGCTCAGTATTTTTTGCCACTTTTCTAGGCTCATAGATGCAAAACGATAGGAAATTCCGGAAGAAAGGAACAAAAGCATTGAAGTTATACAAAAGATGATGCAGTTGGCACAGCGGAAAGACCACTTGAAGCTAGAATCCAATCATGTCACCTTCAAGTCCAAGATCTCCATTTATCCAACGCATGGCTTTGGACAATTCATTAAAACTCTCTGAGCACCATTTTCCTCATGAGCAATACAGTATTAAGGGTTTGCTCCTGTCTCACAAAGTTATCGTGACACTCAAATATATGAATGTTCTAAATGTCCTTTATAAAGTATGGAAGTCATTACTTAACTTAAAAAAAAAAAAAAGGAGAACCAACCCTACAGTAATTATTGAACGTCTACTAAGTGCCAGGCATTGTACCAGGTGCTTTGCCTATGTTTGTCCCACACAACAACCCCAGGAGGTAAGAACTGTTATACACGTGTAAGGACAGAGCTGTCACCCACAGGGCCCAAGCCTTTCTTTGCCTTCCGATCCTGGTAATCCTGTCTCAGTCCTCAAATCTTGGCTCTGGGGCTGCTGGGGTTATTGGGAAGAAACACCAGGCACCTTGCACTTGGCTTTATCTCCTCTACTCTGTAGCGCTGTGCACATAGCCACTTGGCATAGCCCAGAGTGAAGAAGTGGAGCTAATCTTTAACTTTTTTCTTCCACTCCTCTCAAATGTGCCAGATGATGGAAATAGACGGTGACCTTTCCGTTAAGGCAAAGTAAAACCGGAAATGATGACACCATCCTCCCAGGCAGTGACCTATGGTGTTGCAAGTCTCCTGGTGTTTCTCCTTCCCTTGGCTTTGCCCTTTCTTCTTGCAGAACCTGCTCCTCATCTATCAGTACAGGGCTTGTTTTTAGCTCATGTTCTGAAATATTTATGTTCTAGTAGCCAACTCGGAATATGGGATAGAGTTTGTTCTTGGTGTTCTCCTGTCCGTATCAATTGGATCAAAGGGAGATCCATCTGGAATCCACTTAAGAGTCCTTCCAGATGGTAAGCTTGCTTCCAGATTATATTGTAGTAGGAGAGAAAGAAATCACCGAACGTAAACATTGTAGCACCAGGGAAGGCCCTGTAACCTTATTTCTTTCAGGATTTTTCAGGGCTTGGAATGACTACGCCTGCCTTAGATTTTCACAGGAAATGTTTCCTCTGCCTGAACCTCAGGCTTAAATTAGGGGCCTTTGGAGAATTATGGTGTTATTTACAGCCAAACCCTGCCCATCCACAACCACGGTTAGGGGCTGTGGCTTGATTCTTCTTATTTTAAAAGTTGGGATGAATTTAAAAAGCTGTTATCAAGGAGTTCAGGGACGTTCGTTGTCAAAGTGCCACCTACTGGATGCAAGCTGGTATTTGGCTAATTCTGAAAAGCAGAAGATTTACAGCAAACCTCAACTGCCCCCAGCGCATCATCATGTTAAAAAATGATAATTTCCACTCGCAAGATAAGTGACCCTAATAAAGATCACAGACGAATGGATAAAGAAGATGTGGCACCTATATACAATGGAATATTACTCAGCCGTAAAAAAGAACGAAATTGAGTTATTTGTAGTGAGGTGGATGGACCCAGAGTCTGTCATACAGAGTGAAGTAAGTCAGAAAGAAAAACAAATACCATATGCTAACACATATATATATATATGTGTGTGTGTGTGTGTTAGCATATATATATATATATATATATATATATATATATATATATGGAATCTAAAAAAAAAAAATGGCTCTGAAGAACCTAGGGGCAGAACAGGAATAAAGACGCAGACACAGAGAATGGACTTCAGGACACGGGGAGGGGGAAGGGGAAGCTGGGACGAAGTGAGAGAGTGGCATGGACATATATACACTACCAAATGTAAAATAGATAGCTAGTGGGGAGAAGCCGCATAGCACAGGGAGATCAGCTAGGTGCTTTGTGACCACCTAGAGGGGTGGGATAGGGAGGGCGGGAGGGAGACGCAAGAGGGAGGGGATATGGGGATATATGTATGCATATAGCTGATTCACCTTGTTATACAGCAGAAACTAACACAACATTGTAAAGCAATTATACTCCAACAAAGATGTTAAAAAAAAAAAAAAGAACAGATTAAAAAAAAAAGATCACAGGGTTGTGTCTCAGAAGAGGCAACGTGGTGGGCTCTCTTTTGAACAAGGGGTGGACTCTGGACATTTGGAACCTGGGCTCCAAAGCAAGCAATTTTAGAAAGGACACACACTGACTAATTTCTTCAGCTACCACCCTTGTAAATGTGCTTTGCCCCAGACTTGCCAGCCCATGACCTTGTGTGGTCTGGAAACTTCCATTCATTCAACAGAGAAACAAATATTCAGTCATTCATTCGTTCACTCACTTTATTGAGGGCCTACTATGTGACAGGACCTGGGCTTGGAGCTAGGGAGATAGGCTGGTGATGGGAAGCAAATTGCTGGCGGAGCCTGGATCATCCCTGTTGTCACTAGCCGGGCACCTTTCCTATTCTGACTCAGCTAAACTTCCTGGCAGTGTGCCTTGGCCACCCCCCTCCCATGCTCCTCTCCCCCAGCACACACCCCTGGGACAGTGGGAGTTGCTGGGTGGAATTTGCACTTCTGCCCTGAACTTGCCCTGGCTCCCTACAAACCCGGGTCCAGTCAACACAAGAGTCACTGAGGGGCAACCTCAACTGGCCCGATAAACTACGTGAGCTTGCTCAAAGGCCCCTGGCTTTCAACCCAGGAAAGAAAGGTCTGGACCTCGACTAAAGTTCTTTCGGACCTCGACCCAAACACAGGCTAGTAAGCCGGGCAATCTTATTTAGCTGATCAGCCAGAGACTGTAGGCATTTTTCTGCAGCCCAGATGTCAACTGCCCTGTGGTCAGAGTGAAGGAGTGACAAGTGAGGGGTTCCTACGTACTTACCCACACTCCCTCCCGAAAGGCCACAAACTGAGTCCTCAGCATTCCTGTGGATTTTAATTGCAGTTTGGGGGCCCACAGCCCTTAGGAATGCAGATTCCATAAATTAGAAATTGTGGTAACTGAGACAGACCTGAAGTTTACATTTGCAGCATCTGTGAAGATAGGGTTTGCACAGCAAATTAAAGGAATTCCTTTATGGAATTCTTTTTATACCTAGCTGAAAACAGAACCACCACCATACCCCCAAGATTGGGGTCAGAGACTGCAGACTAAAGTTTATGTTAATTATGAGAAGAAACTGTTTTCGAGTACCCTGGAACTCTCTATAAACACCTACTCAGGTACAAGCAACTGCATGTAATTTTTATCTGTTTCTAAGCAAGCATGTCATAGGAACATTGCGTTATTTTAGGCCCACTTTTTAATTTCTATAAGGGCTGGATTCGATGGGCTGATTGCAAAGAAGTCCAGCTCTTCGCTAATTCAGGTGGGCTTCTGCCCTGTTATTCTGAAATTGATGAGATTGTCCGGTAGTCACAGAGCATCATTTAGAAGGTGCTTTGAGGTCATTTAGCCTCCAGGCAGAGCTGTTCCTAAAACTATTTTAGACCTGTGGTAGCTTATAGTGTTATCCTGCTATCTGTATAATCATTGCAATTAAATGCCACCCCTTCATAGATCATGCTTTATTTTTGCCAAGTGTTTTAACCCTCATTTTAACTATACCGGAGACAGTCCTAAAATGATTATTTCCTGTTCTCCAACAGGGAGAACGAGGCACAGTGGGCACCTCTCTCTCACTGGCTTCATGCCTCCGAATCTGCTCATTATGAGCTAGGAACAGAATCCTTGCGTCTCGCATCCGCCTCGTTTTGAAAAGCGCTCCCCCAACTCCCCCCGTCTTAAATGCCTGTTGAAGTAAGCTTCAGCGTGTGCCTCTTCTCTCTGGTTTGAACAGAGAGAAGAGGTATGTTTGGGGGTATGTTTTCTAGCTTCCAGAGGATGCCCTGCTTCCCAAAGTATTCAGAACACTGTCATCTCCTGCAGATGTGGAAACCACCAAGGAGGAGCGGGGAAGAGAAGGAAGGGGTTAAGTAAAGGTGGGAGGGAAGGAGGAAGCACTGCCTTTCAGGCTCCTTCCTTCCCAGGCATCAACTGGCCATTCAGGACCAGGGCAAGGCTGCCCTCAGCAATCCCTTGGACAGGCGCTAGGTGCTGGTCCAGAAATCATAAAGCTGGTTTTTGTTGAGTGCTTGTTAAAGGGACAACATGCCGAGAGTCATCCCGTTTCGTCTTCACCTCAACCATGGAAGTCAGGAATGTTACTATTTCCGTTGTATAGACAAGGAACCCACAGCATAAGGAGAGGCAGTCATGTGCTTAATTAAGCTCACGGAGCCCACGAGGCTTGTCTGACTCCAGAGGCCACTCACAACTGAATCACCTCTCCCGAGAGCCCAGCCCGGGGAGCAGGAACAACGTGGCGGAAGTTTCAGGTCTTGTGCTACTCAGACTTGGGTGGCCCAGCAATAGGAGACGGTTGGCCATTGCTGACACATCTGAGTCCATATAGAGAGAAAATAGACAAAGCCTTAAAACGGCAGCGCTGTGGGGCTTCCCTGGTGGCACAGTGGTTGAGGGTCCGCCTGCCGATGCAGGGGACGCGGGTTCATGCCCCGGTCCGGGAAGATCCCACATGCCGCGGAGCGGCTGGGCCCGTGGGCCATGGCCGCTGAGCCTGCGCATCCAGAGCCTGTGCTCCGCAACAGGAGAGGCCACGGCAGTGAGAGGCCCACGTACTGAAAAAAAAAAAAAAAAAAGGCAGCGCTGTGGATTGCTGGAGTCTCTGGCACTATCTTTTTTTTATTTTAATAACACTTATTTTCCAGAGAGCCTGAAACCCTTGGATGTACATGGTGTATCATTCCCAGGAACTCTTCTGTCATGTCTATTGGCAGAACTTCGAATTGCGCATTTCACAGTCTGAATAGGTGTGCCAAAGTCCAACGTTTAAAGGAATGAAAAACCCTTCCCTCTGGAGTTTTTATTCATTCACTCAAATTCATCAGAATGTGAACAGCAAGTGTGTGCCAGACACGATGCTCAGCAGCAGGATGTCAAGGTGAACATGATCGGTTGGGTCCTTCTCTTGTGGAGTCCATAGCCTGGGACCGCACTGGGGTTGGGGAACTCCAGCTGTGGACCAAATCTGGCCTGCTGCCTGGTTTTGTAAATAAAGTTTTATTGGAACACAGTCATGCTTATCCATTTACACATGGCCTGGGGCTGATTTTACCCTATGACAGCAGAGTCGAGTACTTGTGACAGAGACTGCTGGGCCTGCAGAGTCTAAAACATTAACCATCCAGCTCTTTACAGAAAAAGTTTGCTACCTCTTGTCCTAGGATAGCATTTATTTATCAAGCCTGCGTTTTTTTTCTTTTGGATAGAACATGTATTTAACCCCAAACTGGTTATCCATGAGGGTTCTTTACTATCACAATTGCTTCCTATGAAGAAAAATGGTCGTCACAGAGGGCTCAGCAATGCTGAGAAAAATGTAAAATTATGTAATAGAGTAACCATCAACATTTCCTGAGTGTTTGTTCCTTGCCAGCCAGTTGTTCTAAGCGCTGCACATATGTTAACTCAGTTCTTGCGATAACTCTACGCAGGAAGCACAGTCATTATCCCCATTTTACAGATGCGGACTGGTTAAATGACTCAGCTGAAGCTCAGGGCTGGAAGGAGCAGAGCTGAGTTTAAACAGCGGCAACCTGGCATGCGCTCTCCTCCGTTACTCTACATGAGGACGTGCAGAGGGTCGGGGGCCATGCCCAAGTGGGTTGGAGAAGAGGAGGAAATTCCCACCTCACCGCCAACCCCACAAGTGGCAGGACAGTGCTGGCCTGGTGATTGTGAGGCTGATTCTTAGCCCTAAGAAAATCCTCATCCAAGAGACGATGAGTCTCTCTCTTGCTTTCTATACTCAGACACATTCTCTGAGTTAGAGGAGGATGAGCTCTGAGCTTCACTGTAATTAAAGTGCTTCTCAGATGCGGATGTGTCTAATGCCTCTGCTAATGCTGCTCCGTGGAGGATGCTTTGAAATTCATTAAAAAAAAATAAAATAGAAGCACTGATTCATTTTGTCAGAAAGAGGAAACAGCGAGGAGCAAGGAGCCCTTTGTAATTTATTCCTGTATCACTTTCTTGGGGATTCCCAAGACCCTAACTGGCAGGCTCTTCCCTTTCCCCTGACACCCCCTGCATCCTTCTCCCCACCCCCAGGGTATCCTTGCCCCTCCCCCAACAAGGTTCTTTCTAAAACGTGGAGGCCGCTCTTGGGGTTCTTGATACATAACACTGGGACCACATGTCTGAGTAGGGGACAGTAGTTTACTGAACTGAGGAAGCATACATAACACAGTTAAGAAGTCTATGGTCTTTATATATCTTCAGAATTATCATGAAGGCGTACCCCCCAGGTTATTCAAACTTTCTTTCTGAACATGACATTAGTTGATGACAGTTTGGTAAGTTTCTGTGGTCTGTGGTGGTCCACAAAGAACCACTGGTGCCATTCACAGGACCCTGTAGAAATGTAAGTTGCCCTAAGAATGTGCAGATGATCTTTTCTGGGTCTCCCATGCGCTGGAGCAATTGGAAAGTGGGATGGAGCCTTGACTGATGTGGGAAATCAGAGCCACCCCCATGTAGGTCTTCCCCTGTTGTGGGAGTTTACACAGCCATAGCTCCACATGTACCTTCTAAAATCGGTATTGCCACCCAATACCTCTTGTACCAGGTCCTGTGCCATAGGTCCATATAATGGGACACTCACCAAATGAGTTTTCTAAGTTATGCCTCATTTCATAATCAGCCTGAGTTCTGTCTTTTTTGTAGTTTTGAATTTTATTTTATTTATTTTTTTATACAGCAGGTTCTTATTAGTTATTTATTTTATACATATTAATGTATATATATCAATCCCAATCTCCCAGTTCATCCCACCACCACCGCCCCTCCCCACCCCTGCTTTCCCCCCTGAGTTCTGTCTTAACCCTGATATAACCATAAGTATAACAAGCAAACGTATGCAATCTCTAAAACATGCATAGAATTACAAAAAAGTCAAAGGTACCTACTTTTAGGTCTGACAAGCTATTCCCTCCATAGAATTATGCACCGCAGTTCCCGCTGCTCTATAAAATCTTTGGGAGGCCATGCATATCATATGCAAGCAATACCAGCAGGCATTCCTAGAACATTTAAATAGCCTGTCTCTATAGAATTAGCTCGACAGCCAGCACTGGAGAAGTTAGGAGATAATTATGTCTTCCATAAAATGAAGTTCTGTTCTAAGGAGGGAAGGTGGCCAAGACGCCAGGTATGTTTTTCTTTTTCTTTGTATCTTGGCCGTCCCATGCCAAGACACATTCCAAGCCACCCTGTGGCTCACGTTTCCCTCTTTCCTGAAATGACTTTATTCTCTCGGCATTCACTGGTAACTATCACAGTGAAAATATAGATTTCATTTATCTCCAGGATTTTATTTGGGACACGCTTTGGGGCTCTTGCATAACCTCTTTGAAAAGAGATTTGCAAAACATAATGATCTAGTCCTCTGCTTTTCTTTCTGTAGCTCAAAATAATCAAATTAACAGGTAGAAAAGATTGGAGCTCTCTGTTTTAAATTTGTGCCAAACTGATTCAAAGTTAACATATTGTGGAAAGGGTTATATAAATAAATCTCAAAGGGCTCTTGCTGAGCCCGATTTCTGATCCCAGTTAGCCAATCAGTCTTTGAGAAACCAAGGAACTAGTGAATAAGGAGGGAAGGGGAAAAATCAGGAGGGAAAAGAGAATTAGTATAATAAATTCATGCCCCTTGTGTGGTGTCTTTAATATAACAGTCATTTTATATCAATCCCTGAAAAAAAGACATTATTTGGAAGAAATATGGGGCCGCCCCCAATTACATCTTCTGATATCACAACTATAATGCAGTGCTGCCACGCCAGTGCTTTAGTTTGAGCGCTGCACAACTAAAGAGGGCTCCATTCCTATTTTGATCTATGTGGATGGACTTGATGACTGACATTTCTTCTCTGGCACTGCACCCTGGCTTCCTGCCTTCCCTCCCTAGCTGTGATCTGTACTCAGTCCTCAAAGTGAGTCCTTTTTTGGCCACGCTAGTTATCAGCCCAGTCTGGCACAGTCTGCTTCCTGAAGGTCCATCCATACAAGCCACTGCTCTCCTAGGTTTGCCCCATTCTGAAGACAGAAATTTGGACACTAGCTCTGTTCCTGGCAATGCCTAGTGACTTCTTGGCGTAGCCCTGGCTCCCAGCCAGAACTCTGGGGTCATCAAGGAATCTATTGTTTATGTTTTGTTTTGTTTTTTTTAAGATGTTGGGGGTAGGAGTTTATTTATTTATTTATTTTTGCTGTGTTGGGTGTTCGTTTCTGTGCGAGGGCTTTCTCTAGTTGTGGAAAGCGGGGGCCACTCTTCATCGCGGTGCGCGGGCCTCTCACTGCTGTAGCCTCTCCCGTTGCGGAGCACAGGCTCCAGACGCGCAGGCTCAGCAGTCGTGGCTCACGGGCCTAGCTGCTCCGCGGCATGTGGGATCTTCCCGGACCAGGGCTCGAACCCGCGTCCCCTGCATTAGCAGGCAGACTCTCAACCACTGCGCCACCAGGGAAGCCCTATTGCTTATGTTTTTATTTCCAGTCATGCCCTTAACTCCCTACCCCAGGCTTTCCTGTCTGCCTAGTCCCTCTTCGTCGCTGGTATGTCTGGAAACAGGAAAAAGGTTCCCAGAATTCTCCCCTATTTAGAAAATAGAGGAGGAGGACAGAGAAAAGAAGAAGGAAACACTGAAGTTATCCCCCAAAGACCCAAGCCTGTCCCATGCCAGTCCACCTTGTCAAGTGCTGATCTGGCCCTTAACATAATTTTTGTCATGGAACCTGCAGACAGCTACAGAGTCTTTTATTTTGAAATAAAAGTGTTTTGAAATGATCCTTTCATCAAAATCCATTTACATCTTCCTCTGAAATCTTAAGAAAGCTTGTTTCAGTCACCAATGGAGAGATACCAAGTGCTGCTTGTCCCACATATTTGATTCTGCTAAAAATATTCCACAGCCACCTCTAGAAGCCTTACTTTGTCTTCTGGAGCATTAGCTAGCTGGCTCTTCATCACACCAGCCTCTTCTGATTCTTTCCTTTTCTCTCTTTTTTTTTTTTTTTTCTGTTTCAAGGACTCATTTTCTCTAGAGATGAAAGGGACCTCAAGAAATCATCTAATTCAGTACCTTGCATTGAGATAAATAAGACAGGTTTATCACCATTTTACAGAGAAGGTAACAAGCCCAGTCAGAGGAAGAAACTGGCTTCAAGGCACAAAAAACACGTAGATACCATAAGCTGTGGCTGTGACTTAGTATCATCTGGGGACCAAGCTTTCGGGGCAATTAGAATAGGATCTCTGAGGGTGGTGTTTAAGACTGACCTGCGTCAGAATCCCCTGGAGCATCGGTTAAAGAGCAGATTGCTGGGCCTCCCTAGAGTTTCTGATCCGGAGGTCTGGGTAGACCCAAGAATTTGCATGTACAACCAGTTCCCAGGTGAGGGGATGCTGACGCTGCACGTGTGGGACCCGCTGTGGGAACCACTGGTGCTGGGAAACACTTTCATGGGTGGGTTAGTAAAAGAGAGATTGGCTTGGAGGTGAGTCAGCGATTCCCTGGCCCACTTCAAAATGCTCCATTCCCTGGTCAGTGACCTAGGAACTCCGACCAGTGTGAAGACCTAACCACGTGTCTCCTGCAAGTTGACAGACAGGAAGTTCTGCGCCAGATGATTCTCTGTCTCCTTCAGCACCTTCTTCCTGGACTTTGGTCTCAGCACGACCCTTCATCTTATCCCCATGACCCCAGGACCCTGCCATTCTTCTGACATCCGGGTCACTGTGTGTCCAAGGCCCTCCCTCTGACCCCAGAGAGTCTTTCCCTGGGCTGTGTGCCATCCTGCCAAAACCTAAGCCATGCCTCCCTTCACCTCTCCATGACTTGGTGCCCCTGGTGCAGGGGGCATGCCAGTCTCTCAGCCTTGCCCCATTGCTTCTCCTCGCCCTGTACTGTGTGTTGAAAATATTCACTGGCCAGCTGCTAGGCCTCTTTTGCCTTCAATATACTTTCTTATTGAGACCAGCCTAAGAAACTGGTCATTTCTGCTTGAAACATTCACATTCCTAATGGCTCACTAACTAGATTTCTGCTTCTTGTCTGAGAGATATCTCCTTTTTAGTCCATTTGCAAAGAAGAGCTGATTAACATACCTAATTCATTCACCTGTTTGCCAAACATTTATTGATGTGCTATGTGACTAGCACACTATCCTAGATTTAAAGACAAGGAGAGAAATGAGACACATTCCCTTCCCTCAAGGAGCAGGAGGGGAGATAGGCTTGCAGTAGGAAGCCCAGTTCAGTGTGATGGGTGCAAAAATAGAAACCTGTGCCAGATACAGTGGTTTATCAGGGTGGGAAGGTGCAGTTGAACTCTAGGCCCTGGTTGGGTTTAGCAGGTCCTCCATTTTCGTGGGACCTGGGCTTGCAGGTTTCTAATCATGACTGCTTGGCAATACAAGGTTGATTTATTTATATAGGAACAACAGCAAGTATGTACAAGAGACAAAGAGTTATTCTCTCCCAGCAGTGTGCTGCGCGGGGTCACAGAAAGTCTGTTCCTTGGAAGGGGTTTCAAAGGGAATATAAAGTGTTAAGTGAGCATGGGGGGGGGCTTCAGATGCTATATGTGAAATGAGTGGATGGACCTCAGGTTAGGGGGGCACACCCACCCACAGAGCTGGGCTAGGACCTGGAAGAGGGGAGAGCAACAGGAGCTTCTCTTGGGTATGGGAGGAGCTTAGAAGCATAGGCTGGAATCGCCCTAAGTTTGCTGAGGGCCTGTCCCCACCATGTGGTTTCACCCTAGGCTGCTCTGCATTTTCCATGGTGACTTGCTTGAGAAAACGGAGACAGCGCTTGGGGACCTGCAGCTGGCTCCCCTCGGGAAGATGACCCTCAGGGTGGACCCCAGCTTTGCCTTGGTCAGTTGAAGGGGATGTTGGAAACAAACAAAACCATGGAAAATGGTGTGGAGGTTCCTTCAAAAACTAAAAATAGAGTTACCACATGATCCAGCAATCCCACTCCTGGGCATATATCTGAATAAAACAAAAGTCGAATTCAAAAAGGTACATGCACCCCAATGCTCACAGCAGCATTATTCACAATAGCCAGGACATGGAAGCAACCTAAGTGCCCATCAACAGATGAATAGATAAAGAAGATGCAGTATATACACACACATAGTGGAACACTACTCAGCCATAACAAAGAATGAAATAATGCCATTTGCAGCAACCTGGATGGACCTAGAGCTTATCATATTGAGTGAAGTAAGTCAGAAAGAGAAAGACAAATAAGCTATCACTTATATGCAGAATCTAAAAAATAGTACAAATGAACTTATTTACAAAACAGAGTCATAAACATAGAAAACAAACTTCCAGTTACCAAAGAGGAAGGGCAGGGAGGGATAAATTGGGAATATGGGATTAACTACCACATAGAAAATAGATAAACAAAAATGATTTACTGTATAGCATAAGGAACTATATTCAGTATCTTATAATAAATTATAATGGAAAATAATTGAAAAAAATATATATACATATGTATATGTATAACCGAATCACTTTGCTGTACATCTGAAACTAACACAATATTGTAAGTCAACTGTACTTCAACTGGAAAAAAAAAGAAACAAACGAAACCCTGCCAAGTGCCCAGGGCTGAGGGAAGAAGTGGCCTGAGAGGTGGATGTTGAGACCACTGAGGATGTGGTTGGTGCTCACCGAGTGGTGAAAAACTAAGCACAATTCTGAGATGCATGCAGACTAGTGGAGAGAGATGAGAATGACTCACGAAGCAATCTGGTCATTACTTTTCCACAATTTGCTGACCCTTTCTGGGATCCAAGGTGCTTCCTTCTATGCTGTGGATGTGGTTAAGTAGAATTTCTGTAAATAGAATCTTTTCAAAAATATGTCTGGGCAGTTGCTATTTAAAGGCAAAAGATAGCAAATGTTTATCTGGCAAAATGAATAATCATCTCCCATTTTACCGGTTTCTAAAGGCTGAATCAAAAAAAGTTTTTTGGAAGAGTGGTACAGTCCTTCAGCATCATTGTTCAGTGGACAAAATCTTCCCTGAGTACTTTGCCACTTTCTCTAGCTTCCTGAGGGAAACTCTAGATCCACATCTTCCTGCCTATTCGTGAGGACTCCAATCAGTTTTATTCTTACCCTCACTACTCCCACCCCAGATAGGTCCCTTCTGACCTGTACACTCTTATGGGAAAAGCTGCCTGTTCTGAATCTCCTTCCCTCAGTCTGCTATTCTTTGCAAATTTGATGAATGTTAGTGGATTAAATTCTTATGAGAACATTTGGTGAAGGCTTTGGGGGAACTAGTACTTTAACCCAAAGGAATGTTTGTAATGATCTAATGGAATTGGAGGAGGTACTTCTGGCTTAGAAGGTTTTCCAACAGCTCCCCACACTGGACATGAGTTGAGCAAATTCTAAGTGCAAATGTATTATATGTACTCTAAGTTCCATCATGAAAGAGGTTCAGAGAACAGCAAAAAAAAAAAAAAAAAAAAAAAGCCCTCTGTACTGGAAAAATAATTTAGGAGAAAAAGTGAAAAGAGTTGGGACTCTGCAAGGTGGGGAAGAGAATGCTGGAGAGGAAAGATTAACAGTAACTTAAAATACATCCAATAGAAATATATGTGAGCTGCATGAGTAATTTTAAATTTCCTAGTAGCCATATTAAACAATGTAAAAGGAAATAGGTAAAAACAATTTGAATAATATGTTTTATTTAATCCAATATATCTAAATGTTATCATTTCAATATGTAATCAATACAAATTATTTTAATGAGCTATTTTATGTTCTTCACACTAAGTCTTAGAAAGCCAGTGTGTATTTTACAGTCAAGTATTTCAATTTGGACAAACCACGTTTCCTGGGTTCAGTGATCACATGGGGCTAAGTGGCAATGTAATGGACAGTGCGGGTCCAGACCCTAAATGAGGCTGCTAGGAGGTGTATCCATGAGGAAGAAACAAGAAGGAACTTAAGCTGGGCAGGTGAAGGCAGCTATACAAATATGGAGGCCTGGGTACCACCACTTTTAAGATTCTGACTTCACGGGTCTGGGGTTGGGCCCGGGCATCAGGAGTTTTGAAAAGCTCCCCAGGTGATTCTACTGTGTAGCCAAGGCTGAAAGCCACTCAGCTAGAGGAGGCATTTCGCCAAAGTGAGAGGACTTCCACATTAAAATGAAAACTTTGACTGGGGGATGGGGGGGTTCATCATCTCTTGTGTCCAAACTTAAGAACTGGAAGGAAACTTTCAGTATCATGGCGTCTTCCATCTTGTTTTACAAATGATGGAAGGCCAGTATTGGGTATTACTATTTGGTGTTTATAGATGATTTTGTTTGCTTGTTTATTTGCTTACATCCTCGATATCTCCCTCCCACTTTTTCTTTCTTTACCTAGAAGAGGTTTTTTAAACTCACTTCTGTCTGGATTGAACTTGGGGGTATGTGCTGATGATTCCAAAGCCCCATCCAGTTCTGAGAGGCCATGGTTATCTTCTCCTAGGCTGACTGCAGGAATCTTTACGTATGACAGCGCCACCGGGTACACAGGATGAAGAGCGAAGTCCCCACCTTAGAACTGCCTATGAGAGGACCTCTGTCCATTCCCTGATTGCCATCCTCCTTCCCATTTCTCTGAGACAGAGAAAGGTTTAGACCTGTGGGTCTGATTTATAACCCACATTTTCAGGGCTGAAGCATTTTCTCGAGTTCCTGGTAACATAATGGGTGATTTCTGCCAGCAAGTTAAATATTTAGAAATAAAAAGACATACTCTACTGCCCAATAAGAGCAGTTTTAATGAAGGTCATATATGGGGTCCAATGTGTTAGACAGAATCCTGTGTATAGTTGATATGTAAATGTCATCACGTAGGGAGAATTGAGTACATAGGGTGCTGTCACCCCCAGAGAGGATGGCAGGATCGGTGCTGAAAACAGACCTTGTGAAGAGCTCAGATAACAACCTTCTCATTTATGATACCTCGACCCCTTCAATACCTCTTTCATAGAACAGTAAATCACTCTCTCGCTGCTTCTTGTCTCTAAAAGTGGGTCATCTTCAGTGCTTGCCTTTCGGTTTCTGGGAAATGTCTATTGTCTTCTATCCTCTTGTTTAGCAGCAACGGCCAAAAATAATGAAATAGACAGAGACTAGCCACTCAGGTCACTGAAAGAGCAAGCTGGAATTTTGTCCTTTGCTCCTTAAGGCTTTGCAGTTGATTTGTATGGGACCAGGTTTGTACCAGGAGAGCACAGGAATAGGTTATTATTTAGCTTATTATTCTCTGGTTCTAATAGATGTATAAACCAAAATTCTTATGAATCTTCTCCAAATTCCTTTAAAAAAAGCCCCCAAACCCATGGTAATAGCTGTTTGGGGCCCCTTTCTGAGGATCCCAGGGGAGGTTCACTGGTGATAAATGCTGGAACCCCAGAAGAGAACAAATTGGTCTCACAAGCAGCCAGTGACAGCCTTTCTAAATACAGCTGCTTTCTTCATTAGAAAACTAAAAATAGCCCTGATCATTGCAGGCTGGTTTCACTTTAAGCCTTCTGCCACATTCATTTGTCTATTTCATTCAGGGTTTCTTCAAGTCTATGACACTGTGATACTATTTCAGCTGAAAAGTGCATTGAAGAAATGTTTTCTCTCCCTCCCCCATGTTCACTCCAGATGTCCCCAACTCTCCAACACTGTTTGCTATTAGGAGAACTCACGGGAATCTTCCGGCATCCTTCCCATCCCCATCTGCTTCACTCATTTTTGGAAAAATAAACACCATCCACGTTGCAAGCAAGAATCAATTATTAGGGTTTTTTTTTTTTCCCCAAGGAAATGTTCATTACATGTCTGATTTTCTATGGACAGCTCATGAAATATTGAGTACAACTACCCTTTCCAGCTGATGTAGGATTTTACTAGATTCTCTGCTCAGACTTAGTTTGAAGAGACATTTTCACCCCTCTGGGAACTGGCGGACTCTGTGGCCGCTGGCAAAGCCAGCTTCCTTTCTAGCTTTAAGAATAATAAGGAAACCCACTGTGGGGGGCAGCCTATGTGAGGTCAGTCTGTGGCAATCAGGGAAAATGTATGCTTAGTCCCTGCCCTTCCCCATCTTGCCTGGCTAAGGAAGTTGTTTTGCATTATGCATGGAAGTGGCACCATAATGATAGGTAGGTGGGTCCCTTGTGAGGTCTACAGCAGTCTGGTCCCGTTATCTTTCCTCCTTTCAGCGTCCAGGGTATTGAGGGAATGGAATATAAAAGGGGAAAAAATTGGAGGAAGAGCAAAAGGAATCAACCAGCTGCTTAATACTATCCATTTACAAAAGGTCCATTTACGAAATGGGCTTACCAAGCCATACCAGGAATCATTTATAATTAAAATATGGAAAATAAACCTCAACCCTAAATCCGATCACATTGTATATACCCTTGTATATATAAAAGTATGATTTTAATGGCTTTAATAGAAATGAAAATCCTAAAGATGAGAGCTAATGTTGCTATGGAAACTTTTACATGTCTTGACTGCAGAACTCTTAGTTTAAATTTGCAAACTTAGTATCACATTAGCTTTTTTCACATTGGATTTCTGGTTGGTCTTTTAAGATAAAAGGAGAAAAACTACATGTCATACTAGTACTTCTTGTTATACTCACAGCCAAAGGAGAGAGTGGTTTATCATCATTTGACACTTTTTTTTTTCTGTCTGCACAGGGAAACCTCCATCAGGGAGCCTACCTAAGGGCTACACAGGTTGACGATTTTAGAGTCAAGCGTGATTAATTCAGTGCCAACGTTTTCAAAATTTGAATGATTTCCTTTTCTCATAGGATTAGATGTCCAAAGTCTGAATCAATAGGCAGGGGGGTC